>NW_003302554.1:2623142-3052504 GCF_000004255.2 Arabidopsis lyrata subsp. lyrata
TTGTACATATTAATTTCCAATTATTTTGCGTTTTTTTTCAACCGAATCTTCCTTAAATAAATCCCTAAAATATTGCACGAAATAATGTAAACTAAATATATATTTTGTATTCAAAATAAATTATGCAGCAATAGCATATCCCTTTTAGAGATGTATCTCAAATTTTTATTTTTAGTCCAAAAATCAAATTAATTATGATTAAACAATGAAAAGAATAATATGCATAATTTAGCTAAGGAAAGAAACATTAATAAAAATTTTAAAATATATTTGTTATTTTAACAACATATATATTAATCTGCAAAACTCACAGTATGTATTGTATGGTATTTAAAGGTAAGCAAACAAGAATTTGGTTTATGAATTTAATGGAATGAAATGAAAATAGGAATTACGAGACGGGACGAGATGAGAACATAAATTAAAAATCAAACTAAATATCCAACTGGTATGTGTTCGGCTTATGAGCACTATATAAAATAAATTTGTTTACACACATAATTCTGTACGTACGTTTTCATTTACACATATTCTATTTATGCCGGATACGGGACCGTCATATATTTATTTCACGTATACGAGACGGGTTATGGAACGAAGAATTTATGACAGATACAGGACGGGATAGGTTTTCCGTTCCAATATAGTTATGCCTAGCTAATATACATGAAATAACCAAACTAAAACCGAATCCATATCCTATATAACACATGTAATCAAATTGTTAGAAATGTTTTGATTAGTTTAGAAAATAAAAACCGTAACATCATTTAACTTTTGCAACTAAATTATATCTTAAATATAATTTCACACGTACGTGTAGGTCCGAATCTTAAAATATAACTATGCACTAACGCAATTGAATTTCGTTCATTACTCTAACTATATAATATTTATACTATTATGAAGTTCACTAACACAACAAAATATTTTATATTTTTAAAATCTATATAAAAATTTATATATATAAAGATATCTCTGCACATACGTGTGAATTCAGATCTAATACACTAAAATATATATCATAGAAACAACAAATAATCTATATTGAATTAAAATTTGTTAGAAAATTTTTTAAAATATGAAACCCCGCACGTATGTGCGGGTCAGGATCTAGTAACTTTATGAAACTGAAGGTGTTAAAAGACAATGTGTACAAGAAAAGAAAACGTTCCATTTTTAAGGGTTTTGCAGAGGTTTATGGTGAATCTTTGATACAATCTACATTCTACTAAGACTGATCTACTTTGAATCGTTTTGAATGTTAAGAGAGCTTAAATTGGGTTTTGGATGGTTTTGTGCCCGGCTCATAGAGATTCCTAGATCACTTCTCCGAGACGACAAGAGGAGGCATATTCTAATCCTTGCTCTGATGCTTTTAAGGGATAGCAAAGAAGACAAATCGAGTCTTGAATCTAGCGGAATTGTTAAAGATCATCAATAGAGGGATGTTATATGAGAATGTGAAGAGAAAGACTTGACAAAAGCGAGAAGAAAATAAGATTAAGTTTACCACAATACTCAACAAGATTAATCGTGATAAGTCAAGTTGTCTTTGGAGACAGTGGATGAACCGAGGTCCAAGACCGGTGGATAATTGATCAAAATCGAGTTTCTGAATTTGGTTTTGGTTCTTGTTTTAATGATAGTTGATGTGGTGAACCCATTCACTGCAGGAGAAAATAAGCTCTTCTTGTTGCCCCAAATCAGAAAGCCACCACTAGACATGGCTTAGAATTAGATCACATTTTTAGTATCTTCATATAGAGGACCTGAGTTCACGATCTTCATGATTTAACAAAATTAACCATCACCCAAACACGCTGCAAGATGGAAGAGAAATGCAAAAGATAGAAGCTTGGAATTTGATCTAAATCAAAACCCAAAATAAAATTAAAAAAACATCCAATAAGTAATACAATAAGAAAAATATAATAACATAATCCAAGTGAACAAATTTGTCCAAAAAAAAAAAAAAATTCCAAGTGAACAACACAACACACACTAGAAGAATAAAGATAAAGCAATAGAAGAAGAAAAACCGTATGTGGATTCTGATTTTAGACAGTGAGGATTTCCAATCCTGAGTAATGGATCTTTTAGATCCCATAAACCAGCAGCTAAAGAAGAAGAAAAAGAAACGAAGTTAGAGACACTTGTGGAACTCTTTGAAATTGAGAGGCACAACATATTATTTGATCCAATTTTGCAGATGGATCATATCTCATGCTAAGTTGAGGAAAAAGAAAATACTAGTAAGAAATAAAAATAACTCAAGCAGAAGAGATTAAAAGAAATGATTACCCGTTTGATTGAAGGCAAGAATCGATTTTTGGTATCTTCGTCCTCCCATTCAAGCTCAGTTTCTTGAGAATCCATCTCAATTTTAAATTCATCAACTAGTGGAACACTTGTAGCATTTAAGGGAAGCTTTCTCAGCTTTGGGCAGCAATATGCAAATATGTGCTTCAATAATGGAAAGGGGAGAGGACTCCAGTAGATACTCTCCAGCTTCGGCAGTTTTTCCACACTGAAGAATTCTAGTTTCTGAAATGGTGTAATACCTGTAAGATTGGTTGCTTTCTCTTTGTTTATAATTTCTTCCACTTCTCTTGAATCTGAAATACGTAGGAAGACAAGATTTGGAGCAAACAGAAGCCAAGTCAGATCCTTAATGCTATGGCAGGACGTTATATACACGGTGGAGAGATTGGTAAAGCATGGAATTTTCGGATTGTGTAAATCAGACGAGTCTGTCTTGTTTTCTATGCACATCAGATTTGTATTAATCTCTGTAACATGACTATTCTTCACCATGAGCAAACGAAGATTCTCCATACTCGTCAGCAATGATATATTGAATGCCTTTTGTTGAAAATCGCTAATCTCCAGATCAGTGATGCAGTTCGCCAACCTTTCTATATTGAATGCCTTTTGTTGAAAATCGCTAATCCCCAGTTCAGTGATGCAGTTCGCCAACCTTTCATCATCTAATATTTGCTCCAGCCCCATTTCCGTAGATATCGTTATGGTTAGAACTTGTAGATGCTCCAAGAGCTGCAGCTCTTTCACTAAGCTTACATCGGCATGAACATTAGAACCTCTTAGTTTCAAAATTCTTAAACTCGACAACTTTGATATCGCACCCACACTGCAGATTGATGTATAACTCAAATTCAGATGAGTTAAATTTTTCAACTCATGGAAACCAACAGGCAGTTGCTCTATACTTGTACTCGACAAGTCAAGATACTGCAAGGAGGCCAGCTCTGATATCTGCTCTGGAAGTTCATTTAAGTTGCGATTCAATGACAAATCCAAAACAACTAGCTTTTGCATACACCGAATGAATTCACCTGATAGATTCTTCAATTGATTTTCTTCAAGGAACAAAGTTGTAAGTTCAGAACACTTGGAACCACATGTTATCTCTTTAATATTATTCTTCATTAATGACATTCTTCTCACAGCTCCCCAATCCTTGATTTCTGGTATTTCATGTAATCCGACTCCTGCTCGCACCACAAAATTCTCCTTCTGTTTCCCAAAATCAGATGCAATCCATAGAGCCATTTCGCGAACCACGTCATGCATCACAACCGATGTTTTACCAACCTCCGTCAGTAAATTTGCACGAATAAGGGTACCGAGCATCGTATAACCCTTATTCCTCGCTCTTTTTATAACAGAGTAGTCTCCGATGAATCCTTCGCATATCCAGTAGTCTATCAACTTTTCCATACCTATATTAAAATCTTCCGGAAAGAGAGCACAATATAGGAAACATGTCTTGATATTTTCATCCACCAAGCTATCGTAGCTGTACTTTAGAATTGGAAGAATTTTATTTTTCACATCAGGAAACTCTGCGGCGGATGTTGTCAAAACATCGATTGCATCCTCCCATTCTTGTACCATAGTTTTAGATGCCATCACCTCACCAATGACATTGAGCGCCAGTGGCAGCCCACCACATTTTTCAGCGACCTTTCTTGCAAGCTCGACAATGACAGGATCTCTTCTTAATGTGTTGTCTCCGACCTTGTTTTTAAACAATTCCCATGCTTCCTTTGGTCCCAAACATTGAACTTCCACTGGTTTATGATCCCCCATCCGCCCACATACTTCTCGGGAACGAGTGGTGAATGCTACTTTGCATCCATTTTCTCTGGTCGGAATTGGAACTCCGAGGGCTTGTAAATCCACTTTGTCCCATATATCATCTAACATCAAAACGAATCTCTTCCTCTGTAAAACATTGTGTATATCAGCGGCGTTAACACTTTCAGTTTTGTCCTTCCACACCTCGTCCCAAAGGTGTAGCTTTTTTGCAATATCTTCTTGAAGCTTTGAAATCTCTGCACCTTGCGACACCACAATCCATATCACAACGTCAAATCTACCAGGTATTTCAGCAAACTTATTGTGGATTTTATGGAAAAGGGTAGTTTTTCCTACACCACCCATGCCGTGCAAACCCATGATTTCGACTCCATCTTCCATAAGGCGATTCCATGCTGTTTCGAGCATCTTTTCCTGACCAATAGTAGGCTGAGTAAACCTCTTCTCAACTTCAGATATCGGGGCAGGCTTAGTAACCACTTCAAAATTACTCTCTGAGTTGAGTTTCTTAACATCTTCCAACAACAAGAATACCCTTTTCCCAAAACTGTAGCTCGAACATACATTTTTTGAACACAAACCACAGAGACACAACTTCTGGTGCTGAACGGGACAAGTACTAAGTAGATCTTTGATTTGTAAATCAATGCTATCGACACGGGTAAGCCATACCTGGACAGCTTCAAGTCTTTGTTGATGTCGTATCTCCTCTCTCGATACCCTGTTCTGCACCTCATCTTTTATTGCTTTGAGATCTTCCATTTCCCTCTTCAAGGCTGTGAGATTCTTCTTGAGGTTTCGAATATAACCTTTACCACAAAACCATCTAAAGATGTGATTCAGCGTTTGATCGCAAGAACATTGGAAAGACACACCATTCCCCATGTTGAAAGAAAGAGGTAATATTTTCCCCAAGCAACAACGAAGCTAAAGATGAAGCTGAAGAAGTGTGTTAGGTGAAAATATAGGTAGATAACATCTTGCTTTATCAAAGAAAGAAAGAAAGAAGAAAAGAAAATAAGATATACGCCTGGGAGCATCTTTCTCTCTCTAGATCTCTTTAGATCTAATAAAGAGAGATTGAAAATGTATTTTTCTAAGAAAAGAAGATATCTCCGTCATTCTCCCATTGAAGGACTTTGATTATTCTTATTTTTGGTCAGCTAGAGTCCAAACGACCATCACTTTTGTTGCAAAATAATATTACTTTTGAAAATGACAACTGTCTTCCATTTTCGTGTAGACTTTAGAGTAAAAATTTAATAATTCTTTTTGTCATGCTTACAAATTAGTTTATTTTACCATCCCACAGCACAGTGGTAGAACCATTTAAGTATTTTGTCACTCTGATATCAAGTCTTGTAACTAATAAATTGGAAATGGGACAGAGTACTAGAAAAGAAATTAAGAAGACGGAAAAACATACACTGTTGATTGTGTAAATATGTAGTTTGAAAAGGATAAATTCAATCCGTTTTAACTCTTTTAGTAATCCAAGTGAACAACCACAACATACGGGAGAAAGAAAAAAATGCAAAAAAAAAAAGTAATGATAAAATCCAAATGAACAACACATCACAAATTACAAGAAGAAAGAGAGAACAACATGAAAAATTAAGGACACCTAATCTGAACATGTAATCTCCAGGCAGATAAGATTTGGAGCAAACAGAAGCAAAGTCAGATCATTCATGCCACTGCACTCACGAATAAACACGTCTGATCAGAGGCTGGTAAAGCAAGGAATTGTCGGATTTGAGTAAATTAGACGAGTCCATCTAGCTTTCTCTGCAATCTATATATGTGACAATCTCCTAGAGATGACTATTTTCGAGTTTCGACGTAGAGATCATGAAGATTTTCCATACTAGCCAGTGATGATATATTGAATGGCTTTTCTTGAAAAGCATGAATACGCAGAGAAGTGATGCAGTTCACCAACCTTTGATCGCCTCGCCTACATATTTGATCCAAACCTATCTCCGTACGGTAGAACTTGTATATAATGCTCCAAGGGTCGCAGCTCCTTCACTAAGCTTCTGAAGTAGTGTCTTTGTCTCACCTTTAGTGATTCTGGATCAGAGAAAGAAGATGAAGAAGATTTTACAGACTGTGTTGCGTTCCATGGATTAGTCACTGCTGAAGACAAAAATGAGAATGATTTAGACAATGAACACCAAGATTTATATTGAAGAAACCAGCTACAAAGAATTGGTTTTTAAGATGACCAATGAAAATCTGAGATTGCAATAATAAAATGTTACCGTTTTGCATCTAATTGTATGTCAAAGTCACAATGGTGAAGTCGTGAAGAAGACTCTTGTCTTGCATCTCTTTCTGAAGAGGACTCGATTGAGCCACTGTATTTAGGCATCGTCTTTTTTTATTTTCACATGGTAGATTCATCTTTTCTTTTGAGCACTGTTGGCTTTGGAAATTTTATGATGTTCATACATGAAAGAAGCCCAGTAAAACAAAAAACAAAACAAAAAAAAAAAGAGTTATAGTTTCTGCGCTTGTGATATACTCACTATGATTACTTCCAACCAGAGCTCACTAAGATTCTTCATACTCACCAGTAATGATATATCAAATGGCTTTTGTTGGAATCCGAGAATTTGCAGACATGTTGATGCAGTTTGCCAACCTTTCATCCCCTAATAGTAGCTCCCAAGCCAAATCCGTTATCGTTATGGTTAGAACTTGTAGATGCTCCAAGAGCTGCAGCTCCTTCACTAAGCTTCCATCGATATGAACTTTGGAATTTCGTAGTTTCAAAATTTTTAAACTCGACAACTTTGATATCCCACCAATACTACAAAGTCTCTCTGTAGAAGCCAAATTCAGGTGAGCTAGCTTTTTCAACTCCTGGAAACCAACAGGCAATTGCTCTATACTTGTAAAAGATAAGTCAAGATACTGCAAGGACGCCAGCTTGCTCTGGAAGTTCACTGAAGTTTTCATTACCTGATAGATCCAAAACAGCTAGCTTTTGCATAGACTGAATGAATTCACCTGAGTGGTTCTTCAATTGATTCTCTTGAAGGAACAGAGTTGTAAGTTCAGAACACTTGGACCCGCAGGTTATCTCTTCAATATCATTATTCATTAATGACATTCTTCTCACAGTTCCCCAATCCTTTACTTTTGGTATTTCATGTAATCCAACTCTTGCTTGCACAATAAAAGTCTCTTTCTGTTTCCCAAAATAGGATGCAATCCATAGAGCCATTTCACGAACCACGTCGTGCACCAACTCTTCTTGAACCAATCTCTGTTAATGACTTTTTATGATGGAGAGAGGAGAGAACCGCTGTAATCGGAAGTTTGTGAGGTAAGGTGCTCTCATTAATTTGTTTTTTTTTTTCTCATCTGATTTGTTTGTAAAAGTTTTTGGCAATATCACCACGACTTAAACATCTTAACCCGAAACTCAGGAATCTAAAGTGGTCTAACAAAGTTATGTAGTTTTTAATGAAGACTGAAATCAGACACTAAAATCAGAAAAAGTGCAATCTTCTTCCATTAGAATATAATCACTAGACCGCCTTGTTTTGGTTGGTTGTGTGTTCTTTCTTGCTTTTGATTCTTAGAATTGAGGATAGCAAACTTTTTTTTTTGTTAATTTATTGAGCTATTAATGTTCAATCTCGAGTGAGTTCGATGCGGTTCAAGTGACTATAACATGACATGATTAATTTCTTATAGTCACTAGTTGAAAAACAAAACTATGGAATGTAAAATTTAAAACCCGGCCCTTAGATTAAAATCATGCATGCTTGTTAGAAAAAAAACAGAGAAAGTTATATATAAAAGAAGCAACGTTCATATGTAGAAAAGCAAACTTTTGAATGCCAACTTGGATTATCTTTCTCTTTGAAAAACTATAAATTTTCAAAACGAGTGTAAAAGGGGTTCCACTTTCTTGCGACATAAAGAAGTATTCCACTTTCACTGCTAGTGACGATCCCAAATAGGATGACAAATTTCAATTAAAAAAATATAATTTAGTAATAACTTTCATTATACCATTAATTTGAATTGATTGTTAATTCGGTGATTACTTAATTTCTCGTCTGACCCGATTCTGATATAATAGTACCTTCACCTTGTGTTTAAAATTCTCTAACTTTCATTAATCCAACCAAATTACAATTTCTCTTAATATATATACTAAATAGAAACGGTCATATATCCATTAAAGACCTATATAACGAACATTAACAATGACTAATTTATATTTTATAAATGAGTGGTAGTTATTTTGGATATATATTCTACGTGGTGTTAAAACATACATATTCATTTATAATCTTGAATTTCTTTACTCTAACATTACATCATTCTAATTTCGAATGACAAAAAAAAAATGAACATTACATCATTCAACCGAAATTACAATTTATAATCAGCACAAAAATATAACAGAAATGAATTACAGAGGTACGTAATTAAGTAAGTAGCTTTACGAATTACAAATCCAACGTCAAAATGAGAAAATATTTTTCCCATCGAAATATTCCTTTTTTCAGAGAAATATGAAACACTCTAACGAAACAAGCGGGTTCTCTAACAATTCCTCAGTGGTATAACCGTAATTCTGATGCTGCTGATCCAAACCGTTTTTATTCGGATCTAGCCTGACCCGACCCGGAGACTGATTATTCTTCCTAGTCTTTGCCCCACCCACCCGACTACTCTGATTCGAATCCATCACCGATCTATTCGTCGCCGGCGATCTCGACCTTCTTCCGGATCTCTCACCCGGGTCTCTCACACCCGACCCGTATCTCGCTCCATTACACGTACCGTTGTTTCTCTTACGTGGAGATTGATCAGTTCTCCGGGTCGGATAATTATTACCCGTGACCCGGGTCCGAGTTTTCGCCGGAGATCTCTGAGATTTCCTCTGTTTCATCATCACATCTTCCTCATCGTAACCATTCATCACAACCGTTGAAGACACACTCTCACTCAAGCTCAAGCTACAAATCTCCGAAACCTCCGATCCTTCTTCCGGGTCAACCGAACCGGGTCGAATCATAACCGGGTTTGAGGCCATTTTCAAGAAACCGGGTTTCTTCTCCTCATCTTCTCGGATCTTCTTCTTCACCGGATCTTTGATCGTCGAAGAGTGGAAACTAGAGGAAGGAGTGAACAAGGTTGTCTCAGACAAGACTTCTTTGACTACTGTCTCTTCTTCAACAATGGTTGTGTTCTTGTCGGAAACGTTCTCGTTTTCCCGATCTGTGGTACCGGAGCCGACGCAGCAATTACCCATTCAGAGAAGAGAGAGAGAAGAGAAGACGTCGTTTGATCGGAGATTAGAGAGTAGTAAGTACTCTTTGGTTGTGTTGTGTGGTGACAGCAGAGGATGATTGTCTAGTGAGAGTATTTATTGTTAATATTTTGGGACAGTTGATAATATGATGAGGAAAAAGAATAATTATAGAACAACTACCCCAAAGCGGCTTTAATTTGTAATGATTTCAATAGTAATTGTGTCTGTGATTAAACCCCATGCAAATTTCAATTTTCTTGATATAATGACGTTAATAAAGTTATGATAACTTTTTAGTCAAGAAAAAAAAAAAAACTTAACCCAATATGAGGTGTACGTAGTGATTACTTATTTTTCCGAGTCCAACTAATTTCTCTTGGAGCGATTTACTAATGGATTTTGTTCGTTGAGACTTGAGAGATGTAAATTAACAAAAAAAAAAAAAAAAGGTGTATATAATGTGAGTCTTTAGCTGAGAATCCCTGTTCAAAAACGCGGACGCCTAGCCGCCGAGGCGGCCGCAAAGTCGCTCAACGGTGGACCTCCGCCGTGAAGAATCCAAATCGGCCGTATTAATCGCTTGTTCGAGTAAATCTCCTGTTTGGAAGCTTGGGTGAAGTTATTTTGGCTTAGTTTCTTATCAATATATTAGATCTATAGAAAGTTTGGTACATAAAGCAAGAAAAACAACCAAAAATGGTGAAAACAAAAATTAAGACGGCTGTTAGGGTTGAATGTCGCAGGACATAAAGAGGAAGAAGGAAAGAAAATTACGATTTTACCCTTTATTAATAGAGAAATCCAAAAAATGTGACCAATATGGAGTTAACTGGAGGCATGTGGAGAAACACAGAGGAGTTTACCACCAGAGCTAGAGTAGATTTTGGAAAATGATTGCGGTAGTTTATATATATTATAGATTTTAATATAAAAGCCCTAAAACTAATCCCCGATTAATCTCTGTATAATCTCCGATTTTATCGCTAGGCGCTAGGCCCACCTCGAACGCCCGACTAGCGCCTAGCGATGTTTTGAACAAGGGCTGAGATCCATTTACATCCTTTAAAATTTGATCGGATCCAAAATCTATGATAAAAAATATTGTAGATAGTCGTTAAAAAAAGGTCTAAATGAAAATTGTTAAAATGTTGAAGATATCTACATTTTTTTTTCTAAGTCACATGACTCACATGCATCAAATGGCTAGAGATCTAAACAAGCCAACAAAGAGTTCATTTCCATTAAATATCATTGAACTTAAATTTTTTATTTGTCAGCATCCTCTTAAGCTTCCAGGCAAAAAATTATGACAAAAATAAATCTCTACAAAAGCAGATGATATATATAGTTTAGTTCTGTAACGATACAATTCATGAAACAGTTGACTCACCAATTTGAAGTTTTTAGATGACCTTATTATTTTTTTTAGAAAAAAAGAGAGAATGTTTCTTAAAGAAAACCAATCTATATATAATAGCAATCTAATAAATACCATTTGCACATTTGAATAGTTGCGTCTTTTTATTGCAATCTTTCGTTTAAATTGGTTATTTTTTACGGTTATTTTGGTTGCGTCTTTTTATCGCAATTTTCGTTTTAATCGGTTATTTTTTTACGATTATGTCGTTTCCAATAAATACCATTTACACATCTGAACGGTTGCATCTTTTTATTGTTACTTTTCGTTTAAATATTTATGGTTACTTTCGGTTGTGTTTTTATCACAACTCTTCGTTAAAATATTGACGGTTACTTTTTTTATTGACGGTTATTTTTTTGTTGTGTTATTGTAATATTTAAAATATTAGCGGTTAGTTTTTTCGTTTGTGTCTTTTTATCAAAATATTCTGTTAAAATATTGACGGTTATTTTTTTTTCGGTTGTATCTTTTTATCGCAACTTTTCGTTAAAATATTGACAGTTATTTTTCTCGGTTGTGTCTTTTTATCTCAACTTTCCGTTAAAATAGTGATGGTTATTTTTCACGGTTAAGTCTTTTTATCGCAACTCTTCGTTAAAATATTGACAGTTATTTTTTTTGTTGACGGTTATTTTTCGGTTGTATATTTTTTATCGCAACTTTTCGTTAAAATATTGACGGTTACTTTATACATTTGTGTCTTTTTATCATAACTTTCTGTTAAAATATTGATGGTTATTTTTTCTTGGTTGTGTCTTTTTGATCGCAACTCGTCGTTAAAATAACTACGGTTACTTTTTTGTTGACGGTTATTTTTTTTGTTGTGTCTTTTTATCGTAACTTTTCGCTAAAATATTGACGGTTACTTTTTTTGTTTGTGTCTTTCTATCGCAACTTTCCGTTAAAATATTGACGGTTATTTTTTTTTCGGTTGTGTCTTTTTGATCGCAACTCTTCGTTAAAAGAATTGCGGTTATATTTTTTCGTTAATAGTTCTTTTTCGGTTGTGTCTTTTTATCGTAAATTTCTGTTAAAAATATTGACGATTACTTTTTTCGGTTATGTCTTTTATCGTAACTTTCCGTTAAAATATTAACGGTTATTTTTTCTCGGTTGTATTTTTTTATCGAAACTTTCCGTTAAAATATTGACAGTTATTTTTCTCGGTTGTATCTTTTTATCGCAACTCTTCGTTAAAATATTGACCGTCATTTTTTTCGGTGATGGTTCTTTTTTCAGTTGTGTCTTTTTATCGCAACTTTCCGTTAAAATATTGACTGTAACTTTTTTTCGTTTGTGTTTTTTTTATCGGTACTTTGCGTTAAAATATTGACGGTTATTTTTTCTAAGTTGTATTTTTTAAAATCGCATCTTTTCATTGAAATAATGACGGTTATTTTTTTGAGACAGTTCTATTTTTTCAATTATAGTCATATTTTTTTCAGTTTACTGTTGTATCTTTATAGTTGCATATACGTTTCTTCACTATATTTCATTGCATTTTTTCGTCACAATTTTTTGTATGAATAATTGTCTATTTAAATGTTCATGACTTCTGAACTCTAAATAATTGTCTTTCTTTCTAAGTAGTTCCCAAATTTTTGTTCTTTAACATAGATTATTTGTTTCATGATGAATAAAAAAAAACAAATCTGTAAAATGGCTCTAAATTCTTAATTCTCTAAACTATTTCTAATCATAATTCATTTTAATATTAAAAAAATTCTTTTGATTTTAGATTTAACCAAAGTTTTTTGGAATGATTATAAAAAGAGAGAAGTTTTAATCAACTTTAAATATAAATTCTAATGAAGATACCGACAATTTTTTTCTTAGAATTGGACTGAGTATACAGTAGCTTTTTTTATTTAGCTATTTTATATGAAAACAATAATGTTTTTTTTTTATCATAAAGCAATATATATGGGTACAACGAAATATTGATTCTGATTTAGCACTATTACAAAGTTCGAATATCAGAAGATATCCTCATGTGACGCTTGTGATTAGGCGCTTTAAATGTGGTAAGCGTCAAATAAACAGTTTCAAATAGTATAGTAATTCATAAATCATCTTCATTATTAGGAATAAAGCAATGATTCCAATTCGTCACATGAATGTTCAAGGAAGAAGTTTTTTTACTAAGTTAATTAATCAATACAAATATAAATTTATGAGATTGTGTAAATGTTTATTTATTTGTTATAGATGTAATTTACGTCATCAAATTTTATATCTTCTCGAATATATATAATAAAATAAATATTAATTTTATATTTAAAGAACAATGGACAACCAAATAACACCAATTCTTGGGCGTTCTTAGTCACCCACAAGTCGTGCTAAGTACTGATTCCATCCGAATTTTTTGGTTTTGACCCGCTAGAATTTCTTATCTCTATATTATAACTCTTTTTTATGTATATTGTCACTTATAAATAATTTTATATTTATAAAAGTTGTTTCAAAAGTGTTTTTAATCATAATTCTTCTTTTTTACATTTTTATTCGTAAATTGTTTTAACATCTTTGGAAAATATTTACGATATAGCTTAAAAATATAGTTAATTTTATGTAATAATTCAACTTTTTAAATATATTATCATAATAATTTAATACATAAACACAATCAAATATATTTTTAAAAATGAGTTCCTCCGCGACATCGCGGGGTTCATAACCTAGTGATAATAATGAAGGTCAGAGATAAAGGTTATGTCAGAGATCTAAAATCGTATCATAATAACATGACGAATCTTTTGACCAAAAAAAACATAAGACGAATCTTACGACTAGATCTAGTTTTTTTTTTTTTTTGGGACACAACCCTATTTATACAATTACTACGTACGCATACACATACACATACACGACTATAAAACATAGATATCGATTAAAATAAAAATTCTGACTATAAAATAGTTTCGTATAGAGTAAAATTTGAACCTCACAAAATGACAAAACTATAGACAATACTCTCTCTGTTTCTAAAAGTTTGATGTTCTAGCGTTTTGTAATTGGTTTGTTCCACAAAGATTGATTTTCTAGATTTTTTATTTATTTTTAGTTTATTTTCGTAGATTTCAAGACGCAATGATTAACTGTTTCAGATTACTATTGGTTCATAAGTTATTAAAAATGTTTAATAAAAATAAATAATTAAACAATGATTGTTTCTTAAAATATGTGAAATCTCTAGAAAATCAATTTTTTAGGAACAGAGGGAATATTGGTTAATCTCGGGAACACATCATGGTGTCTTCTGTAATATTTGAACACTAAATAACAGCCCGCACTATGTGCGGGATAAAGTGATTTAAGTAAAATTATTATGATTAAAATTATTATCTGGAATCCAAGATCCCTTTGTGTAAATAGAAACAGGTAATAATTTATTTTTTTAATTCAAATTTGGGACTATTTCGTATAAGAATACATTTCACCCGTGAAATATTTAAACCTGGAATAAAGCTTCAACGTGATAAAAAAAGTATTGACGAAGATTTATATAAATATATATAAAGAAAAGTATAAATATAAATATAAAGATTTATTAATATAAGATAAACAAAAAGTGTATGTTTTCTAATTATTAAAAAATAAATCATTAATATAAATAAACAAAGCTCTCGTGATTTCTTATTAAATATAGAAATGAAGATTAGTTGCCTAATTATTTGCTTTTTGGTTATAATTTCGTTTTTTATTTGTGTGATATATATATATATTAAAACTAATGGCAAAATCTGTAAATAGTCTAGTAAAATTTGGGTAATAATTTAAATGGATGGAAAATCACTCTGAAAGCGACACGTCAGCATGGCAGTTTAGTTAATAACACGTCAAAGTGAGGTTTATTTTTTAGAGTGCTTCTCTATTAATATATAAGGGATATGTTACCAATCACATCCACATTGTACAATACTTTTAACAATTTATTGCTTATTGGGTCGGGCTTAAAGTTTGGGCAGGCCGACAATAGCATATTCATGACCACTACAGTTCACTGACAGCGAACACATTCTTCTCAACTCATTTATCTTGTAATAAGAAAATGAAATTCAACAAAAAGAAAATTTGGCAAAAATCTTAAAATACATATTTACTTAAGCCAAGGCTTGCTTTTGCAGTTTGGTTCCTTCTAATTATATATATACACAAAATTCTCATAACAAATCTCGGCAATGAAGATGAAATCAGTTCGCAAGAAGAAAAAGTTAACCGCAGAAGCACAAACCATGACGTAATACAAAAATCAAACGTTTCACATTCTAGAATGGAGTTTGGACTTGAATTTCGATTGTTTGAAACACAGGGTGCAGATGCGGGGTAGGCAATGAATGTAGGTATATCCTCTCCTAGCATCAACACCGAGACTTCTTTTGAGTACACATCTATCTGCAAATCGATATAAACGCCATAAAATCAGTTTCCAAACTATAAAAATTGATATCCAAACAGTTTTATTGAGAAGCCAAGAACATATCTAAAAACCCGTATGTATTGGACAAATGTAATGTGTTATATTCCCCAATACAGAATTTGATGTTCGCACAAAGTCACACAAAAATGAAGTTGATCTAAACCTCTTAAATTGAAAGATAGGACTTGAAGATTTACATTGTATGGGTCCTCCCATGTTTGAATGATTCTAGTTATGTTCACATGGTAGGTTCTTTGTGTATATGTCACATGCCAATTAATTGATAACCCTCAAATGACTATTAAGTCCTAACCAAAAACAAAATCATCTCCAATTGATAATCAAGACAATGGGATCAAGATCTCACATCCAACAAAACCCACTTTCAAGTTCAAACCCAAGTTCATACCTTTGAGTGAGATTTGCCATTCCAAGAACCAAATCCTCTCTCAAGCAAGTCGATCTAGATTTATTCGAATTTTGTGACCGTAACCGATATTATCAAGTCCGAATCACTTTATTCAGTTAAGCTAATGCTTAGTATCAAAACTTGAAGAGATGAGAGACAAAAGGGAATCTTCAATCTCTATGAAACTATATCATTCACAAGAACATGAAAAGAAAGAGGACACTCTCTAATCTCAATGAAACAAAGGGACAATGCCACTAGGCCATTTTGTGTTCCTAGGAAATGCAAGTCAAAATAGTAGAGTAGAGACCATTTCTTCTATCTCCACACGCAATAGAATCCACTATTTTCCCTCACTCATAAATACTTACAAACAAATCAATCTCCAATACAAAATCACATTACTATTTTACCTTTTTTCCCCTCCTCTTTCGTCATTATGGAAAGAAAAATGACGAAAGCAATTAGTGATGATGCAAAAGCAAATGTGTGGGTCAGTTTCAATACCAATGAGTACACAAACCCTATGATGTTTTCTTGTTTTGATTTTGGTACAAAAGAAAGTGTTCAAATCAATTAAAATAACTATTTGTAACACATCTCTATCACATAAAATATCAAAATACACAAGAAGAAATAAAAAAATGTCATTTTTTTTTGTAACTTCATCAAAAAGATTGAAGCTTTTGATACCAAATATGCATCAATCAACACAAAGATCCAAACTTTTATAAAATATTAAACTATTTTTGGAAACATCATTAATGAACATGTAAAAAGACTTCAAAAGTCAACCTCCATATTAAATTCATTAAATTTGAAATTTGTTTTAATATGGGAAATATAGTTTAATTTTTATCTTTAACAAATTTACCATATTTGAAAAATATATTTTTGAAAATTATGTACTATATACATATAATAATTAGATTTTCATAACGATTTAATTTTTAACTCGAACTTATTTCATATAAAATAATTTTTAATAATTATTATATTTTGCTAGCCTACTTTTTCCTTGTCATGAACAATAAACTAATTTATGTATCATATTTATGTATCACATGAAAAATATGATACTGTAATTTGGGTGAATGAGATATTTATTAATTTATTATAAATTATCAAAACAAAATAAAACATCATTTATTGTATTTCCATATTTTATTGACTTGCGCGCGGACGTAAAGATTTTAAATTTGCGAGCGCAAGTCTTAATCAAATATTATATAAGAAAATGAATCAAGTAACAAAAAAAAAAAGAACATAAAGCAATAATATCCCATCTTGGGAATTTATAAAAGTCATACATAATTTGGTGAGACTCAATTTAAGAGCTTCATTTCCCATTTTTCTTATTTGTTCATTCTTCACAATGACTGATGGAAGAAGTAATCTCAATTTGTAAGTTCCTTAGATATTCTCAATTTTCTATTTTCTATTTTACAATATCTAATGATGATTGTGAAAAAATACAATAAGAAATTATATTATTTTCAATTGTTTTGCTTTCAGATTAGTTTTCTAGAATTTTTATTTCTGAAATTATAAAGGATGAAATGAAAATCTTGTTAAGGATCATGATCAAAAGATTTTACTCATTTTATCTAGGTTCATTTAATTTGAGAGGTCCCTTTACCTCTCATATTAAATCAATTTTTCTATATTTTTGGTTAAAATATTTTAAATTCAATAAAAATAATTTTAAACATAAAAACATAGATATCTTTTCCACTTTAACTTTACGATTGATTAAATTTATTTGATCCATTTCGACTCATCCTATTATACTCGAGTTTCGTGTAAATTATGGTTTCACTAAAGTCAGTTTGGTTTTTTTAATTGATTTATGATTTTATTTTACGTTTATCAAATTTTTTCCCAAATTTTATAATCCATAATATTTGATAATTTGTTAGAATTTTGATGTGATTTTTTTTATAGAAATATATTAGATTTAGAATAGTCAAGATAATTGTTTTTCTAAGTCACTGAAAAACCAATCCTTGTTTTCATATTTTGTAATAAATAATTAAACTTAAAACACGATGAATTATTGACCCGCAGGCAGACCGGGTCGATCAAGAAATCTGGTGACCCAAAAAACTTTGAGCGTCCAGTGGCAGTCGGGGAGGAGGATCAGCCGCCCCGAGAAGCTTCTCAGGGCGGAGACTTCGTCGAGTCTAAGCCGGTGGACGTCAACATTGCCTTGAGCTGGGAACTCTTTGAGGTGAAGCAAGGAACAGAGACAGTGCGTGAGTATTATAAAGAGTTCCTTAAGAAGGTCAAGAACCTGGGAAGAGAGTTGGAGGAAGAGGAGCTGGCGTGTCTGTTCCAGGAAGGGCTACTCGAGGAGTTGCACGAAGGGGTACGTGCAGCGAACTGCGGATGGATCCTCAATTATGTGTCAGATGTAGTAGATGAAGCTGAGAAGGTAGAGGCCAAACTTAGAAGCACCAAGGAAAAGGTGCCGCTCGTGTCTAAGGAACTTGCTGATGTTGATTTGGGCCAACGCGCATTCGAAGATGAGGTGGAGAGCAAACCCTATGATCCGGAAGACGATGTCATGCAAGTTTGAGGTGGCTAGAGTCAACATAAGGTTTTGAGTCGTGTGGATTATGTTTGGTTTTCCTTTTCGTTGGTTTGATGATTTCGTGTTCAGTTGAACTGGTTTGGTTGTTTCTTTCATTTGATATTGTTAAGAAAAGAGTATTAAGTGATGTGTTAGGCTCATTGCCCAAAGCTTCTTGAGCTACCTCCTCTGTCATGTATCTCTTTCTCGTGATCTCCAAAGTCACGGCTCACCAAAAATCTTGCTCATTAGATCTTCTATTCGGTTTCCTATTTATATATATTAAGAAGTTGCTATTACTCATAAAGTTTGCCTTCATTTCCTTCGTACCCTTTTCAGTGGCGGAGCCAGGACAACGACTCACTGGGGTCAAAAAATTTTTAACGAAACAAAAGTTTAGACTTTACTAAAACCATAACAATATCATCACAAATATAGATCCTAAAGATGAACTCTACGCTCACTCATATTTTGGAATCGTTAAGGATCTGTTGATTATAAGAAAAACAAAGAAGAAGAAGCCAAACCATTTTATAGGCTATAACGAGTAACGACGTATGTTTTAGGTTAGATTACAATTATTGGGCTTCTATATTTATGTTAATTTTGATAGATTTTAGTTGGGTCTTATATTATATATAGCTTAATACAATTGTTGGGCTTGTATATGTATATAATTCAACATATTACTAAGCTTCCCTTTGCTTGTACGTGAACTAAAATATTCATAGGGGTCAATTTATTTGTTGGACTAGGGTCAATATAATTTTTTTAATAAAAACTTAATATTTTCAAAATTCCACTGGGGTCATTTGACCCCTATAATTCTTCTCTCCCTCCGCCCGTGACCCTTTTGCTGAGTAATGTGAGGTTGGAGGCGAGATTCAAAGCTATGTCATTGCCAAAATAATATTTTGCGAAGAAGAAGAAGAATCAGATGATGTTTCGGTACGGTTCACAGAGATTCTACATTTCGGCTGTAACATCACTCATTCAATAGGTCATGTCCCTTTCTAGGTAAGTAACCTTGCCAAGTTGATTCATTGATTCATCTAACTATACATGTGATGAATAAGCCATCTCTCTTGTTTACAAATTCGAACCTTTCGGAACAAAAAAATTCCTCAAAACAAACACAAAGATCCAAACAAAAGTCGATAACTTCATTCAAATCAAATGCACATATGCAAGGAGTTATGAAATATGTTGATAATAAGAACATTTGACTAGAATAAATCATTGCCTACAACAGCTTATGTTCCCCTCCACATATCCTAACAATTGCGGGTCCAACAAATCCCGATGCAGAAGAAAAGGAAAAGCAGAAAGCATATGAATTATAAGAAATTGAGATTGAAGGGAAGAGAAGAGCACCATTCATTGTTCCTTTTTGCTACTATTTTTCAATTGCAGAAAGAAGTACGGAATCATTCTGACGGGTCTTCGAGCTGACCAGTAGACAAATCATTAATGTGCGGATACACTGCCTTCTCATCCAGTTGATTTTGAGCCCAAATCAGCATCTTCAACAAGCTTGGAAGTTTAGGATCTGTTTGTTCACAAACATTGAGTTGCTACATTTAACCATCGAGGAAAGTGGAAAGTTTCAAGAAGAACTTGGATGATACATGTTGCGGATTAAGTAATGAATGAAATATTCTAGCTGTTATGTAGAGAAGAGTTGCATAGACTCTGAATCTTAAGACTGGTAATGAATGATGCTCGAGATTATAATAGCATTTTTGTGGCGACTAAAAGACAACCAATCTAACATCAAAAGTTACCTTTTTCGTGGCTCTGGCTTGTAAGAATCGCTGCATTTACCTCACTTGCTGTCTTAAGGCGGTGGGAAAGGTCAAGAAGCTCTTTAACCGGGCAGGTAGAGGCATCGTCAAAAACAAGTAGGGCTACAGTTTTTTCCAATTCTTCCAGAAACGCTTGCTGCAGAAAGATATAACAGATTGTATGAATGGAGTTTCAGCAACAACAGGTATTACACACAGTCAATGAGCAATACATAAATATTTCACATGAAAAACACAATCTTTACAGACACAAAGTACAAAAGAAAGACTTACGTTTTCTTCGCCACGTGGTGCAAGTTCCTCCTGAGCAAACTCCAAGGCCTCATCTGTCTTCCCTTGTCGAATTAATTCTATCAACCTTTGTTGCTGAAGATGAAAAAAGAGCTCGGGATTCGTGTCTAGTATCTGCAAGCATAGGTTCAAAGAAGAATCAGATTTTGATTCTTTAATACATCAAAAAAGTGAATGACTACTGTTCACACATGATATGTAGAAGCATTGTACCTCAGGATTCAAATCATTCACTTTTTCAATCGCATCCTCGACATTTCCGTTTTGGACAGCCTTTTTAACAGCCATTCGATCAGTGATGGTCGCAAGATCAATCTCTGCTGTTTCTCGATAAGGAATTCAAAAGAAGTAAATGATCCAAAGTCCAAACATCAAACACACCAATTCCACAAACAAAAACCGAAAACAGGAATCACAAAAAAGGATACGTTTGGTTCCAGACTCCCTTTGGAATTTCTCAGCAGCTTCAACATATCCCTCAGTCACAAGAAAATTCATCACCAAAGTATTCATATCTTCTTTCCTAAGCTTCACAGCATTTAGTTTCTTCTCCCATTCTTCACGTGTGATCATTTTCTTCGATGTAGCCTGCGACAAGCCACGATTAAAACTAGGTTAAACAAAGTGCATAAAGATTCAATTTTTCCAAAAACCCATCATCAAGTTGGACAAAAGAACACAAGAATCAAAATTTACCATATCTTCGTCGTCTTCTTCAAGCTGATTAATAAAAATACGAAACAGTGAAATTAGAACGCCAGTGTGGCTCTCATATCTTGAAATCTAATCCACTCAATACAAATTAATACCTGTTCGAGTCTTTCCAAGTGAAGAAATAATCCGATCAGAGTTATTTCCAAAAGAAATTGACTTTGTGATAATCAGATAGTGATACAGAGTAATTTAGGGCTTGAGTCAAAATTCGAGCTTTAATCCCAAATCAGCACAGGAACTAAGAAAGAGAGAGTGTGCGACTATTTTCCTGGAAAATTGAATAATAACGATGTACCTGGAGAAGTGGAGAATCTGGGGAAGATTATTTGGGAATGAATCTTGCAAATAATCCGGAGATTTGGGAATCGATTTGCTTCTAGATTGCTTGCGAAAGTCTCTTCCCTAATTCTACAATCTGATAAAACAAAAAAAGTTGGAGATTTTCGATAGAGAAGAAGAGATCGGGTTTCAGATGAATCAATGGCTAGAAAGCTGAGGAAAAAAATGCTGGAATGCCACCTTCTAATTTCTAATTTCATTTAACATTTTTTTTTTAAATTAAAAGCTAAAGAAATGTCTAAAAATCCTTTCAAAAGATCAACAATTACAAAATCATACTTCAAATTTACTATTTTTACAACCAAACACTCTCAATCAATTTCCAATTATTCCCTAAAAAAAACCACCGCTCCTTCTGTCTCCTCCGCTCCTCCTCTTCCATATCCACACTCGCTCTCTCCACTTCCTCTTCTCTCTATTTCGCCAGATCTATCGTCTCTTTTCCACTTCTTTATTATTCATCTCTCTCTCACATATGTCTCACTCTCTCTTCTAAATCTTTACCGGAGAACCGTCACGTTTCTCCGTTCAAAATTGAGATTCCCAAGTTTGCGATCATATCCGATGATAACAAGTTCACTCAGTTTTCGCCTCTCTATTCTACGATCCCGCCTCCTCCTCCTCAGTTTCCGTCGTCGCGACATCAAAGGACTGCTCTCACTTCTACTGCAACGATTGTGTCTCGAAATATATAGCTGCAAAATTACAAGACAACATCCTCTCAATCGAGTGTCTTGTCTCTGGTTGCGAGAGCTCTGGTCGGCTCGAGCCTGATAAGTGTCGTCAAATCTTGGCCAGAGAGGTTTTTGATCAGCGGGGTGATGCTCTTTCTGAAGCAGTATTGATTCGTTCAAAGAGATTTTACTGTCCTTATAAGGATTGCTCTGCTTTGCTTTTCATTGACGAGAGTGAAGTGAAGATGAAAGATTCGGAGTGTCCTCATTGCCATATAATGGTGTGTGTAGAGTGTGGGACTAAGTGGCATCCAGAGATAACTTGCGAGGAGTTTCAGAAGCTAGCGGAGAACGAAAGAGGAAGAGATGATATTTTGCTCGCGACGATGGCAAAGAAAAAGAAATGGAAAAGATGTCCTTCTTGAGAAGTCTCAGGGTTGCTTATACATGAAGTGCAGGTATATGTATCTTCTTCTTCTTCTTATCGCCTGTGATGCAAATTTGTGAAACAAAGTTTTTTTTTAGTAATTTGTTTAACACATTTTGTGTTTTGCTACAATAGTGGAACTCCGTCGATGGACCATTCTCATTATTGTAATTATTGTAAGCGTTGATTTAGCATTAGTATTTCCTATTATAGGTCTCTAAAAGTAAAGCCTAAAGCTAAAAATTAAGCTTTATGGATATGGATTTCAATTTGGTCTTGATGCTTTGTACCTATTTTCTTTTCTTTAAAACTATCTTGATAGTTGTTCTGAAGAGATTGTGACTAAAAATGATTCAATTTGCTTTCAGACTTCAAGGGTTTTGCTTTACTCTGACATTGCTTTGATCTAGAGGATAAAATGAACAAGTTTTGATTTCTTGACTTCCAAAGTAAAATGAACAAGTTTGAGTTTTCAAGAAACCAGATTGGTAATTATTTGTGTATTTTGTCCTTGTTTATTTGTATAGGCACTTCCATATATTCGTTGTATTGGGGAATCATAGCCAATAACGAAAGAAAGAGCTTAATTTGAAGCAACAACTTTGAGAAAGCATGGAAATTTATCTACTTTGGAGCTATAATGAGCAGAAGATTAAATAGTTGCAGCAGAGACTGAAAGATTGCGGATTTGTTTGATTGTAAACAATAGAATCATATGGTGAAAGTGAAGTTTTATGTACAACTAGATCACTTAGGTACAACTGAGACAATTTTGGTATAACTTGAACTACTTGGTGCAACTGTACTATTTGATTATTCAGATAGTTTTTTTTGTTTATGGTGCAACTGATAAATTTGGATATAACTACGTGTAAAAAAATTGGACCTTTTGTTTATGTATGGTAAAGTGGATCTTTTGTCTATGTACTTTGGTGGTATTTTGGTACAACTAGTCTATTTAGGTACAACTATGTGTATGAGTTACTTATAAGAAAGTACAACTAGATCACTTAGGTACAACTAGATCACTTAGGTACAACTGAGACAGTTAAAAATAACCTTTTAAAAAAAAAAAAAAAAAAAATTTAAACGAAGTCAAAAAAATAATTAAAAAAAATATGATCCACGTAAGCATGATTTTTGACGGCGGGATATTAATTTTAAATCACCACACGTGTGGTAAAGTGGGCCAAAGACAGCATGATATTAATAAAAAATTGTTTTGTTTTAAACATAGTTGTACCTAGTTGTCCAGTTGTACTCTCATATTCATAGTTGGACTTTAGCGATTTTTGTGTATTTCTAGTTGAACTTTAAGGAAAATTAGTAATTTATAGTTGGACACATGATGTTACACTATTAATTATCATTTAGGAGGTTTTCATAATAAAATGTTCAGAAAAACTTGATTTTCACCTCTTTTGCTTCATATGTAGTGATCACTTACTAAGTCTTTCTTATATTGGAAGAAGTGTGTTATGTGAAAATAAAAAAAAATTGTTACAAAATTGTGAAATTCTCGTTGTATTGATTTAAAATAGTTTATTTATATTTGAAGATGTTTTTAGGAATTTCTTATATAAATCTTAATTAATAACTTATTATAATTTAATAAAAATCATAATACAATGAACGTGGTTGAACTAGTTGAACTAATAGTATATATTAGGAAAATGATAAATTTGATTTTTATTTATTCAAAATTATTGGTTTATAGTTCAAGATGTTTTTGGAATCGTTATTAACTCTAATTTATCGTTTTCATATTTGTTGTATACAAATACGTATATATTTATGTTCTTAGTTGTACCTAGTCGAACATAGTCGTACAAATTCGACAAATTCAAATACATATATGTTCTTAGTTATACTCAGTTTAACCTAGTTTTACAAATACGACAAATACTTATATGTAAAAATGGTTATCAAATCCATCAGGAATTTTTTTAATTAATACTCATTTATCTTCCACAATATCATATTTTATTTTGAAATTAAAATACCCAAATTATAATAACCAAATCTAATCCTCTATTTGATATAACACAATCTCACTAACAGACCAAAAAAATTTAAACAAAGCCAACTTCTAAAAGTCAAGCTGTAAATTTTCTTCTTAACATGTGGTTTCTATGACAATGTGATCAAATTTGACTAAATCTCCACGAACAGTACATCATAAGCAACCATTGTTCACCATGATTATATCATCAGAGGAAGAAGAGTGGCTCGCAACCAGAGATCCATTTCATCTACAACATAAAGCTAAAACATTTCCTTGAGAAAGAAATTGACTTTCACATCTCATTTTCTATGACTGCTATACGTTTCCCATGATTTGAAGTCAAAATATGATTTAAGAGAGATGTCTGCAGATACTTACGAACAAATATATCAGAAGTCGCAGGAGGACAAATTTCACGATTTTACACAGTACATATATAAACACGAATTCGATCACATATCTTTCCAGAACCGAGGAACCCGGTGATATCTATGGCGGGAATGCGAGTATCTTGGTTAAGAGAAGTTGCGGCATCTTGCTTGATCTCTGAGCTCGGTACAGAGGAAAACGATTTGAGGAAAGGCTTGGAGGAATCCGATTCTCGGGAAGTGAAGCTATCGAGGAAACTAGAGAGACGATTAGAGAGCATATGGCGAGCTCTCAAATGGATGAGTCGACTTCAAAACTAACAGGAGGAGCGGGTGTAGACGAAACAAATGGCGAGCTCTCAAACTCGATTTCGATCCAACAATAGAGGAAATAAAAGAAGCTCTTGCGCCGGCGCCGGAACTAATGTCGGACAAAGAATCGAACTCAGTAGCTCCGGGGAATCTTCCGTTTGACGGGGGGGAGATGACAAAGATGGAAAAAACGAGATTGGATCGAGTTTGGTTTCGCTGAGCTCGATTTTGATTTTTTTTTTTTTAAATTAATTCAATTAAAACAAATAAATTATTAAGGATAAAAAAGTATTATCTACTCTATGGATGGCATACAGACTCCAAAATAGCAGTCGTGATTAAAATTTCTGGTTCAGTGGCAAACTAGCATGTGTCTCTTCTAAGATGATGTTGACGAACCGTCGATGAACCGATCCGGTGTAAATTATTATAGAACTCGGTTTGCTTTTGGCTTTTGGTTATTTGTAAACCGGATAAAATGGTTTGGAAGAAAATCCTACAATAGAATTCATTTCCAAATGATTTTAATACACAGATTTATTTTTTTTCCGGCTAATACTCAAAGATTTTAAACTATTTTTTATCTTTGAATAACACAAATCTTACTAAATAAGACTGAAGTTAAAATTTAAAAGCATAATTAGAACCAATAACATTAGAGTTTAACGCATTATTTAAAAACAAAAATTGAATAGCAATGGATTATATTTGGATTTATATTCTATTAAAATCAATTATTAAGTAACAAATGTGTGACAAAAGCATTTTGCCCGGTGCAAAATATATTCTAATCTAATAGTATGTTTAATTTAATTAATTGCACTGAAAGTGAAAACTAAGTCCCAAAACATGTTTTTTTCTTTGCACATGGTTGTTTGTGTGGAACCACACAATACGACAAATGATCGACTGCAAAATTTGAGGTCTTCTAGTTGACCAACTGAGAATCGATGGACCACTTATTCTTTAAATATCTTTTTTTTTTCTCGATTGATTTGGAAGGACTTAGTGAAGAAGTTACACTAAAACTTCTCGAGTCAATCCTTATATTGTTTCTTTTGGCAACTCTTAATTCTGCAAAATCACAAGGCTCTTCATATCAATCAAGATAGCAAGCAACTACATTGAGACATGGCAAGAACGGAATTGTTGATCACATAATGAGCAAGCTCTTTCTCATCAAACTACCTACAAAAATCGTAGACTTATGTATGTACAACATAATTTTTCGCTCTACAAAGTAGTTGATCAATCATAAAAATTGATATCTTGTATAATATTAGTCTTGTTTTAGGGCTAACAAATGAGTCAGAAGATTACAAGCGTGTGTGATGTTCATTGCTCTCAACTCCCACATTTCTTTTAACTTTGGTTTTACAATTCATTGGTCCATATTTGGTTTCTTAAATATAGAAAAATTTAGTCTCAGTTTAAAAAATATACTATTAAAAATTAAAAATATAATGCTTTGTAAAAGATTATGACAAGGAGATTGGTAAGATCATTTAGTCAATTATATGTCTTATCTCTTTTTATTGACTGAGATGATCATTTTTATGATGAGTGGATATATATATCGTATTCGAATTGATCTTTTGTGATTTAGGTTTATATTTGTTATTAATATATTTAAAGTTGATGTTTGTTTATAAAATCTACTTTCTTTTTAAAATAAGAAATTATCAAATCCTCATTTTCTTAGTCATGTTTTTGGAGTTTTTTTGGTCAAAAAGTCTCTCTCTAATATTTTGTATATCAAATAAATGTAAGACTTATATTTCACACAAATAAAAACAACAAAAAATAAGTTGCACCATAAACTATGATTACCAAACACTTCAAAGAAATCTCCATTACTTGAACACTGTTCAGTTTCCTTCTAATTAAAGTGTTTCCCTTTTGTTTAAATTGTGTGATTTTGCTTTAACAATAAAGATGACGGCGCATATAATATATAATTATATAATCATGCATTATTAAATTAACGAAAAATTAAAAAAAAATGGAAAAAAAAATAAACAATTTCTTCGACCGTTCCTTATTTAAGTCCCGAAGACTCTCGTGCCTTTGTTTACCTTTTCCAATTCGGAGAAAGCCAAAAGAGAGACGAAGGCAATATAAAGAAGAAGCCACCGTCGCTACAAAAGTCGCGTTTTTTTTTTTCTTTCTATCGAAACCCAACTGCTCTCTACCTTTCCTGGAAAATTCCTTCAAAACCCAATTCACAAGCCTTCTTCTTCATACCTGAAAATTCTCAAATCTCTGGATCTACTCTTCAACTTCTGAATTTCGATTGGGTTTTCCGGTAGGTAAATTCCGTGACTTTTGGGTTTTCCGATTTAGGGTTTGTTTAATCTCCCCTTCCCCCTTCTCGTCCTTTCTCGGGTTAGGGTTTCTTTTGTTGGATTCGTGATGGGTGAGGAAGGTTCAGTGTTTGGTATGGGAGATGAATTTCACGTTGATGATTGTGATGGTGGTTTTGAGTTTGAAGATGATGACGAGACTATTGACATCGAAACGCTTTATCGGATTCTAGATGAGAAGCCTGATTCTGCTGAGGTAGTTTTTTTTTTGGCTTTTGTGGAAGCTTGAGAATTTTGATTCCACGCTTCTCTAACTCCAATTTCATTACATTAATTTGAATGCTGCTAAAGATGTTTGGATTTGTATTTTGTTTAAATAATGTATGTGTGATTCACAATTCTGTAGCTACACTAATCTCTAATGACTACTTTTTTGGATAGACAAGAAACTAACATTTAGAGTGACAAACTTTTAGGGAAGCCAAGAAAATTTATCACCAGTTGGTTCATCTGCTGACGAGCTCAAGGATTCACACTTGCAAAATGGTTAGTAATTGGAAAGTGTACCTCTTTTTTTTGTTGTTGTTTACATAGATAAATAATAGTTCTTGAGCTGTTTGAGGTTTATCGACATTAACGTCCGCTTGGATTTTTTTGTTTTGTTATGTGTGTTTGTTGATTAGGATCTCAGATGGTTGATTGGTGCCCTTCTCGGGATTCATATAGCTTAGGAGCCTCGACTGAGATAGTTCAGCCAGGTTCATTTGATGAACATGTGAAAATGGAAGCCGGGCTGAGTCCTTCACCTGCTCATACTTGCTCTGCAAGTCTTAAAGATTGGTTTTCGTTAAGTCAGGGTGAGCAGCCTGTGGAAACATGTGGAGTATCTCAATCTGAGATGACTAGTTGTAGTATATCGTCTAGTTTCTCTGATCATGATGGCAATATGATGGCCTTCAATCCTGACACTGTTTCCAAGCAGGATGACAAGATAATTGATTCCAAATGTATGCACCTTATCTACTAAATGTCAGGTTATTTTTTTTTGTAAAATTTGCACTACTCATCTATCTGTTGCTAATTTCCATGTTCCTCATTTTTTGTTATATCAAATTGCAGTTACATCGCACAGCCCCACAATGGCGACTCCATATTTTGATGATGTGCCTGGATACGGAGTGGGGTTGGGAGCCAATCATAATTCCTCTGTCATGTCTGGTTTTTTAAATAATTCCAATTCTCTCAGTGACAGTGCGGATAACTATGTCTCTTCTGCAAAAGATTGCTACAATACAAGTGGAACATCCTTGTCAGACCATACCCCCAATTTTGTCCACAATTTCGCGTTTCAGTTCTTTCCTAATAAAGAAGAAGCTGTAATTGATGTTGAGAGTGGAGTAAGTGAGTCCCAGTCGGATGGTGCCAGCCGGATGATTTTTGATAGACATGGCAGAGTGGATCATGGATCTTTAGAAAGTAAACCTCCTATTGATTTTTCTAGTGCAAGAGGGATCAGTTTCAAGTTTGAAAGTAATCCTTCAGTTTCTCCTGCCTGTGTCAAACCGTACAACAGTTTTGACAGTCATTTAGCTGATAATGACCTTGACCGGCCGGATAATTATTCAAGCAGTTTTCAGGATAATAAAGCTGTTCATGTGACGGTTAAACCAGAGGTTGAGTCAGAGAAAGTGGTCTACAGTTCAGTTCCAGGGGAATATAGTGTCAGGGACGATGCTTATGTTTCTGGAGAAACCAATCCTTGGTGGTCTGGTGCATCAAGCTCTGCAGCCTCCTATCAAACAGATATTGAGAAAGGATACTCGTATATGGCACCGCAAACAGCTCTACCTAGCCAAGACAGTGGCGATAGAAGCGCCAATCATTTTTATGATTCAGATACATGTTTGCAATATGTTGCAGAAGATCCCAGCCCAGTGACACAAAGCAGTGAGTATTTAGACTTTCAAATTCAAGGAGGCCATGAATATGTTCAACCGAGGGGCATTGATTCTAATTTCTCAAATGCCAGCTTTGAATCAGTTCAAAGTCATTCTTCAGAATGTATATCCGATAGTGATGATGATTCTGACATCTGCATAATAGAACCTAATGGCCAATCTGCAATCCCACATCGACCACTAGCTATGAAAAAGCCGCTAGTTTCTTCAGAATATTCTACAGTTGGTCATAATTACAATCAATCTGGAGGCCTGAAGCTTCAGTCAAATAAAGAAAATATGATCTTTCAAGCTGCATTGCAGGTTAGCAGCTGTTAGCCTTATAAGGAAGTAGGCGTTCAATTGCCATTGTATATCTTGTTGATTCTATTTTACTCTCTCCCAGGCACCAACAGTCCAACACCTTAGTTTTTGCTGATTGTGGATAGTGGATACATTTTTGTATGTATTGCAATTTCTGATTTATAACCCTGTCCATGATTAAGTTGAGAATGTTGTATGGGGCTAAAGGTTCCTAATCTTCTCCTGTTATTGGATGTGTCATGCGTTATAATGGGAGACTACAATTAATGACAGTTCCATATTAACCTTTGTTCTTGGTTTTAAGTCACTCATTAGGTCTAATTACATGGTCTTATTTGACAGGATCTCTCTCAGCCTAATTCTGAAGCAAGTCCGCCTGATGGTGTCTTGACAGTCCCGCTTCTGAGACATCAGGTATGTATGCAATTATTAAAATTAAAACACAAGCTGTAGAAATGAAAGGTGTGGTGTACTGTATTGATGTATTGTATGCTTAACTAAGATGATTTGGCCCGAAAGGAGAAATGGAAAATTTTAATCTGTTTATATGATTTTCCAGCTTGATGGTTGATTGTTTTGGCCAATGAGAATAGATATAATTATTATTGTTAAAACTGACTGCATCTTACTCATGAACAGCGAATTGCATTGTCATGGATGGCCCAGAAGGAGACAAGTGGCTTCCCCTGTTCTGGAGGAATTCTTGCTGATGATCAGGTTATTTTGTCTTCTGTTGTAATCTTTATGTCAATTTTAAACATTCAGCTAATTTTGTCAAATTTCCTGGTATAATTATCTTTTACAGGGTCTTGGGAAGACAGTTTCCACTATAGCTCTTATACTGAAGGAAAGGTCTAAACCTGCCCAAACATGTGAAGAAAGTATGAAAAAAGAAATTTTTGACCTAGAAAGTGAGAGTGGAGAATGTGCACCTTTAAAGACCAGTGGAAAAAGTGAGCATTTTGAACACTCTCAATTGCTTTCCAATGAAAACAAAGTTGGTCGAGATAGTGTGGGTAAAGTGAGGGGAAGGCCAGCTGCTGGAACACTCGTTGTCTGTCCCACTAGTGTTATGCGGCAGTGGGCTGATGAATTACATAAGAAGGTGACTAGTGAAGCGAATCTCTCTGTTCTGGTATACCATGGGTCTAGCAGAACAAAGGATCCTTATGAGTTGGCTAAATATGATGTTGTTGTTACCACATTTTCTATTGTAAGTATGGAAGTGCCAAAGCAGCCTCTTGTTGATGATGAGGACGAAGAGAAGGATGGTGTACAGGATGGGGGAACTGCAGCTACTGGCTTTTGCTCAAACAAGAAAAGGAAATATCCTCCGGATTCTAAAAAGAGGGGCTCAAAGAAGAAGAAACAAGTTGAGTTTCTGTCTGGCCCTCTTGCGAAAGTTTCATGGTTTAGAGTTGTTCTAGATGAGGCACAGAGCATTAAGAATTACAAAACCCAAGTTGCAAGAGCATGCTGGGGGCTTCGTGCTAAACGGAGGTGGTGTTTGTCTGGCACTCCAATCCAGAATTCAATCGATGACCTCTACAGCTACTTTCGATTCCTCAAATATGATCCTTATTCTTCCTACGTATTGTTCTGTAGCACGATTAAGAACCCTATAACTAGGAACCCGGTGAAAGGATATCAGAAGCTGCAGGCTATCCTTAAAACAGTGATGCTTCGCCGAACTAAAGGTCAGTCTACTGGTATTGAATTTAATTTACTTTGAATGTTCATCTGAGGGTTTTTATGGTTTCTAACTGGTAAACACATTAGGTTCATTTCTTGATGGGAAACCCATAATTTCTTTACCTCCGAAGTCCATTGAGCTGAGAAAAGTGGATTTCACTGTGGAGGAACGTGATTTCTACTCCAAACTAGAGGCTGAATCTCGTACTCAATTCAGGGTATGGCTATATACCATGAATAAATGGTTGTACGTATGCATATGCCTTTGTATTTATTTACATTCCCAAGGCCTAAGTTTTTTTTTTCTTTCTTTCTTTCTGTTCTTTTATATCAGGAATATGCAGAAGCCGGAACAGTGAAGCAAAATTATGTAAATATCTTGTTGATGCTCTTGCGCCTTCGCCAAGCTTGTGATCACCCTCTTCTGGTGAATGGTGAATACAGTTTTACATGGGAATCTTCTGTTGGATTAGCAAAGAAACAGATTCAGTCAGAAGCTTCATTGGCAATTTGTGGTATCTGCAATGTAAGATTCTTTTGTCTCGTAAATTATTATACATGTGTTTTTTTTTCCTGACACACGTGAAAGAGGAGTTCTAAAACATTATAAAAAAATTCAAGGGTTTTTTACTCTATTATGCAGATCCTTGACTTATCTCATTTCATATCACCTTTCGTTGTCAAACCATCATATAGTTTTCTTGACTTGTAGTACTTAATCTATTTCCCTTCTTTATACACAGGATGCACCTGAAGATGCTGTTGTTTCAGTCTGTGGTCATGTTTTCTGTAAACAGTGCATTTATGAACGCCTTACTGGTGATAATAATCACTGTCCCCTTGCAAACTGCAATGTCAGACTCACCATCTCATCATTATCTTCCAAAACGAGATCGGACGATGCTATGCCTGACATGCAGGATCGTGCCGCTTCGAATAGCCTTAGCCCCTGTTCTGATGAAGATCTTCCATATGGTTCATCTAAAATCAAGGCTGCTCTAGAGATCTTACAATCACTGCCCAAACCACAGGATTTGACAGATACAAATCAGATCTCTCAAAACAGTGAATACTCCAGTCTTCCTGTAACTCCAGTTAAGAATGAGGGTATTAGCGTTGTTGTTCCGGTTAAGGTAGCTGGAGAAAAGGCCATTGTTTTTTCCCAATGGACCAAGATGCTAGACCTACTTGAAGCTTCTCTTGTAAGTTCACATATTCAGTATAGAAGGCTTGATGGAACAATGTCAGTTGCTGCTCGAGATAAAGCAGTGCAGGATTTCAACACTCTCCCTGAGGTACATAGCCATTAATTGAATTTTAAGGAATTTGTCTTGACCCACTTTCTATGATAGTAACACATGATGATAGAATTTTTCTGCTGTTTTTCTACCTTTTAGGTAACTGTAATGATAATGTCTCTCAAGGCTGCTAGTCTTGGACTGAATATGGTAGCAGCTTGTCATGTTCTGATGCTGGATTTATGGTGGAACCCAACAACCGAGGATCAAGCAATTGATAGAGCACATCGTATAGGACAGACACGACCAGTAACAGTCGTTCGGTTCACAGTAAAAGATACAGTCGAAGATCGGATATTAGCCCTTCAGGTCTGTGAACTGGTTCATTCTCTTCAATTTCTCTATAAGCTTTAAGCCATTTCATCTTTGATCTCTAAACACGTTTTGTCGATGCAGCAAAAGAAAAGAATGATGGTAGCCTCTGCATTTGGAGAAGATGAAAAGGGAAGCCGACAGTCTCACCTCACCGTAGAGGACTTGAGCTATCTGTTTATGGCTGATTCATGAGAACGAGCTTCAAGCTCCTTTTTGACCAATGCGGGCGGGTACATATGATAGGATTTTCGTTGGTTTTTGTGCAGTTTTAGGAGGAAGAAACTCTTCGTTTAACTGACTACAGGTTTGTGCAAAAGAAAGATTAGAAAAGACTATTGGGGTTTGGGATATAAAAATAGAAAGCTGATCCGATTTGATTATTGGTTCCATTTAGACTTTAGGTATTGACAATTAATGGAAGATGACAATATACAGGAGCATTTGCTATTGAATTTATCATTGTACGATCACAATGTGATTGGTCCGGCGAGTTATAATAGCTTTACTTTCACGATCTTCAATTTCCTTGTACATTGACTCATAAGTAGATTTCACAAATTGTTTTCTATATTACACGAATAGAAAGTTTGATTTCTGTTCTGGTGTGATCAACTTGATCAATATATATACTCAAACCAAACACAACCCCAAAACCCTAATACAACACCGAAAATAAATTCCTATTGATAACACACGTAATTAGATTTCTAAACTTTGGATCGGAATATTCTCTCATAAGTCTTATCAATTCCTTGAATTTGGAAAATCATAGAAAGTATTCTATCGGCTTCGAGTCTCTCGTTTGGGCACTTTCACGTCATTTTTTCAGACAACGATACGTGACATGTGAAGACTTGTACATTTGAATAAACATGTCAGATAGAGAATCCGAGTTATGTCACATCTATGGTTATATAACGCAAACACAAGACCGAATATATTCTAGACCGGTCAAATCGATGGATGAGAATTAAACCTTCGTAGAGCATTTTTGATATATATTCTCTACTATTTTAAATTCCATATTCTCATATCATTTTTTCCAAGTAATATCACAAAAGTTCGAATTTATACTTTCGCTTTCTTTGACTCCACATTATCTAAACACCAAACCATCCTTCGTCTCAATTTATCTCGAATCGATTGACAAATGATTCTTTTTTTGCTACTTAAAAAGTAAAAAAAGTTGAAGGACAAAACTAAAAGGCTCGAGAGACTAATGCATATTAAGGTTCGAGATACAATATATTAGAAAGTAGTTGAATACTATCATCACTTAGCAAATATGACATAGATACAAAAAAGTTATTGGAGAATTGTATACGATATATTAGAAAGTAGTTGAATACTGTCAGTTGGGCCTTGTATACAAACAAAAAAGTCTTAGCATTATAACCATTTGAAAATGATTAAAAAAAGTTATTGGAGAATTGTATTCACGCATTCTAATTATAGACCAAATATAACCTATAAGTTGCAATCTTGTGGCTATTCACCTACTAAAGGGTTCTATGGAAAGGATTATAGAAGACTACATAAGTTAAAGAGCATTTAAAAATATCGAAGGTCTTATTCTATTGTAAACCAAATGATGTCATCGAACTTCTTAAACCAATTTTCTATTACAAGATAGAAAAATTATATCACATCTTACTTTTCCACAAAATATAAAATATAAAGACTAATAGGGGAAATACCAAATGTCACACGGGAGATTTAATGGAATAATATTTCCCTCTAATTATAGTAAGTTGAATTCCATGTCATAAGTCATAACCATTCAAAAAACACTATTTCTGTGTTTCTTAAATTTTAATTTTTACTACTTAATTAATTTCAAAATGATAAATAAATTGAAATTATTTCAAAAATTAAGACGCACTAGCTAGGCTCGCCACAAATGACAAAAGGTCCATTTACTTTCGGTAGTTCGCGAAATCCTCTGCGTTTGATGAAGCCATTTAGGTTTTTGAAAGAAACGAAATAATATTTTAATTAAAGGCACCACCAACTTAGAATATATACCTCATTTGCCTTTCGCAAAGATTATTTGTTCAAAGATATTTCAACGTGTCATGTCATATTTCTTTTCTTATTGGAATGTTTAGTTCTTGACAATCTAGCTCAATGGAATAATGTTATATTTGAATAATTGATGATTTACGTGTGTAGTTTTTTTTTTAATCTTAATTGTATACACATACTGTATATACAAATAGAAGCTAGTTATGATGTAATGCATATACTGTTCGAATCTCTGTTTTAAAATCGTCTGTTTATGCAGCTAAAATCCCTCGAACGTTCGGTTTTCACCAAAATGTTCAAAATATTGATTAATAGAAAATCAACGTGTTTTTTCATATTAGACATTCGATTGACCAATTAATAAAATATTATTCAGTTAATGTATATAACTAGAATTAATTATAACCAGAAAATAAAATTTTGAAAAGGTTAACATAATCTTTTTCATTTTTCTGTTAATTAAACATAAAAATATAACTGTACAAAAAGTTAATTTTTAATTGATTGATTAGGCTCTAATTAAGCTCTTCTCAAAAACATATTTACCCTTTATAAACATAATTTAAATTTATAAAATTCAATGATCCTACGCAGTTATGCTATTGTGGGGCTAACCAATTCTCGTATTTTCACAGGTTTAATAAGACAATAAAGTTGCATTACTTTTTGCCATTTTGTGATTAAAACCCATCGAAGAGAAAGTGCTCCATCCGCTCCTCCACAAAAGTCATCTAGTTAGCAAATGAATTTCTTGAAAATATAATCTAAGAGATTCATTAGAATAAATATTTAGATTAATTTGACCTAAGATTTGTCTGTTATTTGATAATGGATCGTAATAAAAAATAAATAAAGAACATAGTCTTGTTCATTACTAATCTATATATAATAGCAATCTAATAGATACCATTTGCACATCTGAACGGTTGCTGTCTTTTTATCGCAACCTTTCGTTTAAATCGGTTATTTTTTTACGGTTATTTTGGTTGCGTCTTTTTATCGCAATTTTTGTTTTAATCGGTTATTTTTTTACGATTATGTCGTTTCCAATAAATACCATTTGCAAATCTGAACGGTTACGTCTTTTTATTGCAACCTTTCGTTTAAATATTTATGCTTTTTTTTACACTTCTAAACGGTTGTGTCTTTTTATCACAACTTTCAGTTAAAATATTGACGGTTACTTTTTCGGTTGTGTTTTTCTCGCAGCTTTTCGTTAAAATATTGGTGGTTACTTTTTTGTTAACGGTTATTTTTCGGTTATGTTATTACAATTTTTCGTTAAAATATTGGCGGTTACTTTATTCGTTTGATTTTTTTATCACAATTTTCCGTTAAAATATTGACGACTATTTTTCTCGGTTGTGTCTTTTTATCGCAACTTACCGTTAAAATATTAAAAGTTATTTTTCTCAGTTGTATCTTTTTATCAAAACTTTCCGTTAAAATATTGACGGTTATTTTCTCGGTTGTGTCTATTATCGTAATTCTTCGCTAAAATATTGACGTTTACTTTTTTCGTTGGCGGTTATTTTTTCGGTTGTGTATTTTTTATCGTAACTTTCTGTTAAAATATTGACGATTAGTTTTTACGTTTTTGTCTTTTTATCGCAACTTTTCGTTAAAATATTGATGGTTATTTTTTCTGGTTTGTGTCTTCTTGATTGCAAGTCTTTGTTAAAATAATTACGGTTATTTTATCCCTTGACGGTTATTTTTTTGTGTCTATTTATCGTAATTTTTCGTTAAAATATCGACGGTTATTTTTTTTCGGTTGTGTCTTCTTGATCGCAACTCTTTGTTAAAATAATTACGGTTACTCTTTCCGTTGACGGTTATTTTTTTGTTGTGTCTTTTTATCGTAACTTTTCATTAAAATATTGACGGTTATTTTTTTTTGTCTTTCTACCGTAAATTTCCGTTAAAATATTGACAGTTACTTTTTACGTTTGTGTATCTTTATCGCAATTTTTCGTTAAAATATTGACGGTTATTTTTTTCGGGTGTCTCTTTTTGATTGCAACTCTTCGTTAAAATAATTACGGTTATTTTTTTGTTGACGGTTATTTTTTTTCGGTTGTGTCTTTTTTTCTTAATTTTCCGTTAAAATATTGACGGTTATTTTTTTCGGTTGTGTCTTTTTATCGCAACTTTTCGTTAAAATATTGACGATTATTTTTTCTCTGTTGCATCTTTTTAATGCAACTTTTCATTAAAAATATTGACGATTATTTTTTCTTGGTTATATCTTTTTATCGCAACTCTTCTTTAAAATATTGACATTTACTTTTTTTCGTTGACGGTTATTTTTAGTTGTGTCTTTTTATCGCAACTTTCCGTTAAAATATTGACGGTAACTTTTTCGTTTGTGTCTTTTTATCGCAACTTTCCGGTAAAATATTGACCGTTATGTTTTCTAAGTTGTGTCTTTTTATCGCATATTTTTGTTAAATATTGACGGAAATATTTTTGGGACAGTTCTATTTGTTAAATTATAGTCATATTTTTTTTAGTTTACGGTTGTATCTTTATAGTTGCATCTATTCATTTAAAGTTACGTCTCTTCACTATATTTCATTGTATTTTTTCGTCACAACTTTTTGTATGAATAATTGTCTATTTAAATATTTGTGACATTTGAACTCTATGTATTTGTCCTTCTTCCTAAGTAGTTCCAAATTTTGTTCTTTAACATAGATTATTTGTTTCATGATAAATCCAAAAAAAAATCTGTAAAATGCCTCCAACTTATTTATTCTCTAAACTATTTCTAAACATACATAATCTTAATATTAAAAAAATTCTTCTAATTTAACTAAAGTTTTTTGGAGTGATTATAAAAATGGAGAAGTTTTAATCAACTTTAAATATTAAATTCTAATGAAAATACCAACAATTTTTTTCTTAGAATTTGACGGATTATACAATAACTTTTTTTTTTATTTAACTATTTTATATGGTAACAATGATGCTTTCTATCTTAAAGCAATATATATGGGTTGTATACAACGAAATATTGATGTTGAGTTAGCACTATTACAAAGTCGGAATATGAGAAGACATCCTCATGTGACGCTTGTGATTGGGCGCTTTGAATGTATTAATCATTAAATAAACCGTTTCAAATAGTATAGTAATCCATAAATCATCTCTATTATTAGGAAAAAAGCAATGGTTTCAATTCGTCACATGAATATTCAAGAGAGAAGTTTTATTACTCAATTAATTTAAATATAAATAAATGAGATCTTGTAAATGTTTATTTGTTTGTTATAGATGTAATTTAAATCATCAAATTTTATATACTTTCGAATATATATATATATATATAATAAAATAAATATTAATTTTATATTTAAAAGAAAAATGGACAAACAAAAAACACCAATTCTCGAGCAAAGTTCTTAGTCACCTACAAGTCATACTGAGTACAAACTCCATCTGAATTTTTGGGTTTTGACCGGCTAGAATTTTTCATCTCTATATTATAACTCTTTGTTATGTATTTTGTCACCTTTTTTTTTTCGTCGAAAGTGAGATATATTTTGTCACTTATAAATAGTTTTACATTCACAAAAATTATTTCAAAAGTATTTTTAATCATAATTATTTATTTTCTTTTTTATTCATAAATTTGTTAACATCTTTGGAAAATATTTACGTTAAAACATAATTAATTTTATGTAATAATTCAAATTTTTGAATATATTATCATAATAATTTAATACATAAACACAATCAAATATATTTGTTGAAAATGAGTTCCCCGCGATATTGCGGGGTTCATAACCTAGTATAAGTAAAAACTAGATCATTTAATATGAAAGTATAGTACGTCAAAATTTCCTATTCCTCAAAAAATCACAAGATACTACGTTAATGTCATATTAAATAACGGTTGTTCTTGATAAAATTAGTGGCCTGATACATTAATCTAATGTTGGTTTAGGTCCCAATCACCCAATAAATTACCTGCTTCCCATTAACTGTGTGAAGTCTTTAATATTATACAACTACCATTGCTTTCTCTGCTACAATTGGGCTATCTTAGCTAGCTATATTTTGTTTTAAAAGTATATATATTAATTGCTCTGTATATTTTGTTTGAACAGGTTTTTAAGAACTAGCTAAAGCCATTAATAAGAGTTGCATCTAGGGGCCTCTTACAAAAAAAAGAAGAAGAAGAAGTAAATAAAGCGTAAAGCCATAAATTACCAAATAGGATACTACTATTCCATACCCACTTAGTTTATGTATTTTCAATTTAATAAAAAACAAACACAAAGTTCCCCTTGATACAAAAAAATAGAGTCACCATATTTCCTTATAAATAGATTGACATCAAAGCCTTCATGTCTAATCCATCTCATCTCATTACCTCTTACTTGATCTCCATTAAAATTCTGAATCATCAAATTATGATGAACATTTTCAATGTGTCTATTGCTTTGTATCTTTGCATTCTTTTCGTATTTGTTTCATCTGATAGTCCAGAAGCAATGAGAGATCTTGTGACAAACTTTCCTGGCCAACCAAAAGTGAGCTTCAGACATTACGCCGGTTATGTCACGGTTAATGAAACAAATGGGAGGGCTTTGTTTTATTGGTTCTTCGAAGCTATGACTCATTCGAACGTAAAGCCTTTAGTACTGTGGCTTAATGGAGGTAACCTGGCTAACATTATCACTTACAAGGAAACATATTTATACTAATTTCACTTCTTTTTTTGTTGATAAATTCACATTTTTTCTTATAAATCTTTTTGGCCGATGTGGGCACATTTTGATTTTTCTTTGCTGATAAATATAATAAATATAGGTCCTGGATGTTCTTCTGTGGGATACGGAGCAACACAAGAGATTGGTCCATTTCTTGTTGATAACGAAGGAAACGATCTTAAGTTTAATCCCTACGCATGGAATAAAGGTATATTAAAGGTTTTTTTTTCCACATTAAAGTTATTTTATTTATGTCCATCATCATCGTCATTCAATAATATTTATATGTTATATATATTCACTCTGTTCCTTAAAGATTGATGTTCTAGCTTTTATTGTTTGTTCCACAAAAATTGATTTTCTAGCATTTTTATTTTATTTTTATTGACTTATATAATAAATTGTAAACTTCAAGATACAATGATTATAAATCATTAACTTTCTTAGACTACTACTGGTTAATAATTATTAAAAATATTTTTGATTAAAAACAATGTTAAAATAATTAAACAATAATTGAGTTCTTAATATGTGCGAAAACTCCAAAACATCAAACTATTAGGAACAGAGGGAGTAACGAGTTTAAGTGGGTTAAATTTGGTGATGCAGAGGCCAATGTTCTCTTTCTTGAATCTCCGGCTGGTGTTGGGTTTTCGTATACAAACACAAGTAGTGATTATAGAAAACTTGGCGATGACTTTACAGGTAAAATATTTATATAAATTATATTTATAATATAAATAAATAAAAAAATCTTGTTGTTGGATGTCAATTGATTGTTCTTATCTCAATTAACAGCGAGAGACTCATATATTTTTCTCCAGAAGTGGTTCTTGAGATTCCCAGCTTACAAAGAAAACAACTTCTTTATCGCAGGAGAGAGCTATGCAGGTTTTGATTTTCGTATATAATCAATATTATACAATACCTATGCAAAAAAAAATATATTATACAATACGTTATGTAGGGTTTGATAATTATGTTTTGAATTATATAAACAAATTATGCATGGACAGGAAAATATGTACCCGAGCTTGCAGAGGTTATTTATGACAAGAACAAGGAACACAACGACAACTTGTCACTTCACATTAATTTAAAGGGGATTTTGGTAATTATCACCTTTGGTTTCTCATAAAACACTACACAAAAACAACGTAAATTCTATCTGTCCTTCGATTTGAACTTTAAGGACATTTCCGTATATGTTTGATTCGCATAACACTAATTATCAAATTGACGTTGAACATTAATCTAAGGACACTTAAGTATATTTGAATCTCCTACAACACTAAAGAAATTGAATATATTGTAAATTGTTCAAAATTTGACCAATCTTTGAATATATTCTAGACTTGTTATTTGAAGCTTAAGGAGCTTTTAGTAATTAGTAATACGTTTAATTCGCATAAAACACTAAACAAACACATCGTACGTTGTCCGATGTTCCATTCAAGACATGATTTTTGTAACTTTTTATTTTATTAATTATGGACGCAGCTTGGAAATCCATTGACATCATATGCGGAAGATTGGACAGGATGGGTGGATTATGCGTGGAGCCACGCAGTGATATCAGACGAGATATATAGAGTCATTGAAAGGAGTTGCAATTTCAGTAGTAACACTACATGGGACATTAAAGATTGCAAAGACGGCGTAGATGAAATACTCAAACAATACAAAGAGATCGATCAATTCAGCCTCTACACTCCTGTCTGCATGCACCATTCATCAAAGGTTGATTCCTACGTCAACTCCAAGATGGTAAACTAATTATATAATACATTCACTAATTGTGTGTTTTGCTACAAGAACTTAACCTGAAACTCTTACATAGATACCAAGGCTGTTCGATGGATTTGACACGTGTTTGGATGATTACACAAAAGTATTCTACAATAGAGCTGATGTTCAAAAGGCTCTTCACGCGACTGATGGTGTTCATCTCAAGAACTGGACCATTTGCAAGTATGTATTACTCTTGTGATTTACTTATTTAATTTCTGATTATAGTCTATGATAAAGATTATCTAAATTAATCTCATTTCTTGTTTTTCCGAAAAACAGCGCTGATATTCTAAATCACTGGAACTGGACTGATTCAAAGCGGTCCGTTTTGCCTATATATAAGAAACTCATTGCCGGAGGATATAGAGTTTGGGTTTATAGGTAAATAAATTTCTCGGTTACATTTTTGGTAAACAATACAATTGTTTTAGTTTATACATTTGCTACTTCAAACTTCATAGGAATATATGAGCAATGGGACTGAAACATACATTCTAAACTTGGTTGCTTGAAACCCGAGCAAAATGTATTTCCATCTATTTTCCTTTACCCTCTTGGTTTTAAGGAAAATTTTATCCTATTTGACTATAATTGGCTGAACAATTTTCAATTTGTTTGTGGTGACTCAGTGGCGATACTGACGGAAGAGTTCCGGTACTCTCGACAAGGTACTGCATAAATAAACTGGAATTACCAATCAAAACAACTTGGAGGCCATGGTATCACGAGAAACAGGTCAAAATGATCGCATTCAAAAATATACTAATCGATGTCTCATCATATAATGAGAGTTATTTTTGAAGCGTGATCAGATCCTTTTTGTTCAACGTTGATGATATTTAGGTAAGTGGATGGTTTCAAGAATATGAAGGTCTAACGTTTGCAACCTTCAAAGGAGCAGGACATGATGTGCCTTCGTTCAAACCCAGCGAATCTCTTGCTTTTTTCTCTGCCTTTCTCAATGGAGTTCCTCCCCCTTTGTCGCGATAAAGACAAGCTAGTTATGAAGAATTGAAGATTATAATAAATTTTATATGCATTTTTTATTAGTTATTGGTGATGAATTGAAAATTCAAAAAACAATAATTGAATATGTGCTATTGGTTTACTTGTTAATCACAAAAAATGCATTTATACTCAATTAAAAAATTATTCTTAATATGTGTGAAAAGTTTAAAAATTGGATGGGAACATAGAGAGTACTATTTAGGTGTCTTACTTTCAAATCAAAGCATAACTAGTAATGAGTAGAAAAAACTCAAGCCATTGTATACGTACAACATAAAGATCTAATTATAACAAAACAACTAATATAGATCCATTTCACTTTCGATATGAGATCCGAACAACTTTTTAGCCATAGATTGTCCGCTAGAGATTGGTTAGCTTCTTGGGGTATTTCTACCCCCATAACTTGCTTCCTTTGTTTGATATTTGAAGAGTCTCATGAGCACTTGCTATTAAGATGCCCTTTCAGCGAGCAGGTTTGGACGCTGTTCCAATCACACCTTCACTTATCTCCTTGTGGTTTCCACACTTGGTCCTCGCTTATTGCCTGGACAAGGTTGAAAACAGACTCTTCCCATCCAATTATTCGGAAGTTTGCGTGCCAGGCCGCCGTGTACCACCTTTGGAAGCTCAGGAATAATATTCTTCATAACCAGTTCTTTGCCACACCAGCTGCAGTTTTCAAAGACATTGAGAAGAAAATGCGTATTACCATCACAGCCAGAAAGAACCGGAAGCAATTCGCCAACTTGATGGCTCTTTGGTATCAGATAATCGTGTTGACACAAAACAAACTTTATAATCCTTGTGTTTTATTCTTTTTTTGGCAAGGTTGCAACTTCTTGGTTAAGCTCTTTTCTAAAACCTCAAACTTTCATTTTATATGATATTTACATTCCTATATATATAAAAAAAACGATCATAAATATAATTGAAAGCAACATAGTTTCTTAATCTTTCACAATCACACTTGTCATAACAATTTGCACACAGAAAAAAAAACACAAACTATTTTACATATACCAAATGTAAAGAATCACCAATCTATATATAGATAATATATAATGATACGATATTAATTAGTAGAAGCATGGTGCGAATATTGATGGCATCATTGGTACCGGTTTCCGCTGCGAGGCAACAATCTTGAGATGCTTCTGGTGATCATCAAGCTGTGAGGCCATAACGCGTTTATGAACACTATAAGTTCTTCCCAAGCACATAGATGTTTTCATTGCTCCGTATTCGTCCTTCCTCTTAAATTCAATAATATTTGGCGCCAAACTATTCAAAAGCAAAGGAAGAATCACAAAGTCATCGCCATGTGTCATTAGTGGCATAGGCTCGATCTCTGATAGTTCATAAACATTCACGGGATCATAGAGAGCCTTCTTAATGTCTTGAAGCATCTCCGTGTCCGAATCATAACGGTTCTTCTTGTTAAAAAACATCTCGAAGACTTTACAACAAGACATGTGAATCTCTTTGCACGGTTTCGGCAAGTCACTTTGTCCATCAACTAGTACATGCTCCATAAACTCTTTTCTTTTTGAATCGATTATCTTTTCAATATGAGCGATCGAGTCCTCAATCTTGAGACCTGGATGATTCTTCAAGTGGAGCAGCACGGAGTTGATCTTCCCTTGTTCTTGTTCCTTCTGCAATATAACGTTGCATGGACAAGTTTGATCGTTTAATAACAAAATTATCTTGTGAAATAAAAATATACATTTTCCAAGTCATAGGATTAACATTCCTTGATTTCATTTGAATTAATTAAACCCCAAAAAACAAATAAACCTAAAAGTTGAATCACCTGAAAACTTTGTAGATCATTTAAGAGTCGAGATATGATCATGAGCAATGTAGTTATGTTATCGTAATTTCCCTGTTTGAGTTTGTTTTGGGGAAAACAAGGTTCCATGAGACATGAGATGGAAAGAGCAATGGTGTGTGCTGCGATTGAGATCATTCCGTTTCGAATATATTCTTCCATCGACACTGTGTGTCCCTTCTTACTCCATTCAGCTTCACGCAGCCATGACTCAAATGTTTCACCCCACTACATATAATAATAAAAAGTGAAAATTTAGTTAAAATTTGAGACTTTATTTTTTTCAGTGCATTAAAACAAGGAATACGTGATCCTATTCGAAATGTATGTTAATTTTTGCAAAATATTTTTTTTTATGGATAAGTGTCGACTAAGGAGACATACGATGTTGCGAAGATGGACGATTATGTCGGTTTTGTGGTGCGTACGACAAGTATTTGCAGTCTCTCTTACAATATCATCAAGTGCTCTGAAAATGATCTTGCCGTAACCTTTAAGCTCTTCTCCTTCCCATCTATCATATATACGTAAACAATAATTCAATCAAGAATCAATAAAATAATTAAATTCTGATGCAACGTAAAATTAAGATAATACAATTTCTTTTTTTTTTAATAAATAGTCAAGATGGCTTTGGATTTCTTGAAGTTGTTTTTTTTTTAATTAATAAAATAGCTTATAAAAAATAGTATTTTGTCTATCTTTTTTTTCCATGAATTTACAGAGATCTCAACGAGTTCAAAAAGGTTTGATTTCTTTAGTTATTTTATAAATTAAACCAGTAACTTCTTAGTGTTCCTGATATTCTCAGAATCAGTAGATCACTATTCACTAGCTTATCTTCAACTACATATGTTCTAAAACAAATATATATAGAATTAAGTTATTAATTAATTAGGATCTCTAATCACGCCAGCATAACCGGATGTTAATAAATTTACCTTAAAACTGCTTTAGTAAGAGCTTCCAGGTCATTGAAAGAACCTACTTCATCAAAGAAATCATCGGCAATTGTGATGAGGATGGCACTTTTTGCTGCAAGCTTACCAAATTTAATGGCATATTCATAGGGCAACGAAGTCACAGTTGCAAAGTAACTATATTTTGTCTTCTCTCTACCAAAACCAATATCACTAAGTCCCCATTTCTTTACCCACCTGTTTCAAATCGCTATTGTTAGACTATATATATTCACTTCATAGATTATAATTTGTGTATCAGAAGACATTTTTTCAATACCAAAATGCTTTTGTTCTCAACTACCATGCAATGTAAACTAAAGTCTACTCACATTGTCAATTCCTCCAGCTCGCGACAATATTTGGCTTGTCGAAACTCGAAGGTTTTTGCGGCAAGATGAGTCAGTTTGTTGCTATACGCACTATTTAGTCTGATTCCAGAAATCACAAGAAGAAGAAAAAAAAAAAACCCTTGAATTAGCTTATTATTGATGGATTTAGAATTAGATAGATCAATTACATATGTATTAATTGTACATACCTTAGAAAAGAGGCTTTTCCGACTGAGAGGGCATTTGAGTTCTTGTCCTCAATCCACATCCTATGATCAAGGTGTTTGAGTCGAGCTATCCATGGAGTACTTAATTCATGCACAATCTACACATCAATCATTATTTGAAACAATTAATAAGCAATGCGTTTTAAATCACTTAAAATATATACTTCACCTTACTGAAAAATATTAGTACCATTTTTTCATTAATGGACCGACTATTCTTGAGTAAATTCCGAGTATATTCTCTTGCTTCTTCAAGATCATTCTCTCCCGGAAACATGAGATCCGTGGCTCTATAAACATTTAGGATCACAAGCAAGAAAGAGTCTATGTTTCTTTCTAACTGATATCGCATTTCTTGATCATTCAAGAACCAACAAAAGCTTCCTGCAAAGGATTTACACTTAGGCTTTTAAAATCAGCATAGTAAATAATAAAGAATTATTTTTGATCAATCTAGATGATATATTTTTTTCTGTTAATATAATGGCCAGTTTCAAAAATTTGAACTTTATAGAGTATACACAGTAGTTTGATTTTATTTTTCCCAGTTAAAGAATATAATACAATTTCACAAATAAAATGGAAAGCCTTAACCAAAGAATAAGAAATACAAAACGGCCGTGCTTTCTGCCGACAAAAGACTACCACTTTGATATTTGAGCTTGATTTACAAAATAACTGAGGACTTGACTTGATATGGAGTTGTAAATAGCACCTTCATCGGTGTAGAGACTATAAAATGTTTTCACAAATAAAATAATAATAATTTTAATATTAGAACATGTGGCAGGAAAAGGGTTCTCATTGATAACCGTTTCTCATTTTTTTTTTTCCTCTTTTAAAATTATTTTTAATTATATTAGTGGTTAAAATGTCTTTGAAAACCAACCGATGGGAGATGCACTAACGAGAACCCGATGAAGAAAGACATAGAAACGAGAATTCTTACTAGGTGAAACGTCTCGACCATGCATTCTTAACATCCGAAATGCAAGAGAGTCTTTGTGCAATTGATCAGCTAGATAACTCATGGACATTCTCTCGACATCTTTTTCCTCGTAGTGCCTTAAAATTACCCGAAGAAAATAAGTTTCGCTTAAATATTATATATTCTTAAAGAAAAGTAAAAAAAGTTGATTATAAATTTCCCTCACCTGTAAACTTGTTCAAGAACGTGTTCAATCTCTATACCGAAGAACTCTCCTAAACCAGTACTCTCGATTAGATTAACCATGGAGAGTTTTATGAGATCTTCATTGAGAGGGTACTTTTGTGGCACTGAGACAAGAAATCACACATAGCTTGTCAGTTAAATATTTAAAATGCATTTAAATAATAATCATATTCAAATTATTTATAACTTTGGAATAACTAGAATGTTGATTAACCTCCATTAGGGCATTTTTGAACGAGATTTTGAAGATAAGCTAGACATTTTGTGTTGCGAGTGAGCATAAACGCTGACGCAGTTGCTGAAGGCGACTGAAACAACGAGCCATCGATACTGTCGAGACTCTTAACGATGATGTCTTCTTTATTTTTGACATATAATTTCCATGGTAACACCTCTAGATAGGCCAATAGAGGTTTGTAGTTACAATCATCCACCAATTTTTCTCTGGAAAACAATATTAGTTAACCCAACTTTTTTTATAACTATTATATATGCTTATGGGGAAACTTTTTGGATCAAGATTTCTTATCATATAATGTTACCTTTTGATAATCTCTTGGCGTTGATAAAACATCCCTTTGATCATATCGATGCAGCGACTAGAGAAGACAAAATGTAAGCCAAGTTGTTGAGCAAGCTCTAGGATTCCTGTGAATTTGATAACGAACCAACGAGGATAAGATCTTTCTTCGTTGATGTATTTTCCAATTATCATCTCCGTATTTCTTTCGATATATCTCGTCCCTTAAGAAATAAAAATTATAATAGGGTAAAATATATTATACTGGAAAAAATTGTTTATTTACAAAATAAAGAAGCAAGTAAACTGGAATGAGTAAGAGGCGTTTATAATATTAACATTTGTGCTTATGTATACCTACAAGGCCACAACTTAACGTAAGCTTAACCACTTTAAACAAAATTCATTCAACACCATACACGTAAAACGAAATATCAGTTTTTTCTTAGCGTACGTGTGTTTGTAATTTGTAAACATATTAAAAAAAATTACAATTTTTCTTTGATTTTGTATTTGTTGCTGAATGAAAATTGCACCTGAAATGGATAGCTTAAAGTACTTATTAGTGTGGGCCTAACTCACACCCAAAATCTAGATTAAGGGAGGAGGATTGCCACAACACATATATATTGCCTATGAATCACAAACCCAACCGATGTGGGACAATATTATTAACCCACATTAATAGTACTGTTGCATTTTTCATTTTTCAAAAAGCATACAAAACATGTGAAAAACTATAAATATATGCTTCGTGGTAGAAGAAAAGCCCAAATTCGTATTTTGTATATATTTGCACGTGATATGGGCCATGCATGTCAGCATGTGATGCCTACAGCCTCGTACGTAGTGAGTTATCCTTGTCTGCTTACGTAGTGATACGTTTTACATGCACGAACCTTAGTCAAAGAGTACAAAAATACAAAGTTAAAGTCTTAACGCACCTTTGTGGAGATGAAAACACCCAGTGTTCCACTTCTGAAGTGCTACAACACAAGCAAGAGTGGAACTGAGAATATACATGTCCTCTTCGCCGCCTTCATCTCCGGCATCAGCCACCGTAGTATAACTTCCGGAGTTTCCCCAGAAACCTTCTCTGGCATTTTGATTGCACATAATCCAATCTAGACAATCTTGGAACATCGGTTTAAGCTCATCATCACCTACGTTGTTTTCTTCTTCGATCATGGATAACCAAGCCGTGTCGTAAGCTGAAGGAGAGACAAATGAGTAAGGATCAAGATTAATGTTGGACAACTGAATTTCTCTCTTGATCTCATTGACCAAAGCGTGGAGATCATCAGAGGAAGAAGCGTAAGAGGACTTCATTGTTTTTCTAATTTATTTTTTCTGTCTAGAGGATGGTCTTTAGATTGTGTATGTTAATGTATGGGTCACTAATCTGCGTGTGTTTATATAGAGGAAGCGAGTATACAACTATACATATTGAGTTAAATGTAACAATGTGAAAGATGTGGTAGGATAGTTTGAATATTTCAATGGTCTACTCCTCTCCTACTCTTCCATTTAATGGTCTACTCCTCTCCTAGTCTTCCAATTAACTACTCCTCAACGAATTATTTTAAATTCTCATGTGATCATAGGGACTCACGTACTAAATAAATCATATCATTATGCGTACGTCTCTTTCCCTCCTCACAAATATTGTCAATATTTATACAAAAACAAATAAGAAAACAATATTGAGACTTAAAAAAAAAAGGACAATTGAAGATATGTGTAACTGCTCATGGATCATTTTTTTTACATCTTTGGATCGATAAGATCCGATGCATAGTCAATCCCTACTATACGAGGTAACGCGATTTAGTGGAGCCGAACTCCAGTGGGAAAAACGGAGTCAAATAGACTTAACCACTTGACTAAAGATACATCCAGGCTCATATGTCTTGTATCTTTACCAATATTGTAACTTCCTAAGACTATTTACAATGACAATTTTTTTAATTGTTGAAAAATGGTCAATTATTAAATACCTTGCAATATAATGATATCATGAAAATAAATAGGAGATGATGTGACAAAAATTTTGTTGAAAGTTTTCAACATTGGTACAAATTTGTGAGTATATTCTTCTTTAATTTATGGCAAACTTTGATTGAGCAAAAAAAAAAGAGGAAGAGTTGATTTTTGATTGAGACACAGAGGATGCATTGATTGGTCACTTAGATTCTTGATTTTTTAATTATCTCAATTATTTAACATCAATTATTTCATAATAATTATAAATAATATATATATAGTATTTAAATCAAAATTCTTCATTTTCATATCCTATAAATAGAAACTTGTTTAACTAGCATTCAATAAATTTTTGTTTTTTTCGCTTTAAACATCGTTTTAGTGAAATAGATCCGAAAATCATTTTAAACATCGTTTTAATTTAATATATAATTAGTTGCTATTCATAATTTGTAATCATAAAATAAAAACATAAAGAAAACTAAAAATATGAAATAAAAAATGGTAGGATAAGGTGTTATAATTTTATTGAACAAAACTAGAGGGTAAATATTATGTGGATGTTGAATTATGATGTGAAAGAAAAATTCAATGATGTTGACTATAATATATTTGATTAGTTAATTGTAAAACATTAAAGATTAATATTCGTAGTTTAGTAATCTACAGTGTGTTAATGTCGTCGTAACTCGTAAGTGGATCCACCCCTAATTGCCTATGTAAAATTACATCTTATATAATATGACAAGGTTTTTTTGAAGAAGCTATATTATCATTGTCATTTGGCATCCTATGCATCTGACATGTGTCCCTCTCCAATTAATGGTAATTAGTGATGATTAATTTGAAATTATATCGTAGAAAATAAATGGGTGATTTTGAAAACTACCCTATTTTTTAGTTTCCAATTGAAAAATACCATTTTTCTATTTCTAATGAAAATTACAAATTTTTATATGTAAAATGACAATTTCGTCTATATTTAAATTGAAAGCTGTATTTTTAGTAAAATTATAACTAAATTCAAAAATTGAGAGAAAAATTCAAAATAATATTAATTATCCTTATAATTATTTTTTGAGATAAAGATAGTTTATTTATTTTATATATTAAATTTAATAAGATAATATCTAAAAATATTAAAAAAGTCTATAAAGTCTAACCCTTAGGTAGTAAATGGTGAAAGTGTTTTGGCGTTTTTCATTTTTTGTTATTGAAAACCGCACCTATGTTACCATTCAACACCTTCTCAGAAATATGTGTTTTAAAAAAAAAAAAAAAAGTAAACTGCGGATTTCAAAAAAGGGATAAAAAGGCATGGACCGCATTTCAAAGTGAAGTCAGGTCCCCCTGCGGTCCAACCGAAAAAACGCAGTGGACAATAGCCACTTATTTACTTTTGATTTTTTTAATGTTATAAATCATTATGTACATATATATTTTTTACCATATATATATATGATATATCCCTTCTCTCACTCTTTTCCTTCATACTCTTCTTTCACAAAAAATTTTCTAGTAACCAGATACATCTCTTCTCCCTTAGATAATAGATTCTCATACTTGGTAAGAAAAGTTTTAAAAAACAAACTTTCTATATTATTCTCTCTTTATATTTACTTTAGCTATATTCTACTAAGTGTTTTTCATTCATCTTTTACAGGTTGGTTCATCGAATTTTAACGATCCAAGGTTAAATATTTTTTCAGAATTTGTTTCATAATCACATTTTCAATGTTATCATAAATATACTCAATAAGTTCTTTCAGCAAAACTAACTTACTTAAAAAATTTTATGACAAAATTTTATAGATTCCATAAAATTGTAAGTAAACTTACGTATAAAATTTTATTGTACTAATTACTTATTTATAAGATTAATTTAATTCTGTCCAAAACTTTTATTTTAACAATAACTGATTTACAAATATTACAATAAATTAGTTTACTTATTTTCATAATATAGTTACATACGTTGAATTTTTTTTGTTTATTTATACAATATTACTATAATACATATATATATATATATAACATGTATATACAAACATATAACATTTATTAATATCACTGTTTTTATTTGAATAATGTTTCAATATTTACAAACATATTATGTTTACTAAACATAAATATCCATAAACTAATTGAGTTTATACATCAAAAAATTTCTTTTAAAAATAAAAGAAAATAGTTAATAGACTATCAAAATATTTTTTTAAAAACTATAAAATAATTGTTGGATTTTAATGATTGTAGATATGTCATCTAATCGTCGACGGAACACAAATCCTTCCACAAGAACAGGTTCAACTCATCCCAAAGAAACATCAACTCCTCCTACAGAAACAACCGCAATTAGTTTTTTCACCAATCAAATATTATTCCGTACCGCTTATTTTGTACAAACCGCACTTGTCCCGCAAATATTTTTCTCTCGCACGTACCGCAGTTGAACCGTACCGCACTATAATACCGCTTTTCCCGCACAACAAAAAACGTTGTTACCATTCGGACGCTTATAATTAATATTGTATAAACAAAAAAAAATCTCAACGTAACAATCAAATTCTTCAACTCCAAAGTCTGCTCCAATTTCAAGGTTAACGTAGATTACGACTTAACATTGGTAGAATGATGTAATATACATGTATCATTGATTAAATCAACATACGGTTTATAGCTCTAACATAATATTAATGATAGAGAACCAAAAACTAATGGAAATCTAATCAAAAGTAATTTTAGTCAAGAGATTTTAAAAGTAATGATGAACTATTAATTTTTAATCAAATGTAGGAACATGATTCACTTGATAGGTGAATTCACAATTATTTTAAATTGTTTAAAAGAAATATTTAAGATAAAAGTTATTAAAATTTTTAGTTATTTCAAATATTAATTTCAAAACTAAATTAATAGATTTTCTGTTTTATGTATAAATTCTTTTTAATTAATATTAAATTTCACAAAAGCCATTTTAGTAATTTAATATATTAAAATATAGTTTTTAAAAGAGAAAAAAAAATAGGGTATTTTTCAAAAGAAAAGTCAAAAATAGGGCATTTATCCAAATTTACTCATAATAAATTTCAAAAAAACAACTGAACATTCGTTTCTTCTCTTCTCTAAGCATATCTTTCCAGACATTATAATTAAGTGTCCCTTTTTACCTTACGTTACTCTATCTAATAAATAAAAACCGTAGCATTATATTTCTTTACGTTACGTTTCTTCTTCACATTACGTTTTCATGTTACAAATCTCTTATTTAATCAATTTCATAAAATCGATACACTTGGTGTGTTGATCTTTTAACGGCTGGAACATTCTTCAATGCTCTACAAGAAGCTCTCTACTTCAGCTCAAGCAATGATTATGTTTCTAAATTAACTTCTTTTTTTTATTTAGTTATTTGAAATTTATATTTTCTTCTCTCTCACTCATCTTCATTTTAGTATGTGCCTTATCTTCATTCTAGCCAAAAATTGTGTCAAGAAATTATGCGCTTGAATATGTATGTTCTCATTTAAGTATTGTTTACTTTTAAATATTTTTAAAATATGATCCAGCAAAAAGTAACATTATATCCAATTGGTAAAATGCATTTCTTAGTTTCGTGTTGATTAGCTAAAACATGATTTAATTTCGAAGATTGGTGTTAGTGACGAGTAATACTTATTTTGTGCATTTGTTTTGTTCATGTTGTCATAATATGAATAGTAAAAAAAAAGACACATTGATTCGTTAAAAATTTATTGACCCGGGTCTGGTAAGGTATAAAATAAATTCCTCAAAGCTGTGATATTTACTTTTTATCTATTTTATCGTGGGAAAATCACCAATACCAAATGAATTAGGATTTAACCCGCGGTACACCGCGGAGTAAACTTGTATTTTCTGTATTTTATATAATAATTTATAATTTATTAGATTTTTAAATTCATACTATAAAATAATTATTTCTCATTTACTTATTTATATTAGAATTAATATAGTTGAAATATATGAATATTGTTTTGAGTTGTTGTATTTGTTTACTTTTAAATGTGTTAATTTGTATTGATGTACTTAGAAGATTTGTAGGTGTAGAAGTGATTTAGTGTTAATATTGGCAACCATTTATAATTATGGACTATTATAATAATTTGATATTATTTTGTATCTAAAACTTTTACCCGCGGTATATTGCGGATTGATTTTTTAAAACTAAAAACTTAAATTTTAAGTTATATTTGTTTTGTTAATATTGTTTGGTTTGTTTAGTGTTGATAATATCATTATATTTTTATTTTAATTCTAGGATTTCATCCGTGCTACATCGTCTCGTATTAATATCGACCCAAACTCGTCCCATCATATAACCGCGTCCCATAAAATAAAACAGCATTTTGTTATTTTTTTTTAATAATAGTTTTATTTAAAAGACATATAATTCGAGTCAATTTAAAACTTTTCTTTAAATGGTTGACATAATATATATCTATATATATAGTTTTTAATTGTTATAGAGTTCAAATATTATAAACTTTTTATAGAACTTAAATATTATAAATACTCTAAACATTTTTTAAAGTTTAAATATTTATAATGTTTAAACTTCTTATAAATTTTTATAAAGTTCAAATATTCATATTTGAAACTTCATAGAAGGTTTAGTTATATAAATATTTAAAACGTTTTATAAAGTTGAATTTTACAATCATTTAAATGACTATAATATTTAAGTTTTAATAAAATTTAAATATTTATAATATTTTAAAAATTTTTAAAAGTTTCAATAAAATAAGGAACCGTAGTAAACCGGATAACAATTTTAATTTTGGACGCCTGATAAATCCAGCTTCCTTCTCATTTGTATTCAGAATCATTTTGGCCATTTTATAGTATGACTCTCAACTATTGCTCAAAATTTTAAGCAATCTTGGACATTGTATACATATTTTTTTCTTCATCGATTGAGTAATATATGTCCGTTTTTTAAATTTTGAATCACATTACATGCTGAAAAATATATTATTTTATTAATTATATGTATTTTACATAAATTCAAAATAAATTAAATATAAGATCATATAGATGTGAAAGAAGAATCATATATTAATGTCTAAATTAGGTAGAGAGGTTTTTGGATATCAGCAATTAATCAAATTTAGAAACAAAATCAATTTGTTACCATATTTAGAAGCCACAATTTCTAAAAAAAATTGTTACAAAAATAATTTGTAATATTAATTAATAGATAAACATTTATAACAATAACATTATCTTGTAAATAAGTGTCAACTCAAAGATTTATTTCATATTTGTACTTCGAAAATGTATATATAGATTCAAATTGAAATGGAACAATGAAAGATGTACGTATACATTTTTATAAGATCATTTTCCATTCTATTTTCTTAAAAATATTTTACTTAAAAACTTAAAATTCATTCTCAAAATTCATCAATGTTCTATAACGCATATAGCACTAAATCAAGTATTCTTTTAATGTTGTCTTTTTCTACATTTTACCTTATTTCCCACAAATTTATATTAAACAATTAACAGCAAATTATCTTATAATAGTTTATTTTAAAATATTATTTCATATTTAATTTAACTATAAATCATTACATAAATGAATACTATTCAAAAAGCAAAATGTAATAAAATTATTAAAATGACATTGTAAATTGAGGAATTGTTAGAAATGCTTTTTACCAATACCTCTTTTCAAATATACAACCTACATAAAACCTTTTAAAATTTCCTTAAAAATCTAAGATTTACCTAAGTACGTATGTAACATTATAAAAGCATACAAAACTACATTTATGTGTATAAATACATGATTAAAACTTATAAATACCTTATAAAATCTTATACATATCTTAAAAAATCTTATAAATATGTTATATAAATACATTATAAAACCTTATAAATACTTAGATCGAGGCTTGAGTAGTACTTACCATCCAGAAGTACCTCATAAACCTTTTCAGGTTTAATGAGACGTATTTTTGAAAATACACAAAAGAAGGGGACATTTTTTAGAAATGGCACACCAATAAGTGCATTTTCAAAAATAAATTATAATAATAAGGTCTTGCAAAATATTTATTATAAAGTGAAGGGATAAATGAAATAAATAATATAGCATCTTATCTATTTCTAAACTATTTTAATATTTCTTATAACTTTGAATGATGAAAAAAAGACAAAGACAAAATATAGGATTTTGTGTTGAGCATTTAGAGACAAAAAAAAAGGACCACATGTCGTGAAAAGAAAGTTAAAAACTTCATGACGAGCTCATTTTGAAATTAGAATTAATGGCCAAACCCTTATCTATACTTTTGTTATAGAAAAAAGAAGGAGAAGATGATGATAGAGTTGAAGGATAAAATCTAATATTTGAGATTATGATCACTGATTTTTTCATTGGAAGATGGGTATTTTTTCTTTACCAAAAAATGTCTACTTTTTATTCTTTGCTGACCTTTGTCCTTCAGAAAAAGTTTTATTACATACGAATTTTTACATTCAAAATAAATTTCATAATGTATATGCCAATACTTTCTATTTTTAGTCACTCTATACGTACTTTACCTTTCTTATAGCAAAATTCTTACACTGATAACAAAAAGAATAACTAAAGTGTTAAACAAATTTATGTATAATTATTTGGAAGGACATCAAAACCTATTATTGTATTATTTATTTTGCAATTACATTTTTAATCAGTATCCCACGCATCGCGTGAGTTTCTCTCTAGTAATATATATCACTAGGTATATCGATAACAGAAAAATGCTGACATTAAATAAATAGTACATTTGTATATATGTACAAAAAAAATAGTTATTTATAGCCACAAAGTTTTAGGTGGTTATTGAGAGCCAACTGTTGAGGGATTCCGGTGATAGGGGACCCTTTCTATCTCCTTGGCTTGCCTAGAAAACTAAAAATATGATATAAAAATAGTAGGATAAAATGTTATAATTTCATTAAACAAAACTAGATGGTAAATATTAAATGGATGTTGAATTATGATGTGAAAGAGAAAATGATGTTGACTATAATATATTTGATTAGTTAATTATAATAATACATTAAAGATTAATATTGGTAGTTTAGTAATCTACAGTGTGTTAAAGTCGTCGTACGTGGATCCATCCCTAATTCCCTATGTAAAATTGCATAATATATATAACTATATTGATAACAGAAAAATGCTGGCATTAAGTAAATAGTATATTTGTATATATGTACAAGCAGGGCCGGTTATATGCATGTGCAACTGGTGTATTTGCACTGGGTCCAACAAATTTAAGGTCCAAATTAATAGTTTTTCTATTATTTAACTATTTAATTATGCTGAAATTTTATAAAATATCTATATGTAAAGGTCCCAAAATTCTATTTTAAAAGGTAATATTGAAGCCCAAAATTAATAAACAAAAACAATAGGTCCAAATAGCTATAAAATACAAAATAGTTTATGAAATATATCCAATTTTTTTTATTAAAGATAGAATTTTTTTTTTGTATGGCACCGGGTCTTGCCGATGAGTGAGCCGGGCCTGTGTACAAGAATATAGTTATTTATAGCACAAAGTTTTAGGTGGTAACTGAGAGTCAACGTTGAGGGATTCCGGTGATTGGGGACACTTTCTATCTCTTCGGCTTGCCTCGCCAGATTTCTTTTTCTTCACATTGAGTTTTGTGAATTCGGTGAACCGGTTTCGATTTTCTTATCCGGTTTGTATGTGCCATTTTTGTTTTGGGTTACTTTTATATTAATGCAACAAATTTAACAAAAAAAAACAAGTTTTAGATGGTTAAACTTGAACATCGGTTGCCAAAGTTAGAGCATTTCCATTGGGGAGATGTCTCACAGTTTCTAACAATTAAAATAATGAAAAAATAGAAAAAGAATGAGTGAGAGAGACACGTTTCTCTGCAGAGAAACTCTGAGATACCTTGACAACCTTATTTTGTCAGATGTATTAATTCTATTGGTCTAATTTAGTTAATTAATATTTTAAATTTATTTAAATAAGAAAATTATAATTAAATTATATATTTTATTCAATAGATACTCTTTTTTAGAACTTTACCGATGAGAATGCTCTTAGATGCACCACGTTAGAGATGTTTGGTAGACTTGCCTCCATTCATCTACAACTACAATGATTCATATAATCTCTGTGAATCAATGCACCACATTAATTAGTTATGTACGTAAGTTATTGTACAGATATATAGTGCACCACTTCTTTCTTTCCTCGACCATTCACTACAAGAAAATATAGCCATTTCCGGGGAAATTTTCCGATGAAAACTTTGGTGCATCAAATCCATATCTCAATCCAAATCTCGATACTTTACCGTTGCATCCACAACATCTTGTTTTGACAATAATCAAAATTCAATTCAACCTCAAACCCTAATCCAATTTTATTCATTGATGTATTTTTGTTTCATAAATATTTAAGTCTCAACCATACATTTTTTTCAATCGTGTCACATCCTCCGCCGCTTCCTCACGCTTGGCACTACCGTCCTCTCATCAGTACTAGGAAGTCATTGTCAAAGCCACCGTCACAAGCGCTTCATCCGGATGCATGCTCACTGAAGTGACTAATCATCATCGTTCGTTTCCGAAACATCCGGACCTGGTCGTTACAATTTTCACCTCTGTACTTGTCAGAATAATCATTTTTCCCCTCAATGTTTTGGTTTGTTCTGGAGAATGATGATGCAAAAAATTTTGGTGCATGCAAATTGTAACTGAAACAAGATTTACTGTATAATTTAGCATAAAATTGCCATGTTATCAGTGCCGGCTCAGATGGGTGGGCGGGCGGTGCGACGGCCAGGGGTCCAATCCATAGTCCAATAATTTAGGGGCCCATTTTCTAAAATATTTTTTAAAAAATATTAAAAAATTAGATTATAACATAAAAATAAAATTTAGAAAGATCTATAAAATTTTTTATTTATTGTTTTTAGTATTAGTAATTAATATTTTTAACAAAAATAGCATAGAAAATTGTTTTACAGCAAAAAACATTAAAAAAAAATTTCTAAGAGTCTAAAATTTTTTTTTGTCTTAGGGCCCATAAAAATGTTGAGCCGGCACTGCATGTTATAATTGTTAAAATAAATGGTGTACCACAAAACAGAACCTTCGCATTCGTCCATCTTTGGAAAATCTAAAAACTAATAACAGTTTAAAAAGTGATAAGTCTGTTTCAAACAGACTGTTTGGTTGTTTCGGATATGGCAGTCACTCAGTCCTAACGAATCTCTTCTTTCTTTTCTTTTCTTTTTTTTTTTGTCAAATGGCAGAGAAGAAGAGACACAGGAGTCATTAGGTTGTGTAGGGTAGGATCTGTAAGTAGAAGTGTATATATACAATTGATATGGGAAAAAAGAAAGAAAATCCGTCGAAATTAAAAATAAAGATTTGGGAAAAAAATTTCTTTTTATTTCAATGAACAAGCGGAGTGCTTTTCCACAGTACAATATTTTAGTGGCAAGAAAAAAAGAGATTAATTTTTTTGGCAGTTTTCCTTTTTAAAATTGTTGTGGTAAGCAAATATAGTTAGTTAATTCTCTACAATTTTTTAAATGATATTAAAACCTTATATTAATTTCATTATTTTGTAATTGTTATTTTCTGGCAGGAATAATTCAGAATTTCGGATGTCGATAATAATGATTACACTAATGAACTTAAACCTTATATACGAGATTATAAATACTGTTAAAGAATTATAACTGTAAAACAGTTTTCAAAATAAACAACTTATCTATCAAAATCTTGAAGATTGTTAGCTATACGTCCCACCATCGATTTATCGTTTTCATATTGCATGTCATTACGGAGACACCAATAGAAAAATCCAATAGTGGTCCAATTTACAACTGCCAGGTAGTGAAAAGTCAAATCGAAAGACAAATCGGCAAAAAAAAAAAAAACGCAATGAGGTAGACAAAAAAAAGAAGAAGGAATTGACTTAGGCCTGGGAGTTCGGAATTATTGGATTATTCGGGTCGGTTTGTTCGGTTTTCTAAAAATTCGGTTTCTTGAAATTTTCTCCGAATCAATCCGAAATTAAATTCGGTTCGGTTCGGTCGGTAGTCGGTTTTTTCGGGTCGGTTAGTTGATTTTAATTTTGTTCCGAGAAAATTGAATCCTATGACCAATTCGGTTTATCTAACCCAAAATAGACATTTTCAAAGAAAAAACTAGTGTAACTACTAAATAAAGACATCCAAAAGCAAAAACCATTACACAACCATACATAAAGCTGTACTGGTAGCTTAAAGCTGTGTTTGTAAGTTAAAGCTATAAGTACAAACCAGTACAGACCATTACAAACTACTACTGAAGCTGATAAGCTAGCATATTATCAAGTTTAAGCTAGCATTACATCAAGAAACCAATGTAGAACCATACAAATATCAAGTATGATTTAGTGGTTAGCTTACCAGTTGTAGATTCACAAAAAATGCTAATCCGCACCAAAAGAGCAGCTTCACAGTTAGTACATTAAAAAGGCTGCTTTTCCGCATCAAAAAGGACAAAAGCGCAGCACCTACCTATTTGTGAAAAGCATAACAAAGAATTAACAATCTCCTCAAAAACCTAAACTACTTAATCTATAATAGAACCACAATCATACCTGCCATACTATGAAGAATCATGTAAGACCAACCGCTGAATTCCGAGCATCTACAGAAGAAAACAAGAGATTAGTTACAGACTTATAATGATAAAGAGTATGAAAGGTTTTAAATTTAAACTGTCAATGAGAATAGTTAAACTTACCAAGAGACTCAAAGAATTCAAATTCTTGTAACATTTGGGCCAAGTTTGCTACTGCATCCTCTTTTTTATAGGTACACTATAACCATTGTTGTGTGCATAGCAAAACCTCTACTATGTAAGGAGTCAGAGAACTCCTATAAGGATCCAACACCCTGCCAATTGTACTAAAAGCAGACTCTGAAGCAACTGATGAAGCTTGAATTGCTAGAACATCTCTAGCAAATTCTGACAAGACAATGAACTTAGAGCAATTACGTCTCCACCAACTGAGAACATCATAAGGCATCCCCAACTGATTTTCAACTCTCGGCTCTGGTTTTTCTGTGAGATACACCTTTAACTCATTGTAGCTAACTTCATTAATCTTCAATCCAACCACCTTATCATATATTGACAGCATCCCCTCACAATCATCTTCATCATCTGATAGCTCAAAGGTGCAAGGCTGCGGCTGAGAGTCTGTTTGCTCTGTCTGATCTTCAGTATCTTCATTGTTTTCTGAGTTGGTGGGCTTGAAATTGTAATGATCATACAGTGTTTCCATTACACTTGAAACTGAAGCATGCAGTTTCCTACTCTCTATGGTATCATTACCATACAACTGGTCAAAGCAAAGGGAAGCAAACTTCATCTTGTTCCGAGGATCAAAGAGACTGGCCACAATCACTAGAGGATTCATGTTACTCAAACCATCCCAATACTTGTCAAACTTATCCCTAATGTCATTAGCTTGCTTTTTGGTCTCCTCATCAGTACTGCTACACTTAGTGATCAGACTCCTCTCAATGTCCACAATTTCAGAGTAACACAAACATGAAGTCACAGTCTTGGAAGCAGAGAATATCAAAGTACACTTGTAAAAGACTTTCAGAAATTTGACTAACCTTGCAACCTTCTCCCAGTCAATAGAAGTTGGTGGTCCAACTCTCGTAATCTTATCCTCCTCTTCCAAGAAATAATCACAGTACAACTTGTCCTCAGCCTCCATCTTCTCAAAGGCCACCCTCAACTTCAAAGCAGAAGACAACATCAGATATGTTGAGTTCCACCGTGTGCTGACATCTAAAGGCAAGCTGCCTCTAGCCAACTTACCTGTCTCACACTTCAATGCAAAAGTGTTCAGCCTGCTGAAGGAAGACCGGACATACTTAACAGCATTCCTAATGGCAACAATATGAGCATTAGCCTTCTTCAAACCATGTCCAACAATCAGATTGAGGATATGTGCACAACAACGCATGTGTAAAAATTCACCATCTTTCACTAATGAGTCTACTCCTCTCATCCTTAACTGATTCTTATAAACCTCCAAAGCTTTGTCATTGTTCCTTGCATTATCAACTGTAACAGCATAGACCTTCTCAATTCCCCAATCATCCAAACAATCCATCAACTGGGCTACAATGGTGTCTCCTTTATGGTCTGTGATCCCACTCTGTGCTAATCCAATGACCTGTGATCACCATGTAGTTGTAGGAAGTTGTAGGACAAGTCCATATATCTGTTGTCAGAGAAACCATTTGTTTCTCAACACTAAACAACTGCTTCAAAGCTGCATTCTCTTCCAAATACATAGCAACAATGTATGTACTGCATGTCTTTCTAGAAAATGTCTTGTACATAGGCAAGACATTGCTACAGAACCGCTTCCAACCCTCAGATTCTACAAATGAGAATGGCAACTCACTGACTACTACCATCTCATTAATTGATCTCCTAAACATGACCGGATCATACTTCACCAGCTTCATATTTCCATTATTATCACTACTTAGAATCTTCTGGTTCTCATTTTCTACCCAATCCTTGTACTGCTTGCATCTATTTATGTGACCTATCATCGGACTAGTTCCAACTGTTTTTGTATCACAAGCAATCTCTGCTTTACAGTACTTACAATAGCTCTTACTGAGATCTTCTTCTCTTTGAATAAAATGCTCCCAAACCGGAGCTCGTTTTGCATACTTCTTCCTTGGTTTAGTTGGCTTATCAGCACCAGAAGCAGGCCGTGGTCGTTTATTCCCAGTTACAGTTTCTGTCTCTCCTGTCTTCTGAGGGTTGAGTGGAGGTTCACTCTCGTTTTGCTCTTCAGTCATCTACAAATTATACACAAACATCCCATTAGCTTAAACAAAAGGACAATAAAAGGATCACACAAGGACCACACAAGAACATAGAAGGAACAGAACCACAATAGGAGAAAAAACGAAACCCTAATTTTAAAATCTAACCTACATACATGCAAGTCTTAATTTAAAACCACTCGGAGACCATAAACAAATTACACACACCGAACCCTAAATTTCTGGATGAAAACTGGAGTCCAAAACCCTAAATTCTACAAATCGAAGATTTGCATAATGTTAAGAGTTTTGGACACAGTTATTCATCCAGAAATTTAACCAGTCGGAAGCAGAATCAAAGGAAGAAGATCGAAAGAAGCAAAGAACTGACCTCTTCGAAATTGTAGGTTGAGTTTATGTGAACAAGGGTTGCGGATTTGGGATGATGAAGATGAAGTGATGAAGGAGAAGAGACGAGATGTGTTGGAGACGAAGAAGAACAAGAAGAAGAAGAAGAGAAAGAGACGAGCTCGAGAGAATCGCAGGAGGCGGAGACGAAGAAGAAGATAAGTGAAAAATTAGAGTTAATGACTTAGGTTTAGACTTATATAGGGCTGCCTAAAACTACTAAACCGATCGGCCCGATAACCGAACAGACCCGAACCGACTTCCGATTCACCAAATTAATTTCGCCGAACGGTTTGATTTCTCTCTTCAATTTATGCCGATAACCAAAATTATCGGTTTAATCGGGTCGGTTTGTTCGGTTTAATCCGAACTCCCAGGCCTACGTTGTATGCATAAGACAGAATACAAGTTCAGAAGAATTTTCATAGTCTTAAAAGAACAAAAGAAAATGTCTATTTTTTTTTGTCGGAAAAGAAAATGTATATTGACTTTTCCATATACCTTAAAAGGAAAAAATCAAATACTTATTGGCTTGCCAAATCGTAGAGGAATTCCTTTTACACAATGAAAATATATTTTAATATTAAAAAGGATTTTAAGAACAAATTTGAGGGCTAAGATGGAAAAAACATTATGATAATATTGAACAAAAAAAAGTTATATAGTAAACTGTAAAAATCTTAGTAATTGAAATGATCAAAACAATAACTAGGATAATAGATAAAATGATTCCTCACATCTGTTTTTGTTATACTCTCTGATTTTTATTAGGAAAAGTGTAAAAAAAAAACCAGCTATAAAAAAATACCACAAAATCCCAACTTTATTTCGGGTAGAGTAATTAGCCAAATTTTATTGATTTTTCATTTTAATCGTTAATATTTAGTTAATTTTTTATTTTAATCGCTAATTTTTGTTGATTTTGCCAAATAAAGACATGTGGGTAAGTTGACTATAGAAACTAATATTAAGTTAATCAAATTAACGATGTGACTTATTTGACATAGACAATAAAAATTAGCGATTAAATGGAAAATAAATAAAATTTAACGATTAGTAAATAATACAAGTTAGCGCAATATTTTATCCAAGATATAGTTAGAGCTCTTCTTAGTATTTTTTAACAGTTGAAGATTTCTTTGATATGTTTCCCGATTTTATTTTTCTCTTGGTTACTTTTCAATAATTCTAGCTCCATCAATATTATATACGTTCCATGACCATCAATATAATAAATATTCTTTAACTTGTGTGTATCACCAATAAGTAGACGGAACCGTAGAAAACGTGAAACATGCAAAATTCGTCATCAAATAATAGTCCGACTAGAAATATTTTGTCTTGCCTTTAATTCTTGTGATGGGGAATAGACGAAGGATGGTCATGTACCACTACTATAAGTTGACTGTGTATGTAACCAACTAATTGATTCAAAGACAACAAACAACGAGGAAAACTAAAATTTAAAAACTCGTGAAAAGTCTTAACTTAAGTGACTTAATTTTTTTTTTTTTTCTACTAGTTGAAGTAACAAATTCATCCATTTACTATATAAGCGTTGGCTGAACACATTTTGGTTATGATCACAAACTTAAGTGACATGGTTTTACCGGTTTTTTACTGTGTATAAGATAATCAAGGAGTTTTGCCATTAAAAAAAAAAAGATAATTAAGGAGAAGACTTGGGCCAGAGACGAAGAGATGGATCGGTCTTAATTTGTCCACTGTTCAAAATTTGATCATATCAACAATATGAAATTCACAGGTCTGAAATCATACTCGCAACGACATTAACACATTTGTGTAAATTAGTTTGTTTCTATTTCAGTTGTTGATGAGATTACATAAACATTGCTTCTAGGATTCATTTAAATTAAAAAAAAATCAAAATAGAAGATAAATACTTGAAACAGATTATAGTACAACATAAATGCTATGGTTCTCAATAAGTTGCGGAGGATTGTCTCCCCGAGTTAGAAATACGACTATTATTGTTTTGTACAACCTTTCTTTAAAAAAAAATTTAAAAAAAAAAAAAAAAAAAAAATGGCATTGGTATCACATTTTGTCAAAAAGTTAGCACCACCAATATCACATTGAAGGCCCAATTATCATTCATACCACATTGTACTTGTAAAATGACCATTTTACCCTTTAACTGGTAAGACAAGGAACTGCGATTGATGTGACCCTCTGAAATTTCTGCCGTTCTTTGTCTCTCTCCTGACGCATTGGTAACCGTTTTCGTTCCTCTGGCTGGTAAAACAAAGTTGTCCCCGAGTAAATCCAGATCTTCGTCTTCGGCTCTTTGGCGGAATAAAATAAAGATCAAGTTGTCTCCGAGTAAATTCAGATCTCTGGCTGGTAAAACCACATCATCTGGCGATGGGCAATCAAGAGAAGTTGTCCCCGAGTAAATCCAGATCTCTGGCTGGTAAAACCACATCATCTGGCGATGGACAATCAAGAGATCTTGACTTATTTTTGGGGGACATCATTCACTCTATTTCATAATTATTGTTCATGGTAAATGTAAACTGCATTTAATGCAGTGTTTTGTTCTTCTTCTCTGACACAAAGTTGTCTTTTTCTGACAAAGTTCTCCTTTTCTGACACAAAGTTGTCCTTCTCTGACACAAAGTTGTCCCCATTTTCTAACCGGCGTCTACTGTAGCTCCTTCCTCTGACACATTTCTAACGCAGACAGAAAGATAAAAGCGTTCAAGCTCTACCACACTACCACACACAAATGGTACAACTGCTAAATTGATTTTCATTGTGGTACATTTGCTATGAATTTTTGAAAACTGTGGTACATTTGCCAAAAATCCCAAAAAAAAAATACTTTAAATATATATATATATATATATATATATATATATATATATATATATATTAATCGAAAATAGTTGTGCGGTACTAATTTTTTTCTGAATATATATATTATAATTTACGTGATTGTGAATGATTGGTAGATTATCTACCGTAGATAGATGGTTATTAATTGCTATTGCGTGTCGGATAATGACTGAACTGATAATACTGATAGATCCGGAAATTATCTAATTAGTTAACTGGAATCTGGAGACGAACTAATAAAAAAAAAATTGGCCTATAATCTCCTTCAATATCCGAAGCCAATTTTTAGTCTATATTGATTTAAAGAATGCTTCTCCGTCTCAACAAGGATGTTAAATTCAGTGTACAAAAGAACCAACTCCTTCGTACTACCACTAGATCACCATTCCTTCCGATGAATTAATAATTCTTGGAAGGGTCTATCTATGTTTGTGCGAGACAATAATTTGCATAAGAATGGTCAGTCATAAGCCTGGGCATAATATCCGAACCCGAAGAATCGAACCGAACCCGACCTAAAAAACCCGACCCGAATCCGAACCCGAAGTTTTAAAATACCCGAACGGGTTCTAAACTTCACAACCCAAAAATCCGAACCCGAACCCGACCCGAACCTGAACCCGAACAAGTACCTGAATATATCCGAAATATACATACATAGATATAATATATTAGTAATATTTATACTTGTAATAATCTAAGTGTCTAAATTATTCGGATATTAAGATATTTTCGGTTGTTTTAGCTACTTTTGGTTAGATTAAGGTATAAAATACTTAAAATGTATAGATTTTTTGAGTATTTTCAATACTTTGCATAGAATGGGATACAAATTTTTTAATATTTGGATACTTCGGATAAACCCGAATCCGAACCCGAAATACCCGATCCGAACCCGATCCGAACCCGATCCGAACCCGAAGTTTTAAAATACCCGAACAGGTCTTAGTTTTCTAAACCCGAAAAACCAGACCCGAACCCGACCCGAATATCCGAACGCCCAAGCCTAGTCAGTCATGCAAAAATGCCAGTAAGCATTAAACATGCTTGTTTCTTTTCTTTTCTTTTCTTTTTTTTTTCCTTTTTTTAACATGCTAGTTATACATATTCAAATTGGAAAAATCAACACGAAAATCTCATTTTTATATGGAACCAGTCAAAGTGGGATTTGATTTTGCCACTGTGAGTCTGTGACCAGCATCATCATGATATTATTCCGTACTTAAATACGTATAGTTATATACTCTTCGGGTCTACCGTGATTCTATTGGTTAGTAACGTTTCTATTTTCAGGTGTGTTTCATATTCCGGATCCATGATATACTAATAAGGTTGACTACATAAAAAAATACTCCTTCCATCCCATAAAAATAGATTTTTTTAAAATTTCACATTCTTTAAGAAATAATGTATAATGACAATTTTATTCTTTTAACCTTTTAACATATTTTAAAGAGTATATTATTTATTATTGTTTAATAAAGATAAAATAGGTAAACTGTTTTAAATTTGACATTGGAAACACAAAACTTCTATCTTTGTAGGACAAATTTTTTTTCTAAAAAATTCATCTTTGTAGGACGGAGGGAGTATCCAAAATAACTTATTTAAAATATTTTCACATAGTCGATGAGAAATTATGCTCCACAACTTAATAATCTCTGATTTGGAACAAAATTTAAATTTAGTACGGTCTAAACAAGTTTTATTTCCTTCTAATTTAATCTCGCTAACTATTTATAAAAATCCTGACTTTCAAATTAGTATGCCAACAAATGGTAGATTCAAATATTTACACTCTAAATCCTTAATTGTATCATTATAAATATATAAAACCTAAACTGTGAAAGCCGAATTCTTTAACGCAACTAGCGATGCTACCTCTTGTAGATTCTTGAATACGAGAGTTTCACTTTACCTTCCCACAAAAAGTTGAGAAAAAAATCTCACTCGACCCATTGTTTTATTGAATTGATTAAGACTTAATTCGGATACTAATATATCACGGATTTTACCGGTTTTAACCGTGATTTACGTGTCAGTTTTAGAGTCCTTTTGTTGTTTCTAGTGTCTTTTCGAGTCTTTTCAAGTTTTTGCATGTTCGGGACAAAATTGGAGAAAATGAATCATTCTGGAGCTAAACCGAAGATTTGAAGCTAAGGAGACGAATTCGGTTCGAACTAAGGCATGAGTGTCGACCGACACCCTTTGTGTCGCTCGACACCAAACACGGCCTAGCAAGAAGTCTCGACGGTTTAGAGTTTTAAAGCCCGCAGAATTTACCTAGAAGACTTTCCTATTTGCAATTTTAGTCTTTGCACGTTTTTGAGACTTTATAAATAGTTTTTAGGGTTTTTCTATTTCATTATCTTGTCTTTGGCTTTTGTAATTCTCTAAGCTTGAACCCTTTGGAATATAATTGGAGAGAGCTACTTTTAGATATTTCAATACCCTGTTAGAGAGAAGATTTATTCTAAACTATTTTCTTCTTTTAATTTCTTATTCTGCAATTTATTCAACATGTTTTCTGTTTCATTAATCATGTCTAAGTAATCTCCCTGTTAGGTTTAGGGATTCTCATTAGGGATTTAGATAAACTAGTAAATCGATTACCTGTTAGGATTAATCTATAGAGTTCTTCATCTAGGTTGTTATTAATGCTAGTTCTAGAGTAGCTAACTATAACTAGATCACAGGATAATAGGTATTTGATCCGAGAGAGCACCTGTTACTGGAATTACCTTAGATGAGCAAATATTTCTAGATGCATCGAGAGTTGGTCTAGGAGAATTTGTGAACATATCAAACTTGAGTTTAATGCTAGTCTAGATCTAGAAATTCGCATCGCGAGATGGAATTACTGACATTAGATTAGTTAGTTAGCGCATCGAGAGGTGGTTAGCTATTCATTAGTGTTTTGAGTTCTAGAATGGTTCATTGAATAATCCTAATTAATTTTGCTAGATAAACTATTAGTTTATTTCTTGAGAATTTTCCTAAACCTGACGCTTTAATCTATTGATCTTTTCACCTGAAATCATTGCTTGCTTTTGTTTTATTTTAATTCTTATTATTTTATTTAGCCTAATTTCGAGACTTATAACTTATTGTGTGAACAAAAGAACTTTGTAGAATTCGACCCTTAAGTGCTGCAATTGATCTCTTATTTGAGAGAGTAGGCTTTAGGATTCAATTTGAACCGTATCAGATACCAAAAGGTTTTCAACAAATCCAGAGTAGATTTAATTTTAAATTTTTACTTTATTTAAGATAAAATAAAAATAAAAATAAACTTGGGAAACCTTACAACAGTGATAAATAAAAAGATATAGATCGAGAAAAACTATTACATGATGACAATTTAGTAATGCATACATAAATTCAGATTAAGAAATTCACACATTGGATAAATCTCGAAGAATTTATTTACGAATGTTGATGGGATCGTAAAGAGCCTTCTTAATGTCTTCAAGCATCTCCGTATCCGAATCATAACGATTCTTTTTGTTGAAGAACATCTCAAAAACTTTGCATAAAGACATGTGAATATCTTTGCATGGTTTAGATAAATCACTGAATTCATTCCTTAAGACATGCTCCATGAATTCTTTTCTCTTCAAATCAATGATCTTTTCAATACAAGCAACCGAATCCTCAATCTCCAAACCACTATGATTTTTCATGTGGAGTAGCACGGAGTTGATCTTGCCTTGTTCTTGTTCCTTCTGCAAATTTCAATATTACAAGTTTGGTCATCAGGTACAAGAAGAACACCTCATATGCCTAAAAGATAAAGAGCTTCACATAACTTTTAATTTTATCCAAAATTTAATAATAACTAACTAATTAAGAACTAGTATCCCTACTTTATTCGAATTGATAGATACCCAATTGCATTTAAAATATCTTCTTAGAGTTGAAGTCGACATGGTGTATAGACTTTAGTCGATCTAGACTCCATTCAGTCGATCTAAAATGTATTTATAACCCCCAGCCTGGCCTGGTCCGAATGTTGTTGTCACGTACTCTATCTTTCGGATCGGATCTCGCTCCTAATTGACATGTCTATTAAGCTATATAACATGGTGTTCTAATTGGCATGTCTAATCAACTACAAAACATGCTAACCCTAAGTAAAATCTATCCATGTATAGTAGATTAATTCAGGTATTATAGAGATTGACATCACCTGGTAACTTTGTAGATCATTAAGGAGTCGAGTAACGGTCATGAGCAATGTTGTTATGTTGTCATAATTTCCGGGTTTGAGTTTGTGTTGGGGAAAAAAAGATTCCATGAGACACAAAGTAGGAAGAACAATGGTGTGTGTTGCGATTGAGATCATTCCATTTCGAAGATATTCTTCCATCGATGGTATGTATCCCTTCTTACTCCATTTGGCTTCACGTAGCCACGACTCAAATGTTTCGCTCCACTGCGTAATCATATTTACTTCATTATTCAACATATGATTATTTTGTTGATTTAGTTATTTCAACAGGTTAATCCCCACAAATAAAACATGGTAAAATTAAGAATAACTTAAATTATAAAGACTTACAATGTTGCGTAGATGGTTTGTTATGTCAGTTCCGTGACCCTTAAAGCAAGTTTCAGCAGTCACTTTTACGAGGTCATCAAGTGCTTTGAATATGATATTACCGTAACCTTTAAGCTCTTCTCCTTCCCATCTATCATTTATACGTAGACAATATTTTCAATCAAGAATCAATTGAATAATTGGATTCCAAAAATAGATAATTTATTAGGTTATTGATTGTTTCTAATCACACCTGTATAACAATGTTTTAACCAATGTACCTTATAACAGCTTTAGTAAGCGCTTCCAATTCATCAAAAGAACCTTCTTCGTCGAAGAAATCATCGGCAACTGTAATAAGGATCCCACTCTTTGCCATAAGCTTACGAATATTAGTTGCGGCTTTAATAGGTAATGAAGTGCTTGATGAAGCTGCAAAATAGCAATATGTTGTCTTCTCTCTTCCGAATCCGATATCGTTAAGTCCTGATTTCTTCACCCACCTTGCTCAAATTAAAAGATCAACTTTGAATTCCATGATTGACATATATAGGGTTTATAGGGTCTTATCTCAAAACATGTCTCAATACTTACGTCATCAGGTCCTCCATTTCATGTCGATATATAGCTTGTCGAAGTTCGAAATTTCTCAGAGCAAGATGAGTAAGCTTGTCGCTATATATACTGTGTATGGTTCCAACAATATTTTTTTAAAAAAGCATAGTCAGCTTTGCTATTGTAAACATATAATCTGATATATATTCGATTGCAAGTATATATATTTGAATAAATATACCTGATCACAGAGGCTTTTCCAATTGAGAAAGCATTTGAGTCCTTGTCCTCAATCCACATCCTATGATCAAGATGTTTGAGTCGAGTCATCCACGGAGTACTTATTTCATGTTTAATGTGAAAAGTAGGCACAATTGGTTCATCGATAAATTGACTTTTGTCGAGTAATTTTCGAGAAAACTCTCTAGCTTCTTCCAGTTCACACTCTCCTGGAAAGATGAGATCAGTTTCTCTGTAAACACTTAACATTACAAAGAATAAACATTCAATGTTTGTCTCTAGATGATCTCGGATTTCTTCGTCATTCAGGAACCAGCAAAAGCTCCCTACATCAAGTTTGTGTGAAAAGGAAAAGAAAAATCAAATTTGGCGGAATCGTAGGAATTTAATTACTTGTGGATATATGATATAAGATTGGAACTAATCCAACTTATGATCACTCAATGATCAAGAGATTCCAAGCTTAATCCCGCGGAAGGATGGAAACGACGTGGAGATAGAATGATTGACTCGCTCAATCAATGGGTTAATCGACTCACTCGATCAATGAACGAAAGAAGGTTGTTGAACTTATCAACAATCTTGATCCGCAGATTCAAATAGGCCTAAGAGACTCACTCACTTAAGACTAATGAATAAACGACAAAGACTCAAACTTTGACAAGAAGAAAATGTTCTTATTACTTTAATATGATCAAGGGTGAATAAAAATGTTACAAGTGACATGAGCTTTATAGGCTCGACCTCTAGGCATTTCTAACAGTCTAATAATTCAAAAAGGAAAGAAAATACACGATCAAATGAATGAGAAATATCAAAGGGATTGTCTTTGATATAATGTAGCCGTTAGGCTTGAATGCTTGGTCCAAAAAGGGAAACTCGTGGGCTTTTATATCTTGAAAGCTTCTGGATGATTCCATGGCTTATTAATCTTCTAATAACTCCCTTAAGTCGCACCAAATCAGAAGATAGCCGTTGGGGTTGGGCTTTGAATGCTCTCGGGTCCATATATGGTAACTCTTGGTGTATGATTAGGCAAGATTGAATCCACTTAATACAATGGCTGAGAATGAAGCTTGAGGTGATATTAGGAGCCTCTAGTTGTATTAGAAACTCTCCTGGACGCCAAAGTTTGGTTTGCAAGTGACTAAACCCGTCAGCTTCCAAATAAGGCAAGCCGAGAATCATCTGGTTTGGAAAATTAATATCTCCTAAACCAAAATCGGTTTTGACTTGATTCCAACTCGAAGAGCTCCTATGATGAGTCAAGAATGCAGAAACATTCACTTCGTAGCTTAAATCTTTCTGTTCGGGTCGGAATCCTCCAATTACTCCGTATATGTCCAAATCGGGTAAGCTGGGAATCACCCGACTTGTAAATGGAATAACTCCTTCGTGTGAACTCTTTTTTGGCTGATTCTTCTTCGAGGTGCTCGGTATTTGAGCTGAGAATGCATTCCAAGTGTTCTCTGGGCAGGATGAATTGATCTTGGACTTCGTCTGGACTGAAAAAGGCTCAGGGGTCTTCTCGGGTAGGCTGAATTGGCTTTGGCCTGAAGTTTTGGATAAAACTTGGTTAAAAATCCCACTTGGCTGCTCCTGGGTTGTTGCTTCTCGCCCATAATCTTCTCCATGGTTGGTTCTTGGGTTGATGACCGCATCAATATATATATTGAGAATTAGTTCGTTACTGGGCATAACATCGTAGCCGTTCATTCTCAGCATTCGAAACTCGAGAGAGGCTTTATGCAACTGATCTACTTGTAAACATATGGGCATTTTCTCGACATCCTCCTTTTCGTGGCTCCTAAGGACAAAAAGAGAGGGTATAATCCAAAGTGTATAATATTATTAAGCATATAAGTTAATTAATTAATTTCTTCATTATAAAGAATCAAAGATTGTTTTATATTATTTTCTCACTTGTAAATTTGAAGAAGGAAACGATCAATCTCTTCACCGAAGTACTCGCCTAAACCAAAGTTATCAATTATATTGACCATAGTGAGTTTGATGAGTTCTTCATTCAGGGGGTAAATTTGTGGCACTGTATTTAATAAATAAGCACATACATAACATAAGGAATACCGAAAAAAAACGATTATCAAGCTATTAATACCGTTTTCTTGATTAAAAATGTGAAAAAAAAAAAAAAAAGTTAACCTCCATGTGGGCATTTTTGTACAAGAGATTGAAGATAAGCCAGACACTTTGTATTGCCTGAGAGCATATACGCTGCTGCAGTTGCTGAGGGTGATTGAAACAAAGAGCCATCTGAATCACCAAGTATCTCAAAGATTTGTTCTTGATTTTCGGCGTAAAATGTCGATGGTAATACTTCTAGATACGTAAGCAGAGACTGCCGTTGGTAACGGCCATCCACAATTTTTCCTCTACAAAAATATATATTAGTTAAATAGTTAGATAAGCGTTACCGAATCTCGATACATGACCAACACTGTATGAGAGACATGAATAATTTCACTTTTGACCAACAAAAAAAAAAAAATCTCATTGCCAATTGATTAAATTGAAAAGTTGTTTGAGTTAGAACTTTACAAGCCTAATGGTTCTTCACATTAGTGTCATGTATATATTATTTATACAAATAAATTTCCAACTAGAATAAAGATGAGCTAGTTAGCGCTGGATCATCAAAAAGATAACAAATATACTATATTAACTAGGATATGATCCGCGGTACACCGCAGGTTAATTATTTGATTTTTTTATTTTTATAAATTGATGAATTTATTGTGTATAATATTTTTTGTTGTATACCGCGGGTCACATGCGTTGTATCTAAAATAAAAAATTTTAAGTTGTATTTGTTTTGTTTAGTGTTTAAGATTGTATAATTGTATTTTGATTTGTTATTTATAGGATTTTACCTGTGGTATATTGTCTCGTATTAATATTGACCCAAACCCGTCCAACCATATAATCTAAAATGAAATTAAACATCATTTTGTTATTTTTTAATAACATTTTTATTTAAATGTCATATAATTCGAGTTAATTTGAAAGTTGCTTTCAAATAGTTTCCATGTATATTTTTAAATTAGTGTGTGTTTTTGGACCAACCCGTAAAAACAATTTATAATTGTATCTTAAAATACTAATTAGGATTTCACCCGTGATATACTGTCCCATTTTAGATAATTGTAAAAATTAAAGAAAGATCCGAATGACTCAATTTCGGGTCTGAATAAAATAACGACATGATTAAATGCTCAATTTGTTCTTAAAAATGTTAATATAGATTACACACATATTTTTATTCATCGATTGAGTAATATATGTCCGTTTTAAAAAATTTGAATTGTAACATATGCAGAAAAAAAAAACTAAAATTTACTAACTATTTATATATTTTATAATAATTTAAAATAATATAAATATAAGATCAAATAAAAGTGAAATAAGAATCATATATTTATGTTTAAATTAGGTAGAGAGGTTTTAGGAAATTAGTGCAAATTTGTTATATTAGCATTAAATCATCATATTTGATTTCTTTATCTATAAAAATCGTGGAGAATATACCATAAATAAAGCGTTTAAATATAGTAATTAGTTGAGAAAGTATATATATTTTAGATTTTATTAATTATTTTTGTTTTTTAATTTTGCCAAAATTTAAGGAAAGATCCGATTGAAGATTTCCGGGTCAAAATTAAACAAATTTGACCCGATTTGGGTACCCAAAAACTGCTACAAAAATGTATAGTAGATTTTTGAGACGTACCGGTGGAAAATCTCTTGGCGTTGGAAGAACAAGTTTTTATCATTTGCTTCACTCGAGTAGAGAAGAGAAATTGTAGGCCAAGTTGTTGAGAAAGCTCGACGAGTCCGGTGAACATGAGAACGAGCCAACGAGGACAAGATCCCTTTTTATTGGAGTTGATATATTTCCCAAGAATCCTCTCCGTACTTCTTTCTATATATCTCTTCCCTAATTAATCATGATGTTTATAATTAGTATTAGTGCAAAATGCATTACGTGTATGTGAAACGTACGTAATGCATGTAATTTTAATATCTGTATAGTTTTCATTCAACTCCAACACGTACAAACCAAAACGATAATTAGGTCCATAGTGAAAACGGCTCGACGTAACGATTACCTTTGTGAACATGAAGACTTCCAATGTTCCATTTGCGAAGTGCTACAACACAAGCAAGTGTCGAAGTCAGAGTTTCATCTCCATTGTCATCTTGGTGCCTCCCCCATAATCCTTCTACAACGTTCTGATTGCTCAGAATCCAGTCTACACAACCTTGAAACATCGGAGTCTGAGTACCGACATCTTCGATCATGGCTAGCCAAGCTGTGTCATAAGCTGAGGGAGAGACAAATGAATAAGGTTTCATATTAAAGTTATCCAATTCAAATGTTTCTCTCTTAATCTCCTCTGCTAAAACATAGAGATCGGAAGTAAAGCAATTCTCGAATTTCATTGTTTCTTTTTTCTTTATTTCTAGAAAAGTTTTAGCTTCATATGTTCGAAATTTGGTGTCTTTATATAGAGTTTAGAGGGCTTCTATGAACAGGAGCGGACCACATGCAACTTAGGAGGGTCAACTGACCCCTTTAATATTAAGGAGTTGTTTACCAATTAAAGCACTTATCCTTAATTGACCCTTTGATAAACATAATTTCTGCACCCAATTCCTTATTCAATTTGTTTTTCCCCCAAAAATGTTGTATTCCTTTTGTATATTTTGCTAATAACTCTAGTTTCCATTTTTTTCTATAAGATATTCATATTGTAATCTTTCATTAAATACTAAATTTGATCGTATTGACATTTTATTTTTTTATTCCTAGCAAATTCGGTAAAAGGAAATCAGTTTTTTTTTTGTTATTATTAGTTAAAAACGTGGGTTTCATCATTCTTTTTTGATATATTTTATTAAATTTAGGATTTCTTTTAAATGTTTTTTAACTACTAAAAATAAGAAAAATAACAAATTATTTTGAGAAAATATGAACTTAGAAAATGTATTCATAATTTTTTTTTTAATAAATTTTAATATCGATAAAATATTGTTCTGGGTCGCCACTATCTATGAACTTTAATGTAAAAATGCAACTACAAAGCTTCCTTTTTTAAAACCCATATGTTGACAAAAACATTGTCGTCTGTAAGACTGTCTTGATGCGGACAATCCTTTCCTCTCCATGTTTATTTCATGTCTTAATATTGAAACAAGTTTGTACAAATTGGTGACGAACCAGAGGTAGAACGGAACCACATACATTTACTCCCTCCGTTTCAGTTTAGTTGTCGTTTTAGGATTTAAATTTTGTTTCATAATAGTTATCGTTTTAGGTTTTCAATGCAAATGTTTGGTGAAAATTTCAGTTTTATCTCTACTGTTTTAATGTTTTGGCCAATGAAATTTTTTATAAAATATATTAATAAAGGATAAAACAGAAAATTTAATGCTTTCTTAATTTGTGTGAAAAAACTCTAAACCACAACTAAAACGAAACGGAGGGAGTATGTAATAGTCGAAGTTTCTACGAATAATTAAACTAGTGATTAATTTGTTGATTATAAGATTGTTTGTTTAGCATGAAAATCTCCGAATAAGTAAAGTTATTTTATTCGTTGAGATCTTTATTTAAATATACCAAAAACAACAGAGAGAAAAACTCTATATTATTAATCAATATTAAAACTGAATAAAACCCTAAACATATATAAGCTACTTGTAACCAAAAAAACACAAAACTCTAAATATAATACCTATAAAAATAGGATATGCACGCTCTAATCATAAATCTACGCGGTACATCAATTTGCAAGCTCTGACTAATTATATAAGACGTCACTTCGTACGATTGTTTTCATAGTTACATAAAATCAATCATGTGAAAAACGCGATATAGAGAACCTCATAAACTATATATATCTAGACAAAACATGTCCTTTTGACATTAACTGGTCGGAAAATGATCTCCTCCGCATGTTTTCTTAGTGATGAAAAACCAGAAGGTCCAGAACCACATATACAGTACGATCTTTCCTAGGCCATTAAATGATAGAGTACGATGTGACCATGATTCTTATCGCATGAATTATCGTAAATGTTTGAAATAATTATTTCATTGTGATTTTTGGGGATCATGTACATTGTGATAGGTACAGAGATCCAGAAACTAGGAACATCTCCACATGGAAATAAAAGAATAGTTGAATAGATTCTTTTCCTTTCTATTAGTTTTCCTGGAATATTTTCTTTTCTGTAACTAACCTTAATGATCATTACAAAAACGTGATTAGTTTTCATTTCATGCTGCGTTTTGATCCACACAAAAAAAAAATGGACTGATAATGAGATAGATATATTTTTTTTAGTGAAGAAGAGTTTCGAACCTCAAATACTAATGAGTTCCCCTCTCAAAACCGTTATACTGTGAAAATCAAACATTATTTGTGTATTGTGAAGTTATAACGTATTTTCTATACTGTGATTAAATTGAGGATTACAGTTTCCAAGATATAAACTTTTTACTATTTATCTTTTACCAAAAAAAAATTTTTACTATTTATTTTCAAGTAAAATAAAAGAAAAACTTTTTACTATTTGATGGAATGCTTTTATTTTTTATTTACAATTTTAATATGATGAATGTATTTGGAAAGCATTTTTACTATATTTTGTTAAGAAAATACATTTAGTACATGAAGGACCCTAGGTGCAGTTGCTTTTTTCACTGAAGAATGCGCAACAATTAAACAGTATCGCAGGAAACTCAGAAGACGAAAGAGTGAAACAAAAAATAATGATATTGAAGGTGATGAGCAATGAAGTTGACAACGTGTTTTGAATTCACCTCTTTTTTATTTTTTAAGCGTAATTCACTGCTTGAAATAATTTAAGATAGTAAAAACCATAACCATTAACTACTTCCACCATCTCATAATTGATTCATGCCATTGCCATTTTTTCAAAACATTATATTTTAAAAAATAAAACGAAGATTAATAAGCAAAAAGTCTAAATATCAGAAAATTCATTTTTGGGTTTTTGAATTGACAAAAAAATACTATCAAACTTAATTTCACATTACTTATTTATTTGAGACATCAAATCTTAAAATAGAAGCGTCCTTTGACGAAACTTCGGTGCTTCCACTTCATAATAAATTTTTCAAAAACGCCATAAAAACGAGATCCAAAAGTTTTTGATTTCGAAGCAGAAGTAAACCTATGACATACCTTGACCGATTCTAAATAGGTCTGATAAATGAAGCTGTAACTTTTACTAGCAAAGTAGGGTTTACTCTTCTTATGCAGGGTGGATCCTATATCAAGTAGAGTGAAATATTAACCTAGGATCCCCAAAATCTTAAAGCCCATCAATGAAACATTAAGGCTCTCGATTTTTCTTTTTATTGCAACAATATACTCCTAATTTTTGAAAACTTTAAAATTTGCCAAACCTTTTAATAATAGACTAACAGAAAATTTGCCTTAGACCCCTCTATCTAAGGGTTGACCGTTTTCCTATGCTTATGACTTTATGTATTGATTCAGTTGGTTTCGAAGGATATCATGATGTCAATGAAACTCTTCTATGTAGTTGCCATGTTCTCGAGGAATTCAGTTTTGTGGAATTGCATTTATAGGAGCAATGAGGGTCCAATGGAATGGTTTTATTTTATGTCTTATCCATCTTTAAATAGAGTATGCTTACTATTCGACTATCTCCACGATATTTTTGTTTGATGTTCCCAAATTAAACTTGCTACAGTACTTTGTTTCTTATGAAGTTAGGAGCAACTATATATCCCATTGTTAAATTGAAATTTCCGTCATCGAAGCTAGACTCAATATTTAGGTGGACGAAATATGGACAGGGAAGTAAGACATGGATATACTCATTTAATCCCGCTGACATGATAGATCTAGTCAACGTAATCATAAAATGCTAGGGTCCTTCACTTATCTAGTGATAGTAAAATCAAGACTAGTTAAGGTTCATGGAGCACTAGAATCTCTTGTGTTTAACGGCGTAAAAAATATCCACTGATGAATCCAAAATTAACATAAAAATATTATAACAACCCTTAATGTTTCTAGTGAAACATGATCTCTAGCGAAGATAGCAGTCAACTCAGACGTTTAGAGATTTAAGGAAAGAGATATGAAGTCTCGACTCTGCAATTCCTTTTCATCTTTACAATTTGGTACATAGTTGTGATTTTTTTCATCAATTTATCATTCAATTATCAGTTGCCTTGTTGTAGAAATTAAGGTTGCTACACTTATAAGCATTGACTATACTGAAGTAAAGCAACTGATAATTAAAAGATAAATTGAAGAACAAAATCACAACTACAATACCAAAATGCAAAGATCAAAATGAATTTGCAGAGTTAATACTTCTGTTCTCTTTCCTTAAATCTCTAAACTCCTTGTAATGCGACGGTTTCGTAGCGATAAGATTCTCAAGATAAAACTGTGGTTTTCTTTCTGTCTTCCAACACCGAATATCAGAATCTCACGAACACTATTTATGAGAGTACTCTCAGACTCGAACTACATAAGAGAAGAAGAGAGAAAAGAGGGATTTTGATACTTTGATCTATCATTAGAGTGGGAGATAATAACCATAAATTTATAGCAAAGAGCTCAACTTCCATGGCAATAATGAGGAGAATATCACCTTAATGACACAATTAAAGAGAATTGTTATCCTCAGCCCTTAATTGTCGTCAATGAGATTTGTTTTGTTACCATACAAAAAACTCAATATTAATGAAGATATTTGTTGATTTAATCAATAACTTAAATCAAAATAAGAATAAACTCATAGTTTATAAGCCCATTTCCCAAATCTCAGATCCAACATAAAGCCCATATATGATTGGATTTCTCCTCTAATTTTCAAAGTACTGTAAGTCTTTTGATTTTTAAGTCAAAATTCCAAGCTTTCCAAAGTACTTACTTTGAACATCTATTTCTCTTTGAAACAAACTCCGCTTTTGACATTTAAATACACCACTATTTAGTGCTCGCAACTACGATTTCATCGTGTCCGAAATCCGCTTATCCCGATGAACGGCTTCACCAAAAAATCTACCGTAACAATGGTCAAAACCATTTTGTCAAAAACAAGTTCCAACACTTACATGGGAAATCAGAGTTTAGATGAGAAAGTCAATGCAAATAAAGTAGGAGAATAGAAGGAAGAACAGAAAATCTACTAGTAGTAGTGACTGGAAGATCGAGTAGTAGTACCGGCAAAGATTGAAGGGTCGTCGTCGAAAATTCAAGAATCATTCTAGTACGAAATCTAAAATCGCAAAACCCCAAATGTGGGGAGACAACAAAAACAAAAACGAGTTTTTATGAGGAACTGAAATTTAATTTGAATGTTGGTTTAAATGTGGGTACAGTTCGAGTAACATGGAATCTTGGTTTAAATATTGGTTTAAGGTCCATCGAGCTAAACGGAGTCAGTTTTGAGATTTTGTAACAACCCAACTAAGAAATAGACCATTTGATCCTCTACTTATAAATAGATCGAGTGTATGGTGATGTTTCAAGATTGATCTGATTAGCTAAAGAAATGCAAGGAATACTTCTAGCCAACCTCAACTCATAAAATCCGGTGTGTCATTTTCTTCCACTTCTCTTCTTCTCCATATTTTCATATCTATTTTTTTCTCATAGTTTTTTTTATTAGTACATGTTTATGGAGTGTAATGATAGTGAGATAAATTGATTGAATCTCGATCATGAAGACGAAGATCGGTTCTAAATTTGCAACAATTTCTAGCCCGCTTTGTTGTAATTGCCTATTTGAATTGCATATTTGATATTTCAGTGGTTTGCTTCAATATTTGTTTGTCCGATTGGCAATTAGTAACCGACATCGAAATATACGTTAAGTTTTCTTTAAAATAATTCACATGGAAGATATACTACGTGAGAAAATCAACTTCATAGTTAAACAGTAAATTATCTTTATGGGAAAATGAAAATAAAAATAAAAAATTGAACCAAACTTTGCATAATGTTATTCTATATATTAACATGTGGCATATTTAATGCTAACTTATATAGGGAAAAAATATACTATCATATATTGTATAAATCAGCTTCTGTTATTAGTACACATCTTTAATTTGCAACCATGGAGTAAAAAGAGACGTATACACCTTTCTTGACGTAAACATATACGTATACATTTGTAAGATCGTGTGTTTGTATATATATATATATATATCCCCAGATGATATATGTGTAAACTATATTAGGCGTGCATAGATACATACATGAACATGATACATACAGATTTATCTAATATAGATTATGAATGCCAGTTCATGTTAGGAAGCTGAAACGCCTGTCTTAAAACCCCATGATCAGCTAGAGACGACGTCGTATCCATAACTCCATTTGCATGAAACCCCGAACTCTGAGGAATCTCACTAAGCATTGAAACAAAAGAGACATTGTAGTTGTCATTGTTGAAATCACCTGTATGATGAAACTTCTTGCTCGATAAGAAAGATCCGAATGAAGATGATCCTGAGGCCTCGTGACCCATACGGTATTGACCACACAAGGACCGTTTGTCTGAAGAGACAACCATACCGTCAAAAAAGTGTTCTTCGTTATTGTTGTTATTGTTATTGTTGTTGTCGCTGTTGTCTAGGACTGATGTGGAAGAAGAATTAGCAGATGATTTTGAGAGCATTCCTTCCATTAGATCTTCTCTAAGTAATACTCTCTCCATTGTTGGTCTTTGTGAACTATTCTTCTTATAGATCCTACATAGAACCCAATCGTCTAGCTGCAAAAATTTGATTTGTGGTACAAATCAACACACCAAACTATATAATAATAACGTCAGTCGCATTAATTCAACCAGGAGAGTATCTTGAGTGTTCCCAAAAAAGAAAAGATTTTGGTATGATTTTCTCACGTGAAACAATATTGTAGTTTGAAATAGTAGTGTAATAATGGTGGAAAATGTCACAAATTTGAATTCTACAAATTTTAGTGTGTTGAAATATTATTGTACGGACATACGTAGGGTTAATTTAGATAGTAGCTTGGCGTTTCATTACCAACAACAAAATACTTTTCCATTTGGTGATAATATGTGGACCTTATTTTGGAGACTCACATTAGATATATATATATACGGAGACGCAAATCTGATGACCCAAAATTTGTAAGTAGATGCTTAGATCATTTTTTCACATACCCGTAGTGAGTTTTTCCTTGTCGTGGCTAAGTCAGGCTGCTTAGCCGCAGTGCTTAGGTTACCATCAGTGAGGCGATATTCATGCATGATCCAATCTGTTTTGATCCCTTTAGGAGGTTTTCCACCATAAAACACTAGCGCTTTCTTGACACCAACCTTGTGACTATTGCACGTAAATATCGGTTTATCTGTTCCCGTTGCTTTCCAATAACCGGAAGTTGCTGCACGGTTTGGTCTAACACCATTCGGATACTTCCGATCCCGAGGACTAAAGAAGTACCACTCGTGCTCTCCAAAACTCGCTTTGCCTAAAACCATTCAAAATACCTTTAACCAAGTAATCATCACATTTTAATCAAAACAACCAAACACAAATTGTAAGGAAAAATATATAAAATCATATTAACTTGGAAGTTCCCAAGGATCGAACTTGTAAAGATCAATCTCGGCGATGATTGAGACCGGAAGTGGAACAGAAGCAGCTTTCTTCTTGAGGTAATGAACCACTAGTTCCTCATCAGTCGGGTGAAACCGAAACCCGGGAGGGAGATGCGGATGGCCCGGCCCTATGCTCGAATCCCCCATGTTTTCCATCAACTCGGTTTTCAAATTAAAACAAAAAAAAATGACTGTTTTTCACGAAATTAGTCCCATGATCTTCAAGAGAGTATGTAGGAAAAGTATAGAGATTATTGGAGAGTGAATGTGTTTCATATAAGATGCGAGAAGAAATAGGTGTTAGGTTTGTGTGAGCATACGAGTACCGAACTGGGTCCCTCGACGAGAAAATGACACGTGGCTAATCGTGGGGCCCAAAATTAGCGGCCAATGGGCATTAAATTTTGGAGAAAAGGTTTTTTTCGAACTGCCTTATGTCATGCCTTTCTTATGCTACACATCACGCACATACCTCATTTTGTTTTTTGTGTAAGATTTTATAAAAATAAATATAAAATGTGGGAATTCTCTTCTTAGATATATGTTTTAAATTATTGTTTTACCAATGTGTTTTTCGTTTCCAATTGATACTCATACTCTAGAAACTATGAAGATAACAGAAAGAAATCCAATTACTCCACCGTAACTGAGAAGTTACGATTACATGCATGAATATAATCATTTTTTTTTCATGTATAAATTTTGTGTACTAGCATAATTTTCCAAGTTAGTAATATCATCAATAATCAAGAGTTTCAAATTATTGATGATATTTTTAGGAATTGACTCGTTGCATGCAGACTACACAAGTACGTGTACGAAGATTCTTCGTCGTCGAAGGGAGTTTGTTCAAGAGACATGGTGAGGTGACTTTATCAGTGGTGTTTACTAGGATGTTTTTGTTACATTTCGGTGGACCTCACTAGGACGTGGTATAATAAGACATGGGCTCACCTTGATGTATGCTTAGAGTCTAGTGGACCTCATCCTGAAGTAGTAGGCCCTTAGGCATGCATGCCATGCTAAGGCCTCAAAGGAATTTTAATAAAAGGATCATGGGCCTGCCGTTTGAGTCTAACTCTTAGAGTTTGGGTGATAGAATTAAGGGTAACATTAGAGGTAATTCTAGGGTGTAAATGGTAACCGCTGAATTCGGCTGAATTGCTGAATTTGACTGAATTTTATTGTGATTTTTAGCTAAATCTGGCTGAATAACTGAATATGTAAATGGTAATATCTATTACTAAGTGGTAATAAAATTTTATTACCATTTAGTTATTCAGTTATTACCATTTAGTCGAATTAAATGAAATTTTTTTATTTAATATCAATTTAAAAATCCAATAAATTATAAATTATTATATAAAATACATAAAATACAATTTTGCCCCGCGGTGTACCGCAGGTTAAATCCTAGTTCATTAACATTTTGTTTTGGTAAAAACATAGATTACTTACCTTCTCAAAAATATAAAGTCTCGTCCAAAACCCAAACCAAATGAAAAGATAACTGTGGTGGGACCACTTTCCTAATCTTCACTACAGGAAAATTGAGTATTCTTAGCGGTCGAATAACGCTATCTAATGAGACGATAACATAGTAGAAAGCGCTATATCTGCGCCCATGATAATAGGTCGACGGCTTCCGATAGCGTTTTTTTGTATTGCTATATTTTTTATGCAATGTTATATGCTTTGATAACGAGTATATTTTGTTATTAATTATCTAATAACAACGTTGTTTTACTGTTACTTTTACTATTATAATAGCAGTTTTATCTCGCAATTTTTTCTACTTAAATAACGTTTACAATATGCAATTATTTTTTTTATTTATGTAACAATTCCTATAATTGTTCCATGTATTTTCTTTTTTAATTTTTGGATAATTTGACAATTTAAAAATAATATAAATGACATTTTTTTTTTTTGGTAGGTTGGAGGAGACAATAGTCTCCCCTCTTTATTCAAACAAAAATAAAAAATTACAAACGAACACTTCTCGGGTGCGCAGCACCGTCTACATCCTCCAAAAGAATAACACGAACATCATCCGGGAAGGTCTCAAACAAATGAAAACCTAGCGGACGTGTAAATGCATAGTTCGCCAAACCGTCAGCAAGACGGTTTGCCTCCCTATACACGTGAGAAATCCGGACAGTCCAGTCCTTCGATAAAAAGCCATGGCACAAACGCACCATGAAAGACAGCGGATGAGTATCACTAATCCCTGTCGTTAGAAATCCTACTACAATCTCCGAGTCCACCTCAACTTCAAGCCTCGGGACTCCTCTCTCCCATGCAATGTACAAACCGTAATAAACTCCCCAAAGTTTCGCTAATGGGGCGGTGCATATACCAATATTTAGCGCAAATCCACCCCACCAATCTCCCTCCTCATTCCGCAAGACTCCACCCGCTGATGCCAGCCCGGGGTTCCCTCTCGACGCTCCGTCAGTATTCAATTTAAGCCACCCAACATTCGGTTTAGCCCAGGATATAAGTCTCTCCACCCTTACTGTTTGCCCTCGGCCCACACCTTCTCCATTCAAATGAGCTTGGTTCACTTCCTTAGCCAGGTTTTTTAAAAATTGCACCCTGTCTCTGCACTTCCCATTCACTCCAAAAATATTCCCGCAACGCCATTTCCACCCCCACCATAATGAATATATAAATGACATATTTATATGAAAACATGATATAAAAGACATATATATTACCAAATAAAAATACAAATTAAAAGATAGTTTCATACAACTCTTGTATTTAAAATTTCGTGAATTCTTCACACTCATTGGACCTCCAAACTTTGAAACTTCTTCTCCTTCATCATCAACACGCAAACATGATAGAGAGGACATCATATCCTTGGATCTAAAGTCTATTTACTTCATCACTTTCACATTCTTCAAGTTCTTGTTGAAAAAAATAAGTCAAGGCGACTCTTCCCTCCAGCTGGGAGAGGCGTTATCCCCTGATTACAATCACTTACAGCGTTAGCGTTAACCATAGAGAAGTCATGAGAAGTATAAGCAAAAATATTTGGTATTGTTTTGAAAACTTTTACCTGTTTAATGATAACGAGTTAGAAGAATGATAATCCCAATAGACATGGCACCAATGTAGTAAAACACTACTGATTTGCTAAGTCTAGAAGCCATACTCAGCAACACATCTGATTTCACCTAAATTTCTTTTGGCCATTGATTTGTTCTTCCTGATGAGTTTCTACTGAAACATAGACAAAATTTAGTTAAAACCTCTCAAATTCGAAGATAATAAACCATAAAACTTTAACAATTAAAACAGGCAAACAAATTGTAGTCTATTCTTAGCAAAAAAAATTAGTGACAGAATTCCATAACATAAATCGAAATAGCAAGTTGATACAATGAACCAAGATAAGGCAAAGATCTCATAAACTTTTAAACAAAAACTTTATAAAAACAATCGAAAATGGAGTCAGAGCACAAAAAGAAGCAGATCTATAAAAACTAAAGCATGAAAAGATTTAGCCACGGGCTATAAACATTCCGAACGGGGTTAGCGCAAGCAGATTTCATATCATGTCTCAGTAGAACTATTAGATCTATGTATGAATTACCTCATTTACCTTACAGATCTAACAAATGAAACTGGAGAACATCGAGAATTAGATATGTATAAGTGGAGACGACGAAGACAAAGGAGATTGCGACGGCGAGATGGCTGATATGTGTGAATTTGAGGATCTGGATCTGGATTGTTGCGCCGGGAAGAGAATGAGAGCTAGTGCATGCATGGGAGAGTAGCGACTAGGTCACTGGATTTGGGAAAATTTTTGTTATTATGTTTCTCGGAGAAGAAGATGAAACTGTGTGTATGATAGAAGGTAGAGTGAAAGAAGAGGTTAAAATGGAAGAACCTTTAAGCGATTAGGTCAAATTAATGTTATTTACTAACCCATTAATTTTAGTTTAATTTTTTAATTATTTGGGTGAACAATGAAACTTTTATTTTCGCGGCTAATTTATGATAACGTTTTATGATTTTTTTGTGCTATTAAAAAGTAATTGGAGAATCAAAAATTAAGCACATGTATATTATTTGTTCCGTCCAACATATTATAGCGTTTCTTATTTTAAAAACGCTATGATAAAATCATGCATAAGTCAATTATAGCAAAAACAAATAAATCGCTATTTTTCTGTGCTATTAATATTCGCTTTTTTTTGTAGTGCTTTATCTTAAAACAGTATTCCTCAACAATTTCTCCAACATTCAACTGATATAACCATTTTTTTTTTCACAAAAATTCCTCAAAAATTATGTTACCATTTAGAGCCTTAGGCTTATAATCATTAGATTTTTGAGATATTTCTTCTTCACCCTCTTCATTGTGAATTTGTGATATTTCTTTTTGACACTATGTTAGCAAACTCTCAAAACTCTTCTTCTTTCAACAGTTCCATGAGAGTACTCGAGGAGACTCATATTCCACAGGGTTGTGGTTCGGATTACTTCCCAGCTCCGACATCTCGAACATTCTTCGCTAAAATATTTTGCCATCTTTGTTCCTTATGTTATAAAGGGATTCCATCAAAATATTCCGATCCATAGGTGCCCGGCAATTACAATACTACAATCAAGCAATCATACATGTTCATATCATGTTTTTGGTTTTGTTAATCAAAAACATTTTAGAGAAATTGCACTAGATAACCTAAAAAAAAAACAAAATTAAATATCTAACCTCTAACCCCCCTATTCACTCTCTTTCTCTTCCTATCTCTTTCTACCTTCCTTCTAAAAAACTAAATTTTCTTTTTTTTTTGGGTTATTCACCTAAATCACCCAACATTTTAAATTCAAACTAATATCTCATTCAAAAAAATTAACGAGTAGTAAAAAACAAAAATACAGTATAATACAAATTGTCACACAAGAATAAATAAATTTAAACATCAAAACATTTTAAAAAAAAAGTTAGTTCTAAGACATTAAGTTTTATATGCAATTAATTTGAATATTATTTCTATTTTAATGAATTATTTTGATTTTATAATTTTTATTCTAGATACGGTTGATCATTTCTTAGTACATTTACGTGGCTTTTACTATCTACTTTTTGGGATGGGGACCGTTTCAAAGGATGTTTTTTCACTTTTACTACCTTTTTCAACGGGTTTTAGTATAAAAAAGAACCAAGGAAAAGTAATAAATACCTTTTGACGTAAATATAACTAAGAAATAGTTTTTGATATAAAGTATATGTACGTCTTTGAAGGTTTTTTTTTATATATATTTTCTTCAAACTATAGGAGAAAAGACAAAAATGCTTGCAAGTCAAAGATAAGAATAAATTCACTCGTTTCTTGAAGTATTTTCAAATAGACACTAAGTATGTTCTTGAAGTCCAAATGTTAGAAAAAGAAGTTTGAATTCTTCCTTGAGTATTAGCGCGAGAAGAATCACAATTTTGAATATTTACAAAAACGAAGTGACAAAATCTCCAATATCCGATATGGAGATCTCGGACTTTATTCACTTATAAATATAGAGACACCTACCTATTTCTTCCCAATCTAAAACAATATCTTCTTCCACAATACTAAAAGAGATTATCGAAAAGGTATTGAAACCAGTCTTCATTTTTTTATCACTCTTTCGCTTGATACAATCATTTCATTTCTTCCTTGTCAATTAAAAATTGTTCAATGCAACGTTTGTTAGCACCTTGCTCAAAACTCGCATACACAACGAGATACATAGCAAATCCAACCCTACCTTACCCAAACCCATGTGATATTTTCATCAATCATCGTGGGATCGATACCAAGAAGACTATTTCAGGCCTATTATATGATCATTTTACTAGACAACGTTTGACTGCTTTCTTGGATAGTAAGAGTTTAAAGCCTGGGGATAGGCTTTTCGTCGAGATCGATATGGCAATCAAAGCATGCGGGGTTGGTATTGCGGTTTTCTCTCCTCGTTACTGTGACTCTTACTTCTGTCTCCACGAACTCACATTGCTCATGGAGAACAAGAAAAGAGTCATCCCTATATTTTGCGATGTCAAGCCATCGGAACTCTGCATAAAAGATGACAGGACACGTCCAGCTGCCGAGATCCGGAGGTTTCAATTGGCTCTCGAGGAAGCAAAATATACCGTAGGACTCACGTTTGATACATCTAATGGGTATGCTCTTCTTTTTTCCCGTATAAATGTTCATTTATGATTATTAACCATGTGAATGCAATATATATATATATATATATATATATATATAGTTTATTTTTAAATATTAAAATATTAGGACAGCTTAAATGAAAAACATAGCAATATTAGGATAGCTTAAAAGAAAAACATAGCATTTTATTTTATGAAACATTCGAATGTTTTATTATGATTACAGGTTTTGTTTTGCTAAAGAGTTTTTATTACAGATTCTTTTACGAATTTGTTATAAATCATACACGCAATATAGAAATACACATATATTAATGAAAAAATACGTCGACATTTGATATTTGCCATGCCAAATAAGTTCATGAAAGCACTTGAAAGATGCTCTCATTGAAGCGTTATAATATTCAATTAGAAAATACAACATTAGAAACAGTCAAAACACGGTTTTTAATTGAGCAAATTAGGTCACTGACAAAAAATAAAAATAACTATAGCATTTATTTGATTTATTGCATGCACTCAAAGAGTTATTTTTTTTTTCGATTTTACACGTGTATATTTTATAACATGTTTTTCTTAATGTAAATGTCTATTTATTACATTCTCACTCAAAAATGCTATTTATTACATGGCACCCTAACAAATCTAAACATAAACCCTAAATATACAAATATATGAAGCTTCCTTGATAAATTAGACAGACATAAAAAGATAAAATGTTACTGAAAATATATATATGAAAAAACTCAAAATTTCTCATAACTAAAAAGTAAAATGGTAGAAAAAAAATACTCACATCACTGATATATATATATATAGAATGGACCGTGACTCTATTTTGCCAATTAGTCTTTTTGTTTTAAGATTCACATATTTAAAGAATGAACCGTGACTCTATTTTGCGGCTATATTTTATGGTCAGATTTTTGGTAGCATTTAGAGTTTTTTTTGCTTCAAATGGTGATGATTCACTTTTATAGTTTTATGTTTAGGTTCTATATCCATTGGAATCTTGTTATTTTATTTATAGAGTAGACAAATCTATGATTAGTAAAGAATTAATTTGATTATGTTTTCATCTGATGGTTAACAAATAAATATACGCTAACTAAAAGATAACTACAAGCTTATATCTCTGAAATTATTATTTGGTAATGTAAATGTGATTGTGTCTAAAATTAGTTTTCTATTGTTCAGAGACTGGTCAGAGTTCTTGACCATGGCATCGGATGCAGTCACGAAGAACTTGTTAGAAGTTGAAGAAAGGAGATTAATTAAAGAGCATCAACACCACGTACAAGCAGATAATTACCGTCAATTAATTAAAATAGAATATATGAATGTGAAAAAACACGCTTATTCTCCTATATTCTATTTTAATTTAATTGATGGTACTTAAGTACTTTGTGAATTTTAACTACTCATTATTTCGACTAACTTCATTCTTGTAAGAAGTTAATTAATTGTGTTATTCTTTTGTCATAGAGTGATTTATTTTGTAACCTATAATCATAGATAAAGAAATTTCAAAAAGAAACAAAATGTAAGCTCCTGAAATGTTTGTCTCATTTCCATTATCTCAGTTTCCTCCTTTTTTAAACAGGTTTTAAAGTTTCCAATTAATCCCAAACTCTTGTAATATTTATTTTTGTTGATTAGTCAATTTAACATTAAAAAAAGAAAGATTAGCTAGTCAACTATACTTGAGTGAAAACACAATTCAATGAACATAGTGACAATTTCTCATGATATCTCGAGTGATCAAATTTCCACAAATACAATAAGCAAAGTTTTCATATCCTTCCTAATGCATTCTGAATTTAAAATAAATATTACATTTCAAACGAATTCCAAATTCATATATATATATATATATATATATATATATATATATATATATATATATATATATAATTCACTCTATATCAAAATTAAACCTCTTGTACCTAAATTTTTTTCGATTCTCATTTAAAAAATCACACATTTTGCATAACTTTTCAATATATACATTGATCAATTTCTCGATCATTCTAAATTTCTTAGGATATTTTTATTCTCACTAGCTTGCAATTTTTTTCAACTAACTAAAATCAAAATTTATTTCCATAACAAAACAATTTCCCAATCCAAAACTCATAGCCCAAAGTTCCCTAAATCATTCTTGTCGTAGCCATCCGTCTCTCATATGTCTTTTTCTTTCTAGTATAGACCTACTCACATTTTTTTTATGCGAAATACTAATTTCATTAAATTAAAATAGTAAACCGGATGGAACCAGGTACAATTAGGACGAAAGAGATACAAACCTAGCTTTTGCTAAAGCATCCACTAAACGATTCTCACATCGTAGGATAGAGAAAAACCTAACATCGACAAACTCAAATGAAAGAAGGAGAATGTCATGAAGAATTCCGTAGAGTTCCGTCGGTGGACCTACTCACCTATTTAACGCCAATTAGGAATAACTTCTGCCCGTTGAGGTGGGCTTACACCACTTTCCCTAAACGGTACTTTGTTATGTTGTTTGATTTTTTTTTCTTTCAAATGTCTATAAGAAGATGGATCGATTAGGAAAAAAAATAATTTCTTCTTTGATTATAAGAAGATGGATCGATTAGGAAAAAAAATAATTAAAAAATCGACGACGAGGATGAGCATAAAACATAATAGAGTGGGACCACTAAATAATAGTATTGGTCAGTCACTAATGTGAACCCAACCATGTGCCGACCTTAACTCATCCTTTGCTGTCACCGAAAGCTTCGAATCCACACAAAAAAAAAAAAAAAAAGTCAATATGTCTCCTTCACGTCTCTGCCTTTATCTTCTTCTTCCTTCGAAGAAGACATCACTAATTATTCTCTCTACGTAGCCACCACCATGGATTCTAGAGCTATACTCGATTCCGCTTTGTTTCAACTCACTCCTACTCGCACTAGGTCTCACTTCTCATTTTGATTGATTCATCTTTCTTTCTTTTGTTGAATTGTGTTTTGATTTTTGTGTTGAAGATTCGATCTGGTGCTTTTCTGTGGGAGTAAGAAGGAGAAGTTAGCTTCTGGAATTTTCGAACCATTCGTCTCCCATCTTAAATTCGCTAGAGATCAGATCTCTAAAGGCGGTTACTCTATCTCTCTGACTCCTCCTTCTTCTCACTCTTCTTGGTTCACCAAATCCACTTTCGATCGGTAATTTCTATTTCATGATTCGATTTTGTTGACAATTTCCAAATTCAGATTTCGATTATGATCATTCGAGTAGAAAAATCTGGTGTTGTTGATGAGTTTGTTGATTAAGTTTCTTTAATTTGTAGTTTTGTGAGATTCGTAAACACGCCTGCGATTATCGAAAGATTTGCGACTTTGGAGAAAGAGATTTTGCAGATTGAGAATTCTATTCAAGCTAATGAAATTGCCAATGCTGCTGCTGATCCTCTGCAATTACAAGACGGTATTACATTTTCGTACGCGTAGATATTAACTTACTAAAACCTACATTGTAATGTAACAGAATCCTACAATTTGATTTGTTTATCATTTGCAGGGAGTAATTCTGGAGTTAGTAGTAATCTAAGGAAGTCGAATGAGTCCTCTAAGGTAACTCGTGCGCGCTTTCAAGTGGTACTGTGTTATTTTAGGAATTGGTTTGGTCAATTGAGTGTTTTTTTCTCTCAATGTATTACACAGAAGGAATCTGAGAATGGCAGTGAGGTTGCAGGGGAGGAAACCTCCAAGTAACGCTTCTAACCACCTATGGAACTATATACATTTCTTTTGGTGCGTTATGCAACCAATGGTGAATGTTTGGTTTGACTAATTTTGTTTTTGTGTTTGTTTTATTTATTAGGATTCAACTTCAACGTCTTCTTGAAACTAGAAGAACATTGCTTCGAAGAGAGCAAGCGATGGCGTATGCACGAGGGGTTGTTGCTGGTTATGAAATTGATAGTATTGATGATCTCATATTGTTTGCTGATGCTTTTGGTGCGTCAAGGTTAAGGTATGCAAATATTTATTAACCATTTCATCAATCTTCTTCCATTTGATTTGCTAAAATGCATGAGATCAATTACACAGGGAAGCATGTGTAAAATATAAAGAACTATGGAAGAAGAAGCATGGAGACGGGCTTTGGATGGCAGAATTAGCAGCTGTGAAAGCGTGTGCTCCAGTGGACATGTCATTATTGGGTTCCTCAGGGATCATCCTCAACAATGAAGGTGCTGCTCTATCACTAAATGGGACCGAGTCAACACCATCTAATACAGGTTCGGAAAATAAAACTACCTAGTAGTATTTCATCTCAGAGATTCTGATTCTTTCACTGCTAGATGGCTAAATATGTCCATATCTAATGGGAAGAAGTTTTGATTTGTAGATGAAAAGTCAGTTAATTTAGAGCAACATCCGTCCGGTGTTCCAAACTTTCAAGCACCAATGGGATGGCCGAACCATATGCCTCAATACTTCTACCCGCCTCCGTACCAAGGCTATCCATACCCTCCTATGCAACATATGCCAAATCAAAACCAAGGAAACATGCCATGGCCTTCAAGGGGCAAACCTTCCAAGAAAAAAGGGAAAGGGGATTCTGATGGAGATGAGTCTAGCGGGTCAAGTGAATATAGTGAATCTGACTCGGCCAGCGATGATTCTGCTTCATCTTTGGAAGATCAAGGTAAAAGACACTCTCGTACGAGTAAAAACTCTCGTCGATCAAAGAAAAACCGGAAGAAGTCATCTAAAACTGTTATCATCCGTAATATTAACTACATAACCCCCGAGGGAAGAAATGGAGACATGGAGGGAAATGAGTTTACGGACAACGGTTCCATCAAAGAGACTGTAGATGCTGCTGTTGGAATGCTCAACGAAAAAAGAGCTAATGAGGGAGAAGTCTCTGGTGAAGAAAAACGAAGCAACGAGAATTGGGATTCATTTCAGAATATTCTAATGAGGCACGATGATGGCTCAGATGTGCATTCGATGGATGTCGTCAATGAGGAGCATTTCACCCGTAGAGGCTCTAGTGTGGGTGTGAATTCTAACGGCTTGCAAACAAAGAACACTGCCTCAGGTGATTCCATCATCACAACTCAGAAATACTTCGAAAATGGAGGAGGAGCGAGCTTTGATCATTTTGAAAGTGAGGATAGTGCTCGTAGGCTTCCAAGAACGAGGGACTCGACTGAAGAATGTATGTTACTGCTTAAAAGATCAGAAATGTTAGGAGATGAAAGCAAAGACATGTATAATGCTACAAGGGGTGAATCGTTGGTGAAGAAGTCAGGGAGTGGAGAGGATTGGTTTACTGCTTCTGGTAATCGTGCTGGGAAACCGGAAGTTAACTACGGGAGAATGTCATTTGATGACAGCATTTTGACATCTCAAGGTTCTGATAAGAGCAAGAAACAAGAATTTGTTGATGATTCTTTCATGGTCCATTCATCATCGCTTGCTGCTGATGATCTTTATGACTCTCGGTGGAGACCAGACATGGCTGCTGATATTGCTTTAGCCTCTGATATTGACAACGGTCATGCTATTGAAAAACACGATTCATGGGAACCAAATGATCTTTGTATGATTCCTGAACGCAATTCAGGAGACTCTTTGGCTAATGATTATTCAATCGATTTCTCTGCTGAAGCAAATGCAAGGCTATCCAGTAACGGAACAACGCAGGAGAAAGAAGATAAGACCGTCTCAAGCGGCGAGAAGAAAAACATTGTGAAGAACCCGGAAACTCGTAAGTCTAGAACTCCAAGTAGAACCAGAGCGGAAACAATGTCCAAGACTGCAAAGAAACCGACAGTAGCTAGCAGAACAATGGCACAGAAGAACAAGTTTGAAAAGGTAAGGAACAAATCTTATAATCGCATTTTCTTTAGCGGTTTTTATCGGATAATTGAATTAGTTTCTTGCTTTGGGATTGTAGGAAGAAGAGATGCGGAAGAGAATAGAGAATCTTGTAATGGAAAGGCAAAGAAGAATCGCAGAGAGATCAGCCATGACTGCATCTCGAAAAGTTTCTCTCGATAAAGGTTCGAGCAGAGCTCCTTCGGTTCGCGAAAGGGCTACATAAGTGAAGAAAACCGTTGGATTCAGCTAAACACGTTGGAGCTAGATACTCAAAAACGCTTTTGTTTGGTCAGTTCTAAAATTCTTTTACATTCATTTGGTGGTGATACTAGCTCTCCTTGATTTTGCTTGTGTCACACGACTATTTATTTATTATTTTCTCAAATTTTTTCTTCTGCATATTGATTTGTAATTTATTTGGGTAAAACTATGAGATTTATGTATTTGTAATTTTGATTATATACACAAGATAAACAGTACCGAATCTCGTAATGCACATTAAATTGCGACAATGTTTCTAGTGTCATATAGACTAACCTTCTCAAGAAATTGCAATTAACCAACTAATATAATAATTTTCGTGACAATAAAAACAGTTGATGTTTTGTAATAACATTCAAGATATTTTAGATTAAAAGCAACACTAACAAAGAAAGATTATAACAAGTGATGAGTTTGTTATGCTTTGAGATTCTCTTTTTGTTTCTTTATGGTTTTTCAACGTTGCAAATTTGGGTAGATACTTTAGTGGAAATGTTGATTATTTTTTTTGTAAATAAACTTCCCTAGTTCCAACTAACCCTTAACTCAATAAGCAAATTAGAGAGACGTGAACACAATGCCATTGCCGATTTTGCTTATAAAGCAAAGCGAGTACTAAACACATCGTCAGATTACTCAAATCCTCGTTTCATTGCTCTCTTTCCTACACATTTCGTGTCAATCAAAGGTATTTTTTTAGTGGATCCCAGGTCTGATCTTTGTATCTTGCGTAATGGGTCTTGAAGTTTTGCCTATAAAATAACAGAGCAAGTACAGTACTAAACACATTACACATCCTATTCTTAATCACAATCCTTGTTTCATTCCTCTCTTTCCTATATATTTCCGTGTGTTTTTCTTCAATCAAAGGTAAGTTTTTAGTTGATCGCTTGTCTGATCTTTGTGTCTTGAATTAATAGGTCTTGAAAAAACAGAGCAAAAACTAACACATTCTAGGTACCATTTTTTAGTTGATCTCCAGTTCCGATCGTTGTTTCTTGCATTGTGGGTCTTGTCCTGACTTTTCAAATTTTGTTGCTTTTTGATTTCGGTTTTTGATCTCTTTTTTTTTTTTCTTTCATTTTCTTAATGTCAAACACGTTTTCTTAATTCTTGAGATCTGCAAGAGATTTTTCTGAGGGCATTTGGGATAATATAAGATATATAAAATTTTGTTTTGTACAATGCTTTACTCTCACTTTAGTCTCAGTTTTAATAATCTTGTGTTTAATTTGATCCTAAGATAAATCAATTATCATGCATGGTTGATCATTTGTTCTCTCTAGAATTATCAATTCATCTTGATAATCAATTTTGTTGGTGTCATTGTAGATGAGACCGGCAGGAATTCTCGAGGCTATTCAGAAAATACTCAAGGCTATGGAGGCGGCTAATGGAATTGCTGACGACAAATATGAAAAAGGGTTCTTCGATGAGTACATGTTCTGTTTCAGAAACTGCTACACTGAGGATGAAACTGTGAATCACATGAGCAATAAGTTTCCTTCTTCAGTACCTGCGGATGTGAGAAAGTTCTTTAAATTGTTGTTATCGGCGACAGGTAAAGAGCCAAAAAAGGCGTATCTCAAGGACGCTGAAGATTGTTCGTTTCATAGAAGGAAACTGATGCGTGATACTTCTGAGGAAGCTAAGAACAGTCAAGGTGAGGCCAGTACATCTCACATATGTAAACCTAACTGCAAGAAGCGTTATCCCAAATTCAAAAAACATTAATAGTACTATTCAAAGAATACGTTGTTGTCTAAATAAGAGTGGTTTTTGTGTTCCTATACAACAAAATCCATGTTTATGTTTCCCTTTGTTTAGGAGTTGTACTCCAATGTCTTTGTGATTCACTAATAAAAATAGTATAATGAAAAACCAAAAATAATTTTATCTATCCTTTCATTTTATTCGTAAATTACAACTCAAGAGACCCACTTGAGGAGCCTGTGTTTTCTTTTCGCCAAGTTCTTATGGAACCCAATCTTGTGTGTTATGTTTATGTACAAAGATAAGTATTAGTTAGTGACTCTGGATCTTCTTGACTAATTTAATTTTGAGTAAACATAAATAGGTCAGGTGGTATATATACATGCATAAACGGTTTACATATATTTTTGTAATTTGGATTATATTCATGATTTCGATAATGTAATATATTCTATTAAGTTTTTCAAAAAAAAAAAACTATATATATGGATGATATTTTTATATGGGGAAAATTATGAGCAAGGAACAATTGCACTGCATACATATCAATAAATTGTGATTAACCAACGAATATAATAATTATCCTGACAGTAAAAACAGTTGATGTTTTGTAGCAACATCCGAGCATGCCCGGTTCACTCATCGGTAAGACCCGGTGCCATACAAAAAAAATCCTATCTTTAATAAAAAATTTATATATATATATATTTACAAAAAGTTATATTTCATAAATTATTTTGTATTTTATAGCTATTTGGACCTGTTATTTTTGTTTATTAATTTTGGGCCTCAATATTACCTTTTAAAATAGAATTTTGGGACCTTTACATATAGATATTTTATAAAATTTCAGCATAATTAAATAGTTAAATAATAGAAAAACTATGAATTTGGACCTTAAATTTGTTGGACCCGGTGCAAATGCACCACTTGCACACGCCAATAACCGGCACTGCATCCGAGATATATATTTAATTTAGATTAAAACCAACACTAATATAAAAAAAAAGATTACAAACAAGTGATGAGTTTGTGATGATGATGTGAGATTCCCTCTCTTTCTGTTAGTTTCTCTTGGTTTTTCAACGTTGGGAAATTTGGATAGGTACTTTAGTGGAAGGTTGATTATTTTTTTGTAAATATATTTTCCTAGTTCCAACTAACCCTTAACTCAATTAGCAAATTAAAGAGACGTGAACACAATGCCATTGCCGATTTTGCCTATAAAGCAAAGTGAGTACTAAACACATCGTCACATTACTCAAAACCTTTGTTTCATTGCTCTTTCCTACACATTTCCAAGCTACTTTTTTAGTGGATTCCAGGGCTGATCTTTGTTTCTTGCGTAATGGGTCATGAAGTTTTGCCTATAAAAGAACAAAGCAAGTACTAAACACATCATACTCTTACCTTCAATCTTCGTTTCATTGCTCTCTTTCCTATACATTTCCGTGTGTTTTTCTTCAATCAAAGGTACGGTTTTTAGTTGATCTTTGAAAAAAACATAGCAAATATTAAACACATCCCTCGTTCCATTTCTCTCTTTCTTATACTTTTTTCTTCAATCAAAAGGTACCATTTTTAAGTTGATATCATGTCCGATCAGCTGTTTCTTGCATTATGGGTCTTGTCCTGATTTTTCAAATTTTGCTGTTTTTTGATTTCAGTCTTGATCATTTTTTATTTCTTGAATGTGAGTCTTTGAAATGAACACGTTTTCGTAATTCTTGTGATCTGCAAAGAGATTTTTTTTAGGGCATTTGGGATAATGTCTGAAATATGGATAAACTATTGTTTTGTATAATGCTTTACTCTCACTTTGTCAGGTTTTGATTCCTGTCTCAGTTTTAATAATCTTGTTTTTGATCCTAAGATAATCAAATTCATCTTGATAATCAATTTTGTTGGTGTGATTGTAGATGAGACCAGAAACTCTCAAGGTTATTCAGCAACAGCTCACAGCTATGAAGGCGGTTCAGGAAACTAAAGACGACGAAGAAGTAAAAAAAATCATGGATGAGTACATGTTCTGTTTTAGAAACTGTTACACTGAGGCTGAAATTGTGAATCACATCACCCAGAAGATTCCTTCTTCAGTACCTGCGGAAGTGAGAAATTTCTGTCAGGGATTTATAGCCGTGATCGATAAAGATTTAAGAGACGTGTATCTCAAGGATGCTGAAGATTGTGCTAGTGAAAGAATGAGTCAGGCTCGTGATACTTCTGAGGAAGCTAAGAGAAGTCAAGGTGAGGCCAGTACATCTCACAAATGTGAACCTAACTGCGACAAATAAGACTCTCTTTTTTATTGTGTCCCTCCTATACTAGGATCAAAGTATACGTTTTCTAAATTTCTATACAACAAATAAGAGTGGTTTTTGTGTTACTATACAACAAAATCCACGTACGTTTTATGTTTTCCTTTGTTTAGAGGAGTTGTAGTACTCCCTTTAATTCTCTTTGTTTAGGAGTTGGTCTTTGTGATTCCATAATAATAAACAAATAGTATAATGAAATACGAGAAATTAATAAATTTGATCATCTTTTCATTTTAATTACAACCCATTTTTTTACTATAACTCAAGTGACCCACTTGAGGATCAGAGCTTGTGTTTTCACTTTTCATCTATCAACATCACCACTATGCCTTGACAAAGAAGCTTTGCTAAAGCCATAACAGCTTTGGCTGCAAAACACCTAATCACATTTCTTAAAGCACAGTAATCAATAAATAATTGGACATTTATTAATGAACTTCTTCTAGCCCATTAGTAAAACAAAAACAACCAAAAATCAAACTATGAATTTCTTTTTGTTTAGTTACAATATTGGTTTATTGGTTTAAGAGATTACCAAATTTAGTTATCTTTAATCTCGACATAAACTATTTAGTGAGAAGCCGTATATAAAAATAACTAGGGGTTGATTCTTTTTATTTTCTACTAGATTCATTAAAACACTTGGGTGTCGAAAACATTTAACATTGATGTAAATATGGGTGTTGATTAATAACCATAAACTTATGTAAATCATTTGAATATTTTGTTTTATTAATTTTTTTTTATGATTGAATAATTATTACTAATTTTAATTGATAACCAAATTTAGGGATTCAATCAAAACATAAATTTATGAGAAAAAATTCTATACTTTAACTAAATTTTAAAAAACAAAATTAAATATTTTCATTTTTAATATATACTCCCTCCGTTTCAAAATATAAAGCGTTTTAGCTAAAAGCACGCCGATTAAGAAGATCTACTTTTTAAAAGTTCAACCAATCATAAAAGAGACTGCATAATAAAAATAAAAGAAATTTTCACGTTTGACATAAAAAAAAGATTTGATCTCACCTTTTGGCAAAGTGAGATTCATTTCTCATGTTTTGGCAATTATTCCATTTTATGACGAAAATGCCCTTGACGAAAAACCAAACGGCACAGTTACGTTACGGTTTAGTTTCTAGCGGTTTAGTTACTTTTTGTTTTGAAAAAAAAAAAAAAAAAATTCAAGAAAACGAAGAATTCATCATCTTCGTTCGACATCTCCGAGAGATTCGAGAGAGAAGTAGAAATCAGTTCGGAATTCATTCATCCATCTTCGTTTTCGACATCTCCGTTCGAATTGTCTGCTACTTGATTTGAGGCATTGCATTGAACTCGAAAAACCGGCGAAGAGAAAGTTCCAGTTTTTCCGGCGAAGGCGACCTGAGAATTCCGGCGAGATACCAACCTTCGAGATGGCTGGGAATAAACCAAACGACGTAGTCTCTAGGAAGAAGCATACGCAGGAAGGCCCCGAGAAGGACAAGGTGGAACTCAGAGTATCCCCGAGGAGGAAACTCCCTCCGAGAAATCCGCCGGAGGAATTGGGTAAGTTCCGATATTATTCCGTTTGTAGTTTCTTTGGGTGTATCGGAATCTTAAAGCTTGTTTGATTAAAGGGATAGAAGTTGCCGGATTTTGCTATATCTGTAGTTTGAAAATTTGAGAAGTTGAATTGGAAATCTCTGTTTCCGCCAAAATTCAGATGTTGAGTATATAATGTTGATAATTACTGTGTACGTACACGAATTCATACATCCGTACTTAATTGTATATCACTTGTAATTGCAGGCAGTACAAGCGTGGCTCCGACTGAAGATCTTATAGTTGAAGAGTTACCACCTAGACTCTTTGCCCTAGACCGGTACCCTGTGAAGACGAAGATGAACGCGTACTCCAAACCGGAGTACCTTTCTGACATAGCACAAGTTCTTAAGGGAAAAGAGGAGATGAAGTTTCTTCTCGAGTCTCCATTTGGGGACCTTTTTAGGATACCTGCTAACAAGTCTTCCTTCTCAGGTAAACTTGTTCTTGGACTAATATGTCGTCAGTTAGTGACGAGTAAAGTGAATGAGATGTGGATGGTCTTCGGCGGTCATCCAATAAAATTCGGATTAAGAGAATTTAGTCTGGTAACTGGTCTAGAATGTGGGACATATCCCAACAAGAAAGACGTGACGGATGTGCTAAAGGTTAAAGCTGGTAGTCAAAGTGTCTGGAAAACTCTGTTTGAGGAGAAGTTTGGGGAGAAGCCGAATCCAACAGTGCATGATTTGGTGGTCTGACTGAAGGAGGAGGAAACCATGGATGGGTGGAAGCAGCTGGCCTTATCTCTTATAATCTTGGTAGATGGTGTGATAGGGTGCCATAATAACCCCATAAGGCCTTCTGAGTTCACTGTTGAGATGACGAAGGACGTGCAATTCTTCTGCAAATACCCTTGGGGAAGGGTGTCTTTTACCCGTACTTTGGAGAGGATAGCAAAATTCCAAACCCCTTCAGATGCTCAAAAACTGATAAGGTGTGTAAAGGATGGGTCTTATGCACTACATGGATTCCCATTAGCACTCCAGCTGTTTGCGTTCGAAACAATCCCATCCCTTGCTAAGCTAGTACCTGATGATGAAGCTAACAGGACATTTACTCAGAGGTCTATCCATCATCTTGCCTCACTGCGGGCAATCAGGACATCCAGCATCTTGGAGTGTGAGGCTGCTGAAGAGGTATGTACAATTGTTTATGTACGTACATTATTTAAAAAGTAAGTGTACATTCTCTAAGTGGTCAACAAACTTATTGGTGTAGGTTGAGGTAACCTATCTTGTGAAACCAGAGGACAATATTTGTCCTCCATCCCTGTCATGGGATGATGAAGTTGAGGATCCAAGAGTTGCTTACATTGAGCGACTGTTGTTAGCGGGTCATGAGTGGAAGGAGGAAGAATGGGTTGGAGGTAATGCTGCATTTCCAAAGCAGGAGCGCCCACCACAACTTGGAGAGATACGTGAGTGTAAATGTTGTTTTTATACTTTCTGATTATTGTCCCTTGAAGACCAATCAATGATTAAACTGGTCTATCGTAGGTGTGAAGAAGAGGAAAAGAAATGTACCAGCCCCGAATGCACCTTCTTTGAAAAAACAGAAATCTGTTGTGGAAGAAGAAAATGAGGACACTGCTGAGGATTGTTCTGAAGATCCCCAGTTTGAGAAGTTTGTAGTTGAACTTAGGAGGTGTTTCAAGAGGCAGGAAGCACAAAATAAACAAATGCAAGAAGACTTGAAGAAATTTGTCCGTAAGGAGATTCGTGCTGCCTTAGATCCAAAGGTCAAAAAGACAGAACCAACCAAAACTTCCCATGCTTCACAGGGCCCAAATAAATCGGTGGTTAAGGCACCGATGAGTGTGAAGAAGGCATCTAAAAAGATGTCTACAAAGAAAGTATTCAAGTCTGGAACAAGAAAGTCTTCAAGGCTGAAGAATATAATGACGTCAGTTGCGGAGATTACTCAGCTTTCTGATGGTAACTCTTCCTCTGAGGAAGATGACCATGTATGGCATGTACGTACATTTATATATAGTATTTTAAATGTACGTACATTTATATTAATAACTGTAACTTGTCTGCTATGGTACAGGATGAAGCCAACAATGAAGGTGGTTTTACTGCAAATGATGGAGGAGATTTTTCGAACAGAGATGAAGATATGGTTGACACTGGAGTAGCTAACATTTCAGTTGGTGGACCTACACCTTCCCATCAGGTATGTCGTGTACAAATATTTTTTTCAATTATTTCCAGTTGTGTACGTACACATAGGCTTCAGAAGTGTATGGTATACTATGTTTCAGGATGAAGGAGCACGTGATGGTGGTGAGTCTCTCCTTGTTGGTACACAGTCAGGGACCGAGGAAAAAGCTAGTGCTGACACAGAGATGGAATTTCTTCCATCTCCTGTACCTTCAACCTCTGTACAGGTATGTCTTGTGCTAATAGTCACATACTGTTTTCCATAAGTGTACGCGTATCAATTATTTTCAGTTCTCCACGTACATATAGCTTAAGAAGTGTATGGTATACTATGTTTTAGGATAAAGGACCAATTGATGGTAGTGAGCCTGTCGTTGTTGGTACACAGCGAGGGACATATGAAAAACCAACTGCTGACACAGAGATGGAAGAAAATCCATCAGGTTTACCTGCAACATCTGGACAGGTATATGGTCTGCTAATAGTCAAATGTAGTTTTCCATATGTGTACTCACATAAAGCTTAAGACGTGTATGGTATATTTGTTTCAGGGAGAAGAACATGGTGCCGGTCTTGAGAGTGAAGCAAATGTTGGGGAGCAACCAGAAATTTCTGAGGATAATGATAGAGATAAACACACCGAGGAACCCGGTGTAAGTGTACGTACATTTGTCTTTCTTATTTCCCGTGTACGTATAAGTAATGATTGTTTCAGACATCACAAAATAGAGTATGTAGCCGATAAAGTTGATAACTACTGCCACAGGTTGATGCGGGAGATGTACCCAATGTAGTTGCAGTGAGTAAAGTGGATGACTCAGTACTTGAGGGCACCCTAGGGGATCCCCCTTCACCATTTGCAGTAGTTAGGAATGTAAGCTAACTATATTTTTAAATAAAATAGTGTAGGCTTGTTTAAATTTATAATCTTCTATTATGCAGGTGTTACAGGAGTTGGCAACGAAAGCCTCCATGGATGTGGATGCAGCTAATGTAAAGGAGGTAAAAATCTCGTGTTTGGTTTAAAATTATACACAGTTATTAACATACGTACATAGGATTGTATGCGTACATTTAAATAATTCTGCACGTTAATTTGAAAAGGGAGTGTTGGAGCAGCAGGGGATTGTCGACGGGGTGGAAGAACAAGAGGATTCAAACCCAGGGTTAGATGAAGCAGACACGACAGTTGGTACAGTAGAAAATATTGTGAGTATCTTCTCAGTAAATATTATCATTACATTTTGAATTTGTTTAATCATGCTGTTTACAATAATACTTCTTTACAGGATGAACCAAACAACGATGCTGCAGTCGAAGCAATAGCATTTAAAATTCCTACGCCGGTTGTACCCAAAAAAGTGAAGAAGCAAATAATTGTTGAGATGGATGAAGCCCTTCCGGAAGGTTTTAAGGAAACAACAGTCCTCGTGGAGGATGTTCCTGGACGAGCTGAAGATTCAGAGGTGGTTATAGCGGCTGGAAATGTCCCTTACAACCCCTTGGAGAAGGTTGATGCTTCCAAATTAGAGCTCTTAACCAATGTCCTCCGCGGTCCGAATGTGTAAGTATCGTGCATTATCAAAATTATCCCTTAATTGATACATTGGTTTTCTATAACAACCAGTCATACTATAATATTGGATATACAGGAAGCACACTCTTTTCGGGTATCGCAAAGTGGACAACGAGTTTTTCTCCATGCTTATAGCACAAGGACAGTGGGTGGATAATATGGTAAGTTGAAATAGTACATTTGTGTACATTTTTTAAATATTCCTGAATTGTACGTACACTGACTGCCTATGCTATTATCATTTCAGGTCTTGGAAATGCTCGCAATCTTGATGTGGCACAAGAACGGTCAACAAATGATAGCAAACCGATGCGTTGTTTTGGACTCCTTCCTGCTTTATGAGCTTACTAAGCGTGCTGTCAGCTTCAGGAATTGTATAAATAAGCTTGGGTTCAAATGGGGCGACCGGCTATACGACATGGCCAATGGAATACACATACACCGTGAACCTAGTCTTAGGTGGTTCAAGGATGTCGACGTGGTATATGCTCCGATGAACTGGAAAGGTGATCATTGGGTTGGGTTGGCAATCCACCTCAGAGCCCGGAATATAGTTGTCTATGACGCTCTCATAGAACACACGCGGGAGTCTGTTGCATGGTCAAAGATGCAGCCTGTCTGCGAGATGATGCCGTACCTAGTGAGAGCGATGTGCGCGGATGTATTGCCTGAGAAGTACTCAGTTGAACCTTTTGCCTATGAGAGAAATGTTATGGTCGCTCAAAACCCAAGTACAGGAGATTGCGGGCCTTACGCAATGAAGTTCTTGGAGTTGCTGGCGTTTGGTAACCCAATGTCAGACTTGGTGAATATTCAAGAAGCAGATATGGCCGACTACCGTCAGGTGTACGCAACAGAAATCTACGAGCACGGCAAGCGCGAGTTTGGTAATCGGCGTTTATTGTAATCATCCCTGGATGTTGAATTATTTTTATTTCCTAGTACATATTTCCTTATTTCAACAACCTAATTAGAACTATGTAATCGTTATAACTATCTTCTTTAAACAATCTGCACATCGTACACTTATTCAGAAACCAACATGTGTACGTACATCTTATACAGAAACCAACATGTGTACGTACATCTTATATAACGTACGTCTTTTACACAAAGTCGATTTTTCTCATAATAAGATATCTATTTATTTACTTACATTGATTTGACAACCCTCCCTCACTGCATCATCACTTACGTAAGATTGCATTAACTACAACCATAACTTAAATTGCATTGTTTTGAAACACCAAATTCCAAGAAATGTCTACACCAAATCTATCTGAAGATTTGCTAGCCAAGATAGCCAAAAAAATGGCTGACAAATGTTGGTGGTACCTCGGACCTCTGTTAAGATCAGGGCGTGGTGGAAGAAACATTGTCTACAGGCCGGATGTCTTGAAAGATGCTAATATTTATAGCATGTGCAGTGATCCCGATGACTTCCATGCGGCAGGCCATGATCCGAATGACATCAACGCTGAAGGTCGATATAGACCCTTTTTCAAAAGGTGTCTAGAGGCTGGTAACCCGATTGCTATTTACCATGAAGGACTGCGTCTAGTTACCCATGAGTCTGACATTAAGGGCGCCATTGTACTTTTACAGCGGAATGTACCAAGGCACGCCGATGCAACCCTGGCCTGCGCTATTCTGTGCATATGCGACGGGAATGCTCACATGGGTGGTGTGTACCTACGCCTGTTCGCAAACAACCATTACCCTTTGGAATCAGAAGAAACACGTGACATGTGTGAGGAACTCCTAGAAGAAATAAAAAATTATGGAATTAGGTTAAACAACACATACGGCGCAACATTTTCGTACCCTGAGGAACGTGGTATTCAAACGCCTCCTTGCGCGATGCTGTGTTACATCAGATCTGGACCCTTCAAGAATGTGTGCAACGTATGTTACCTCTGGTGGTGTGCGAGAAGAATTAGTCAAATTCTCTAGGGATTTCTTACGTAATATTATCTGAATTTCTAAGTTTTTATGTTATAATATGTGGCCTTTGCAATTGTACTTTGCTTATCAGTAATGAATATCTTTTTATCTACATCCTTGCTTGTTTCTCATATACTACTCAATCTTATGAATGGTTACAAATAATTGTAATATTTTATATTAAATTGAGAAACAAGTTTCTTAATGTTAGATAATGGTGCCTTGTCTACAGAGGCTTACGAATTATCAGTAAATACATACTGACCTGATTTAGCCATTGATAATGACACCTCTATCTTTTCAAAAAAAAAAAAAAAACGCAAATTTATGTACATATATACGTACACATCCCTGTAATTAATGTACACTGTCTTTTGTCAGCTAAAACGAAATTGCAAAAGAAAGAGATTTGGTTTTTAATGCGTTTCCCCCAGATTTAGACATATACATGAACTCAATCTTTTCCCCTAATTCGGCGACAGACATCAACTCAAACTTTTAGTCAGAGAACGTAATAAGGATAGACATACGTACACGGGTATACGTTACTGTGTACACGTATTTTAGTTGGTTTAAAACTAGAAATATGAGAAGCGACTTTCGAGATGGTAGCAAATGATGATGCAATGCTGATTGATTTGACCTGTAATAACCCATATCTACAAGTTTTGGAGTGGTTATTTAATGCATACTGTCAAGCTCTATTCATAGAATGACCTCTATCTTTTCGCATAACTCTCCTTACTTTACGTACACGGTTTGCAATTAATGTACACTTGCATTTGTCAGATAAGAGGAACTTTAAAAATAATGACACTTTATTAATGCGTTCCCCCCCCAAATGTAGCCATATACATGAACTCAATATTTAGTCCCTATATAAACGATATCACACACACTAATTTATTTGCTCACATTATTCTAAAACCTCCTTCATTCATCAACTGGAAGATTATTTCTAAACCTCCTTTGTTAACAACATGGCTTTCCCCGCAACCCCTCCAACCGAGATGTACCTTGCAATACAATTGCCAAACCCGATTTCCGTCCTCATCAACTACCTGCCCGTATCCCAGACTCCCATCGAGACCCTCCGCCACTTGGTCGAAGCAAGTGACGTAAACGCAATAGTGATGGACGACTTCATCACATGGCCTCACTTCGTGCAGCCGGAGTCTCCCTTCAGGGCCTACTTCAGCCTCTTGCTGGAAAGGGGTGCGATCCCGGCTATATACCTCGAAGGTGTCCGCCAGGCAAGCAGCTTCCTAACGGTGGCCCACGGCATTACACTACTCAACTCCGTCGCTCCATCCAACCCTCTCGCCTGCTTCGCGACCGGCTTATTCCTAACTTGTACTGGCAACCATGTCGACTTTCTTCCAGTCAGCGATATGTTCTGGGCGATGACACCCACATTAGCGGCAGTTCACGCAGTGGGGGAGATGGTGATGTATCACATAAGTCAGCTTCACACCGAAGGTCCTCGGCTCTGGCAACGTTCATGGAGGTATCTGCACACACCGGCATGTGTTGGCCTTTGCACGTACAGTTTCGGCTGCAGAGGGTGTTTCTTTTACTGGTACGCGAGGGAGATGTGTGTCTTCTATTAGATATGACTTTGATAATGACGGATGAGGCATACAATTTTCCGGCTCATGTGTATGCCTCGGGCTCTACTTTTTAGTTTATTGCTTCCGCATCTAATATATAGTTTGTCTTTCTTAAATGTATGTCCTTCTTCGGGCATTTAATTATGAATGAATGAAGTTTTTGTTGTTTGAGGACAACAAATATGATATATGTATGTTTTCGTGTACGAACACGGGTTTCGTACAATTTGCTGATTGAATAACCAAAAAGCTAGTAAAACGTACACTGGCAAATTAATTGTAATTGTAGACACTGTACGTATTAAATGTACGTACAGTTACCCAATAGTTTATTATACAAATTCAAGTAATTAGAAAACGACAACAAGTTTATGTAGTTTTACAATACTTAATATAAATCTGGTCTTTAATAATAAGAAGACTGGGAAAACAAATCCCCCTATCTAAAAAACGACCTGCTTGATCTCTTCCACTTCCGGTGTGTCCGGATCGGCAAAGACCTTTGACACAGGACCATGACTCACAACCTTAGGATTAGCTCTGTCGGTTAAACGCCAGAAGACGAGTGCGACAACAACATTGCGCTGACCTAGACTCCGAAAGAAGGTTTGGAATTCCAACGCCTGTTCATTGTGTGCTTCGCATTCCAAAACTTTGTTGCTACATTAGATTAAAAGAAGAATCAAGTCAGCGTTTAGATTAAAAAGTGTAAGTGAATCAAATGTGAAAAGAACATTTACTATCTATCTTTGATCTTGAAAGGAAGCTTGAGACCGTCGAAGTCTCCGGTCAAGTGGCCAACCTCCAACAACGCTCCAATGACATCTACATCAAGGGCCAGAAAATAGAAATAAACTTCTAATTTCAAAAATGTGTAAATAAAACGTAACTTAAAAAACATCTCACCGACTAAAACTTTATTATCAACTGTTTTCTCCAAAATGTAGTCGAATTGAGTGAAATCGTAAAACGATATTGGGTCCCTTCGTAAGGCGTTAGTAACGACGGTCCGATCCATAAACCATATGCCGTAGTCATGAGATGTTGCTCTCACTGGGTCAGCGACGTTACGGACCAAGAAAGTGGTCACAATTTTCCACTCATTTTCTTTGATTCGGTCTATGTAAAAAGGAGCAAGGCGACGATCAATGGTGGCCTCGATACGGGAACGGGATCCCTACAGAATATGATATATAACAGATTTATATAGAATTGAACCTAACGTATGATAAAAAAACACAAACACGGCACAGGGAAACTACCGAATTATCTGCCAAGATAAGGCCGAGTTCGAAGATGTTGGGCGCAACAAACTTCTTAAACACTCTCACGACAAATACACAAATTGTCCACCCAGTGATCTGAGGACACAATTCGGAGATGGTGTGATACCCGTCCATCACACGGTTAGCAAGAACAATCGAAAGACTTTGTGTTTGATTGATGTAACTGCCGAATGTGAAAGGGTTTTCGTTTGAAGGAACGTGGATAAAATTGAGGAGGAGATGTGGCTTAAATAAGGAAATTCCGTAACGGACGCGGTGGGTAGTGCGAAACTGTTCCAACGGTTGAGATACAAATGTGTGTAACCGTTTGTAACCGTTTATTGCATGAAGATTATACGTACACAGACACAACAAACACGTACACTAACAAAAACGTACACTCAGAAAACGTACATAGTTATACGCTGGCAAACATTAAACGTACGTACACCGTCACAACACTTTGGTACACACTGTCCACACATAAACGTACACTGTCTTCGCGGAGACATAAAGCTTTTGAGGAGAACTAAATAGGATTTTTGCAAGTCTTCTTGTTATGACCTGCTTGTCTACATCGTGTGCACTGATTCAGAATAAGTCTTTTCTGTCTCTTTTTCAGAAATGACAACAACAATAAGTTAATAATCTTATACTCAAAACATAATGTTTGAAAATCTGTACACGTTTGAATGATAGCACTTACCCGGTTTTCACCTCTAGATGGAATCCTTTTGGTTGTTGGTCTTCCTGGTGGTCGTCTACAGTATGGAAGAATTAGTATCAAATCCGATATATGTTGTGGGATGACAACATCCTTCGGATCCGCGATAGGTAGAATCGGTTCTTGAAAAGAATCGGAAAACGTTTGAAGTCCATACCACCATCCTACAACAACCTTCGGATCTATTCCAAACTCGATTGCAACTGCTAGACCGTGTTCACATGGGATTCTCAACTTTGTGTACCTAAGACACGTACACGTACACTCGTCCAGAACGACATGAAAATGCTCACCTGACTTGCTTGTAACTTGATAACTCCACGGTCCAGACATCTTAACCGCGAATTTCCCTGACGCAGGCAAATCTTGGAGAAAACGCTCATCAACCTCAGGCGTCACTAAAGACTTACACCTAGCCACTTTTTGCCTCCTCGCTGCGAACCATCGCATTAGGACCTCTCGAATGAACTCTATCATGTACACAATCGGATATGATTTGGCTCTTGTTAAGACATTATTCATAGACTCCGAATTGTTGCTAGACATGATATTGTAGTGTTCCCCTTTACAGTGAGCTCTTGTCCAATGCTCAAATCCAATTTCCTCTAAGTAATTTGCGCATGCAGCACTCTTAGCCCTTAACTGTTCGAAGTATTTTTCAAAATCTCTCACTCTGTAAGCTTTAGCAGCGCTGAAGAATAATCCAGATACACCATACTTACCATAATGGGTGGAGATATTTCGCTCAAGGTGTACTGCACATGCACCATGATGAGCTTTCGGATAAACCACACTGAGGCCTTTATATATTGAAGAATGTCTGTCCGATACAATCATTAAATCTTCACTGTCTGGAACAATGTCAGCTAATTTATCAAAGAACCACACCCATGAAGCGTCAGTCTCACCATCCACAACACCAAACGCTGTTGGAAATATTTGGAAGTTCCCGTCTTGGGCACATGCAATGAGGAGACATCCCTTGTAACGTCCTACTAGCTGCGTTCCATCTACGACAATTACCTTCCTCATATACTTCAGACCTTTTATAGAAGCCCAGAGAGATACAAAAACATACTTAAAGCGCTGCGTACCATCAGCTTCAGGTGTAGAGTGTAGATGAGTTATCGTACCCGGATTAGCTAATTTAAGAAGATACAAATAGGTAGGCAAAAACCTGTAACTTTTTATATCATCCCCCCTTACATTTTCCACTGCAACCTCTTTAGCTCTCCAAGCGGTAGAATATGAAATCTGAACATTGAGATCATTTAGGAGCAACTGTGGTAAATCGACAGCTCTCGGACCCCCTTGCGTAGAACTGTATCTGCTCTTCACTACTTCTCCGAGAAGCTTATAACTAGCATGTTTATTATAATTCTTACGAGTGTCGATGTCACACGTATGGGTGGTATCATACGATGTGATTTTGAAACATTCTGAATTCTTGACAACTTGAGCTGTCAAATGCCATGGACAAGTATCATCAACGCAGAGCATCTCCAATCTTATAGGACATGACCTACGTTGCTTGTAGCAAAAGCATTGTTTGATTGCGAGATAAGACATTGTTTGTTGTATGACTTTTCTGTTCTTAAAAACACTCCCGACATACAAAGTCTCACCTGTCGTACTCAGTTCGACTTGTGTCTCATCATCTTGTAAATTGGCTAAATCATCGAATACCGGAGCAGCATCATTATCGAGAATCTCCAACTCGCCACCATGTAATATAGAAAAGTCATTATACACTTCGTAAGCCTCAGCTGCGGTAACTAACCGATTATCATTCAGTGTCCCACTTGTGGAAGCTCCAATACCACGGTCGATAGTGACTTCGTATATACCATTAATATTGGTATCCGTGTTACCTTTGCAGCCTGTATCTTGTACACACTCTGTAGTGTACGTACATTGGTACAAACCATGTTGACACGTACGTCTTGGAGTCACCGTTGGTGTACGGTCACCCGAATGAGAAATGTTATCTCCGCCAGGTGCAGTAACTAGCCGATTATCATTCAGTGTCCCACTTGGGGAATCTCCAATACCACGGTCGATAACATCATCCCCAGAGACATCGTCTATACCATTAATATTGGTATCGGTGTTACCTTCGCAGCCTGTATCTTGTACACATTCTGTTGTGTACATACATTGGTACAAACCATGTTGACACATACGTCTTGGAGTCACCGTTGGTGTACGGTCAACCGAGTTATCTCCCCCACGTACACGATGACTTGTGTACGTACACTCTGCCAATAGACGACTGAATTCCCCTGGATGTTGAACCGTTTGTTGAGTGAGAATGACGTCCTCCTCAACATTCCCTATTCCATATTCTTCAATAATTAAATCGTTCCACTTGTTGTAATCGTAATCTTCGCCACTGCCTTCACTACCGTCTATAGTAGGATCGAGGGTACTTCCCCCCATAGATCCATCATCACCCTGATAATCATCATACCGAGCACCATCTTCGTTGTCCTCCTCCTCTTCTTCATCCTCATCTGTTTTATCGTCTTCAACGTCGTCTTGCTCATCTACGGCCTCATTATTTCCATCTACATTTGAAGCCGCTACGATGGGATTTGGTGTCGTTGCACTCCCACACACACGGTAACTCTCACCATCGGTCCTAGGGACAGTATTCCCGAGTGCCTTGACGGTTGTAATGAAAGAGACAAACAAGGTGACACTAGGATCCCCACCACGAATCAAAAAGAATGTATCCAGGTTCATTTGATTGTCAATGTATACAGGAGGGCGTTTACTTTCTATCATCACTGACATCTTTCCCGGCATCCAGTAACTAATTATTGGATTGCATTCGGTGCACTTCAAACTGAAAACCTCGCATAATGTACGTACAAATGCCGTGTACGTCATGTTTTGCCTAACACGTACACAACGACCAAACCAGCCTTCCCATGGTTCAAATTTCCATTCTTCTTCTTTGCATTTCCACTCACCCACCATAGTAAATACGGGAATATCCATTACCAACCTACATCATAAATTCAGCAGAACCCCATTAAATGCAAATGAAAGCATGATTATATCTACAAAAAACAAAAAGAATTCCCAACTACACACTTATAAACATAAATCTATCCTCATTTAGCAATTTCAACTAAAAAAAGTGGAAATAAAAATATTCTGGGGTTTTATATAAAAACAATGTTGATCTTAGCACACAATCAAGACCCTAGTGTGTTAAAACAAAAAACTTCTTAACCAATTTCATTACTTACACGTTCAATGCTTGTCTTGGCTCCAAACTTTGTAAATCAAGAAGATCAAACCGATGCAGAATCACATTCGTTCAGAAAAATTTGTTTGTTTGATGGATCATGTTTGTCTCTTACAACTATTCACACATATAAACTAATATTAGAAAAAGTAATGATGACTTTTGCATTAATTGTGACATGAGTCATGTCTAAACTTTTTGGGCATTAAATACTGATGTCTCATTGTGTTTTAATGTTATTAATCCCAACTTGTCACTGTACTCCCGCACAAATCAATTAAGAACGAAATATATTGCGTAACCGGAACAGTGTACGTAACTGAACCTCTTAACTGAACCGTACAGTGAACCGCTTAACTGAACCGTACGCTTAACTGAACCGTACAGTGAACAGTACATCGGTAGGGGTAAAATGGTCAGATTTTGGCCAAAATGTCAAAACATGAAAGCTCATTCTCACTTTGCCAAAACTTGAAATTAAAACTTGGTCAACTGCCATAACATGCAATTTACCCTAAAAATAATCAAAAAATATTAAAGTAATATATAATTTGCATAGAAACTTGAAAACGACTTATATTTTGAAACAAAAAAGTTTCTCCAAAACGCCTTATATTTTGAAACGGAGGGAGTATAAGATAAGAAGATGAGAATCAAAAGTTAATGCATGCATATTTAAAAGTAAATAAGATTAGTTTTGTAAAATTAATTGAAATAAAATCAAAATTTAGTTACACTTTTACTTGAAAAAGAATCTGATAAAATTGGTATAACAATTAAAACAAGAATGAAATAATCAAAATTTGTAACCTACTCTAGTTTGAATATGAAAGATCTATCAATTGATACGTACGTGTCACGATTCCGTTAATTAAAATTTCAATACATGTCAAACTCATTTGAAAAGGAACCATCTCTATATAATAAGATTCTCTTTCATTTCTTGGATCTGATTTGTTGCGTTCCATCTAGTTTCTATACATATTTTCTTATATCTTTCATAACCACATCCATGGCATCGAGTCCCCGTGCATCTGAGGCGGAATCGGATGTGGACAACAAGCAAGAGGAGGAAAAGTATCCCCTTCACATTATTAACCTCATCCAGTTCATTAAACTAATTGAACTTTTGCAGAAGGGTGAGACGGCGAACGGCGAGGTCATTGACGACGATGAAGTTAGGATGAACAAGCGGCTAGAGGTTATGCTAGCTGAGGCAAAACATGCTTATACAACAAGTCGAAACGAATCTGGAGACCAGATCGGTTCCAACAAAACTTAGTCTTTGTTTAGGAGTTGTACTCCAACATCTTTGTGCTTTCAAAATAAACATAATAATGAAAAATCAGAAGAAGAAAAACTACCATTAAAAATCATTGTGTTCTAATTTATATATATTTGTTTCTCTTTTGTCAACTTGTATCATCATCTTTTTATTTTATTCATAAATTAGTTGTAACCCTATTTTACTTAAAAGTAAACGACGTACTAGACTTGAGGATGATGACTTATGAGACTGAATCACCGCGAAATTGAATTGCTTGCCAATCATCAATACTAAACATTATATAGCTGAGAAGCTTGTCATGATGTTTTTTGTCTAAGTATCTGGATCCAACCAGCTAATCTCTTTGATTAGTTTCCTTTTCTGTTTGCACCTTGAGATGTATGTATGATTTAACGTAACTTTTCAACAAGACCAACGAAAATAACATAGTCGTTTCTTGTTCACGGTATGATCAGACTATCAGAGCCAATTGATTTTATGACAAATATGTCGAATGAGAAGGCTACAGAATTTTGACCCAAAAAAAAAGAGAGAAGGCTACAGAACAAATCATTACACCAAAAATTGTTGGACCAATTGACTGCAAACAAATGTTTTGGTGTAGTTATCACTTAAGTTCAGTTCAATGGCGGTAACTTGACGAATCAGTAGAGAAGAAAGATGGTTTCATCGACGGAACAATTTCGAAACCAAAAGAATGATGTTGAATATGAATATTAAGTGTCTACCAATTCGTTGTGATTTTGTGGATACTCAATATTGTTGAACTAAGGGTGATTCATTCTTTTGCAAACAAGGAAGATCCACAAGAATTGTGAAAGAAATCAAGAATCCATTCTCTAAAGAAAATGGGTTTTAATTTGAAGTTAAGAAACGTTAAAATGATTACAGGAAATGTCAAAAAGTTTATTCTAAATTGCTTTTAGAATAAGAAAGTTTGCAAGTAGAATTCTAAAAGGTTGTTTATTGATCAGATAATGTAGACACAGTTGTAAAAAAAAAAAACTTATTTTCTTTATTAGAAAACTCTTAAACAATCTCACAGATTTTAATATAGCAATATATTGGGGGACAATCTACTGATTTGATCATGATCAATAACAATGCACCCGTAAAAAAAAAGGGTGTTGGAATGCTAATGAAAAACACCATTGATGATTTGATGATTCAATACAAGATGGTCTTATCTATAGATAAAAGAATATCAGACTTGGTTTAATTAAACTGTTGGAAACAAAACGCGAGATACTCATAACGTACGCTTTGTTTGGTCACTTCAAAAATTATTTTGATGTATATTCATAAATAAGTCAGGTGGTGGTATATATATTGATATGTAATTATGAGCAAGGAACAATTTCGACGATGATGTTTTTAGTGGAAGACGAGCATTAGCAGTAAAATATTTCTGACTCATTAGACTATACCCTTTCGAAAAGGTTGTATTGCACTTGCATGCATATCAATAAATTGTTATTAACCAAGTATAATCATTTGCGTGACAATAAAAACAGTTGATATCTTATAATAACATCCGAGATATTTATTTTAGATTAAAACCAACACTAATAAAAAATAAAATAAAAAAGATTACAAGAAGTGATGATGATGTGAGATTCCTCTTTTTCTGTTTTTCTTGGTTTTTCAACGTTGGAAAATTTGGGTAGATTAGATATATACTTAAGTGGAAATGTTGATTCTTGTTTTGTAAATATTATATTTCTCTAGTTTCAACTAAACCTTAACTCAATAAGCAAATTAGAGAGACGTGAACACAATGGCATTGCCGATTTTGCTTATAAAGCAAAGCGAGTACTAAACACATAGTCAGATTACTTAAAATACCTCGTTTCATTGTTCTCTTTCCTACAAATTTCAAAGCTACTTTTATAGTGGATCACAGGTCTGATCTTTTTGTTTCTTGCGTAATGGGTCTTGAAGTTTTGCCTATAAAACAGAGCCAATCAAAGGTACTAAACACATTCTACTCTTAATCACAATCCTTGTTTCATTCCTCTCTTTCTTATACATTTCTGTGTGTTTTTCTTCAATCAAAGGTACGTTTTTAGTTGATCGCTTGGCTGATCTTTGTTTCTTGCATTTTGGGTCTTGAAAAAAACAGAGCAAGCACCAAACACATCATATTATTACATACATTTCTGTGTCTTTTTACTTAAAATCCTTGTCCCATTCCTCTCTTTCCTATACTTTTCAGTGTATTTCTTCGATCAAAGGTACTTTTTTTTTTGGTTTTAAGTTGATCTCCGGTTTGTTAGATTGTTTTTTGCATTATGGATTTATGGGTCTTGTCTTAGTCTTGAAATTTTGCTACTTTTTGCTTATGTAACATGTTGTTTAATTTCAGTCTGGATCTTTTTTTTTTTTCTTTCTTGAATGTGCGTTGAAAGAATCTTTCCTAAGGCATTATATTTGTGATAATATCTGAAATCTTGAAGGGTGATATATAAGACTTTTGTTTACTCTCTTTAGTGTTTCCTCTCCGGTTTTAATTATTGTCTTAGTTTTGATAATTTTAGATGATCAATTGTTCTCTCAAGGATTTCTTATATTAATAAATCCATTTTGTTGGTGTGATTGTAGATGAGACCAGAAACTCACAAGATTATTATTGAGAAGCTGCTCCCAGTTATGAAGTTGGTTAAGGGCAACCTCGAGGGGGAAGTAGAAAAAAAAGGCACGGATGAGTTTGTGTTCTGTTTCGAAAACTGCTACACTGAGGAGGAAACTGAGAAGCACGTGACCCAGAAGATTCCTTCTTTAAAAGAATCGGATGTGAGAAATTTCTATCAGTTGTTTCTAACCATGATCGATAAAGATTCAAAAGAGGCGTATCTCAAGGATGCTGAAGATTGTGCTAGTGAAAGAATGAGTCAGGGGGATGATAATTCTGAGGAACCTAAGAGGCGTCAAGGTGAGGCCAGAGTACATCTCACAAATGTGAACCTAACTGCAGCAAAAATTATAAATAATACTATGATCAAAGGATACGTTTTCTAAATTTCTATATAACAAATAAGAGTGGTTATTGTGTTCGTTATACAACAAAAACAACGTTATGTTTTCCCTTTGTTTATAGTTGTACTCCCTTTAATTCCCCTTTGTTTAGGAATTGGTCTTTGTGATTCCAAAATAAAAACAGTGTAATGAAAAACCAAAAATAATTTTATATATCTAATTTTCATTTTATTCGTAAGTTGTAATTGATTACAACTCAAGAGACCCACTTGAGGATATAAATGCATACTTGATCTCTTATTAATGCACATTAATGTTTAAAATTGGCATGGTGACATATCTTATGATTTCATCTCTCGTGTTGCAAACTCATCACAAAGCGTTTTAATTAGTTTAGTGGTCCACGTAAAATTTGGGATGCATGAAATGAAAGAGTTTGCTTAAACTGAATCAGCCTCATCTCTTCGTCAATATTTTACTTTTCACTTTTTTGATAATCCTTTTTATTTAGTTTTCAAAGAGTGTTTAACTATATAACAACTTTATCAACTTTTCGTAGTTTTGGCATTTCTTGACGATGTAAATTTCAAACTATAATCCTTCCCATATATGGCATGCAAAGAGTGGTAAATTATGTACATCATTTTCTCACTCCACCAACATTTTTAACGTATTGAATCTCCCAAGACGTTGATAAATTAATAAACATGATTTTTATTTGTTTGAAAAAAGATAAATTAATATGAATTCCGAAGCTTTTTAAACAATGGGGGTGATTGTTATTAAAAATTTATTAATATATAAAAATCAATTCTGTTAAGCAATTACAATTTAATTTTTGTTATAGTGTATTCTATATAGAAGAAAAAAATTATATAGGAACAATATAGGAAAAATTATGAGCAAGGAACAATATAGGAAAAATTATGAGCAATACAATATTTCTAAGTCATTAGACCATAGCCTCTCGAAAAGGTTGTATTGCATGCATATCAATAAATTGTGACTAACCAACGTTATACAATATTAGTATTCGAGACAACAAAAACAGTTGAGGTTTTGTAATAGCATCCGAGATATTTATTTTAGATTAAAACCAACACTAATAAGAAAGAAAAAAAAAATTACAATTTACAACAAGTGATGATGAGTTTGTGATGGTGATGTGAGATTCATCTCTTTCTGTTTCTCTTGGTTTTTCAACGTTGGAAATTTTGGGTAGATACTTAAATGGGAAGGTTGATTCTTTTTTTGTAAATATATTTCTCTAGTTCCAACTAACCCTTAACTGAATTAGCAAATTAGAGAGACGTGAACACAATGCTTTGCCGATTTTGCCTATAAAGCAAAGTGAGTACTAACAACATCGTCGGATTACTCAAAACCTTTGTTTCATTGCTCTTTCCTACACATTTCAAAGCTACTTTTTTAGTGGATCACAGGTCTAATCTTTTTTGTTTCTTGCGTAATTGGGTTTTGAAGTTTTGGCTATAAAAACAGAGCCAAGCAAAGGTTCTAAACACATTCTCTACTCTTTCTTACAATCTTCGTTTCATTCCCCTCTTACCCATTCATTTCTGTCTGTTTTTCTTCAATCAAAGGTACGTTTTTAGTTGATCGCATGTTTGGGCTTTGTTTCTTGCATTATGGGTCTTGAAAAAACAGAGCAAATACTAAACCTTTATGTTTCTTTTACTTACAATACTTGTTTTCTTCAATCAAACATCACCTTACTAATTACACTTATGTGTTTTTACTTATAATCCTTGTTTCAATTCCTCTGTTTCCAATAATTTTCTCTGTATTTCTTCGATCAAAGGTACCCTTTTTTTAGTTAATCGTTGTTGGGTCTTGTCTTGATTTTGAAATTTTGCTACTTTATGCTTATGTAACAAGTTACTGGCTCTGTTTCATGTTTTTTTCAGTCTGGATCTTTTTTATTTCTTGTGATCTGCGGATGATTTTTCTGAGGGCATTTGTGATAATATCTGAAATCTTGGAAGTGGATAGACTTTTGTTTACTCTCTTTAGTGTTTCTTATGATAAATCTATTTTTTGTGGGGGTGATTGTAGATGAGACCAGAAACTCGCGAGGTTATTGAGATGCAGCTGCTCCCGGCTATGAAGGAGGCTACGGTCAAGCTAGAAAAACAAAGCATTGATGAGTTTATGTTCTGTTTCAAAAACTGCTACGATGAGAAGGAAACTGAGATGCACGTGACCCAGAAGATTCCTTCTTTTAAAGAATCGGATGTGAGAAATTTCTATCAGTTGATTCTAACCATGATCGATAAAGAGCCAAGAGAGGCGTATCTCAAGGATGCTAAAGATTGTTCGTTTCATAGAAGGAATCTGATGCGTGATAATTCTGAGAAAGCTAAGAGCAGTCAAGGTGAGGCCAGCACATCTCACAAATGCGAACCTAACTGCAACAAACATTATCCCGAAATATAAACAATTAATACTATGATCAAATGATACGTACGTTTTCTAATTTTCTAGTGTGCTCGCAAATAAGAGTGGTTTTAGTGTTCCTATGAAAACAAAATCCACGTTTATGTTTTCCCTTTGTTTATAGGAGTTGTACTCCCTTTAATTCCCCTTTATTTAGGAATTGGTCTTTGTAATTCCAAAATAAAATATAGTATTATGATATATATATATATATATATATATATATATATATATCTTTTCATTGTATTCTTAAATTAATTGATTACAACATCAAGAGACCCACTTGAGGAGCCTGTGTTTTCTTTTCGTCAAGGTCTTATGGAACCATTCTTGTGTGTTCTGTTTATGGAAAAGTTCTTCAACCAAAAAAAAAAAAAAAAAAAAATTCTCCCATAAACAATTCCTTGCTAGAAACGCAAAACAAATCTCACCATTAGTATTGGAATAAACAAGCAGTTATTGACCTGGACGGCTGGACCATACGAACAAGAAATAGTGTTTGATAATCACAAGTTCACAACCATATGCATAACCGGATTTAAATTCTGTTCATTCGGTTTTGGTTTAGTTTCTCGGTTTTTCTAAAACGCAGTACTAATTAATGGGCTTTTTTTGGGCCTATTACAAAGATAAACTGTACCACATCTCGACATCTCTTAGTCTCAAGTTGATTTTATCTCGTGTTGTAACTTGTAAAGTCTATCCCTAACGCATTTAGCTATATTTGATTTCTTCAGCTAAGGAAACATATGCCATTTATATTTGATGCATGAATTATACGTATGCCCTTTATAAAAAATTGGATGCATGAATTATATAGATAAATATCTTGTACCTATTTGTAAACTTTGACTAGAATTAAGCAAAAAAGCTTATAATATTTTCAATGTAAAATCATATTAAAAAGATTGTTAAAAACCACAAGTTGACATATGATATGCTTCACAAAACATATTTTATTAATTGATGCAACCAACATAACTAACATAGACTATGTCTTAGCACATTTTACAACAATAATTGTATACTATTGGGTCGAACAAAAGTAAAACTATAAAAACCATTGTAGAACTATTGCATCATTTTTTATCTTTATTCCATCATTTTAGAATCAGTGGGAACCATATTTACATTAATTTATAATAAATTATTTCGGCCGAATCCACATATATTCTACAAGATTTAAACGTGAATAATGACACGATGACAACATTAATACAAATCGTTGAAACTTTTACTAATCTATTTTCCTTTTGAATTTGTCTTGTTAAGAAAGTTTGTAATTTCCTCTCGAGATAAGATATATACAATCTCTTATGTCCAAATGTATGAAATTTGAGGTAGTCGTTACTTGTGTTTAAACCAACTTTACGACTTATATAGTAGTTATATATTTTTAACATAAAAACAAAATTATTCAAATAAATGTTTACAACTGTGCATGTAACTGTAAGATGATGTATATGAGTTATTGGTAGATTAGTTTCCTTTATGGCACATTCATACTATATACAATTCGTGAAAGAAAATGAGTTTGATCATGTATTTATATGTGTGGACTATTGAAGAAAATTTTATTTGCTTAAGGACACTGGCCGGTTTTTTGTCTGTAAACAAGAATTTCACTGTCACCACAGCTACAAAATCTTCGAAAGAGGTATTTGATATTGTTACAAATTAATGTTCTCTGGTTAAAGTTTATGTTGCAACTTTGGTTAATTGAATTTTGAACGTTGTTTTGCGATTTTTCTCAAAAAGATTTCTCATATGAATTTTAGTATTTTTTATTATTACTATTAACACCCGCAGATTGTGCAGGATTTAAGCTACTACGTACATGTTAAAGTTTTTTTTTTTCCTTGTGAATTACCAAAAAAGATAAGATGTTTTGTTTTCTACTATCATTTAATCAAAATAGAAAAAGGACAAAAGGTTAATCCTTCACGTAAATAGGTGTAACAATAAAACAAGATATGAGATAATTAATTTTATCGTTTTGAACTACTTTCCCAAAAAATTATAATTAGTAATTACACAGGTAAGAAAAAAATAACAGAAAATAATCTAACTAAAAAAGGACAGTTAGGTTTTAGAAAGGGGTTAGAGAAATGTGCCCATAAAAAAGACAGATTCAACATTTGTTTTCCTTTGGCTCTCTCTTTCTTGAGAAAGTTCCATATGTCCTGAATCTCAAAACCCTAATAAGATTTGCTCTGCACGATTCTGAATTCTATGATTGTGATGTTATTCTTTATTAATTTCTTCAGCTGTAAGGCTTTGAACAAGTCTGTAGAAATTCATTTTTTATTTTGAATTTTTCAACAGAAATACCAAAAAAATAGTTTATTTTTTGACATTATAAAGCCGGAGTCGCCGGCAACTAATGACAGCCGGAGGCTGTTTTGGTATCCAAACAACAATGTTGTTCGGTCGTAAATCATCAAGCAAGTTACAGGTAAAAATTCTTCTTATTTCTTGATTGATTATAGATGATTTATTCACATATCCTTGATTATATGTTAAATTTTCTTCATTTATTTTGATTATTCACATATATATCCATAAAACCCTTTTATATATTTGGAATTTATTCATATGATTCATAGAAAACTCTTAATAAGTTTCTTGTCTCTAGGAGTTATGGTTCCAAAAAGACATACCAAAAATTCTCATGTAGTCTTCATTTGTTCATGTTATAGATCATTTTCTAATTATGGTTAATAAAACTATGATAATGAAACATAAAAGAAATAACAAATTTTTCATAATCACGTTTCCAAAATGCAAAATACTTGATTCTGAATTTCTCTCTTTGTTTTTTGCAGCCTGTAAAAGGGCAAGCATCGCCTAAAGTTAGCAAGAATAGCAAGCAGGATGTTAAAACTTCTTCTTCTTCTTCTTCTTCACCTAAACCTTCTTCTTCACCTATACCGATTAGATCATCCAAGTCAATATTATCCGGGAGCAACTTAACATCATCAAGACGTGGTTCATCGCCTATAGGCATCCTCAAGAATATTTCTGTTAAAGAAGCTAAGAGCCCCAAGACGAGCAGCTCACCTAAATGGACAGGCAATTTTATTCTTATGGTCGAGCTTCGCAGGAAGATCTTTACCTTTAGAGACATCATTGATCTTTCTACTCTTGATGGTTCTCCTTCCATAACCGATGTGCGTAAACCGCAACCTTATATCCTTGTTTATTGTATCTAGATGCTTTACATGTAATTTTGACTCACTTTGTTTGTTTTGTTGTGTAGATGGTGATGCATACAATGAAAGATCTCCAGAAAATTTGTCCTGAGATCATTCATAGCTCCCATATAATGGAAATTAGACGTGCAAATGTCGATAAGGTATTCAAAACATGATCCGAATATATGATTTTTCTCTGTCCTGATATATGTTCATATTTCTTGAATCTGATCAAATGTTTCTCCCGCAGGTTCTTGACCATTTCTTTAGTGCTTTGAAATCCATTGGAGATTCGTGGATTGATAACCCCGAATGGATAACTAAATCCAAGTACTGGAGTAGCAGCGTCGGGAAGAATCAGTCCGATCGACTAGGTAACAAGAAACTCATCTTTTAAGTGTTAAAAATGTTTTGAATAGCAAAACTCTTTAAAATGTTCTGTTTTCTATGCAGTGGAAAAGGTGTTAGCTGCATTAGATGGACTGATTAAGATGTCGAAAGAAAGGTTCGATATGATGGAGATCGATGATGAAGAAGAGAAAAAAGAATCCACGAGTCCACAGACAGCTAAAACCTCGGGGAGTCGAGTTTTATCGCCATCCGAATCATTCTCCGATAGCAAATCATCATTCGATAGCAGAAGCTCGTTCTGCGGGTCACCGATCACGCCAAGATCAGTTCTACCAGAACCGATGATGGGTTCACCGGGAAGAGTTGGAGACTTTGCAAACTCTGCATCACATCTTCTGTGGAATATGAGAGTTCAAGCACTTGAGAAGCTTAGTCCTATCGATGTTAAGCGACTCGCTATCCACATCTTGTCACAGAAAGAAGCTCAGCAACCAAATCAAAGCAATTGTGAAGATGAGATTAGTGTTGTTGAAGAGATCAAGCAGAAGAAGGATGAGATAGAGAGCATTGATGTGAAAATGGAGACAGAAGAATCTGTTGTTCTTGATGAAGAACAAGATACTGTCATGAAGATTTCTTCTTTGGATTCAACATTTGAATCCAAACTCAATCCTTCAGAAAAATCTGAAAATTCGTCACAATTTTCACCACCACCGCCGCCTCCTCCTCCTCCTCCTTCATTATCCACTATAACAGCTGCATCTTTACCTTCTCAACCACCACCTACTCCTCCTCCTCCCCCGCAAATTACTGACGTGGCAATATCAATGCCACCTCCTCCACCACCACCACCGCCTCCACCAGCAGTTATGCCTTTAAAAGGCTCTGCTCCACCACCACCACCACCACCGCCGCCACTAGAAAATATGCCTTTAAAAGGCTCTGCTCCACCACCGCCGCCACCTCCTCCACTTCCAAACACTGCAGTGGCTCCACCTCCACCGCCTCCACCTCCAAGAACTGCAGTGGCCCCACCTCCACCTCCTCCTCCACCTCCAGGAACTACAGTGGCACCACCACCGCCTCCTCCTCCACCGATGCAAAACAGAGCACCACCGCCACCTCCAATGCCTATGGCAAATAGTGGAAGTGAGGGACCACCACCTCCACCACCTCCTATGCCTCTAGCTAATGGAGCAGCACCACCACCGCCACCACCTCCTATGGCTATGGCAAATGGAGCAGCAGGACCGCCTCCACCACCACCTCGAATGGATATGGCGAACGGTGCAGCTGGTCCACCGCCACCACCAGGAGCTGGCAGAAGCTTGCGTCCCAAGAAAGCAGCTACAAAGCTGAAAAGGTCAACACAATTAGGAAACCTTTACAGAATCCTTAAAGGGAAAGTAGAAGGGCGTGATCCTAACGCCAAAACGGGCGGCGGAAGCGGAAGAAAAGCTGGAGTCGGAAGCGCCCCAGCTGGTGGAAAGCAAGGAATGGCTGACGCTCTTGCTGAGATCACAAAGAAATCTGCATATTTTTTGCAAATACAAGCCGATATTGCAAAGTACATGAAGTCAATCAATGAGCTGAAGATTGAGATCACCAAGTTCCAGACTAAAGACATGACTGAGCTTCTTAGCTTCCACCGTAGCGTCGAATCAGTTCTTGAAAACCTAACAGATGAGTCACAGGTCAGCAACATTTGAACATCTTTTTACCATCACTTCTATATATATCCTCTGTTTTTGTGATTCTTGATTGTGAAAGTGTGCTAAAACTTTTAGGTTCTTGCGCGATGCGAAGGGTTTCCGCAGAAGAAACTTGAAGCAATGAGAATGGCAGTTGCATTGTACACGAAATTGCACGGTATGATCACCGAGCTACAGAACATGAAAATAGAACCTCCTTTGAATCAACTTCTTGATAAAGTAGAACGTTACTTCACAAAGGTAACTACTTTACTTTATTTAATTTCTTCCCTCAGATCCTAATTTCAACTACATTTTGTAACTTAAAGATCCAAAACTCAATGATTAATCAAACAGATCAAAGGTGACATTGACACTCTGGATCGAACCAAAGATGAGGAATCTAAGAAGTTCCAAAGCCACAACATCCACTTTGACTTCAATATACTTATTCAGATCAAAGAAACAATGGTTGATATATCATCAAATTGCATGGAACTTGCATTGAAGGTAACTAACTGCTAGCAATAATAAACACTTCCCTTCTCTTTAACCCTTTTGTTTTACTGAAATCTGATCGTTTCAACATTGAATTCACAGGAAAAGAGAGACGAAAAGCTTGTGTCCCCCGATGCGAAGCCGAGCTTGAAGAAGACAGTAGGATCTGCTAAAATGCTTTGGAGGGCATTTCAGTTTGCATTCAAAGTCTACACATTTGCTGGAGGACACGACGATCGCGCTGATTCCTTAACCAGAGAGTTGGCTCATGAGATCCAAACTGATTCTGATCAGAATCCATGATGATTCCATCATTTAGATCATATTCACAAGTTCCCAACTACTACGTACTCCTTTTTGCCATTTTCAACTGCTTAAAATATTGTTCCAAAATGTTCGATATCGAACAATAAAAGAGTTTATGCATATGTATAAGCTTTAAACCTATTGTTTTTGACTTTTGAATGTGTAATTTTGTAGCTCCCTCAAAAAAATTAGGATTTAGAAGTTTCATGGGAGCTCGGAGATACAGAATCTTTTGAGTGAAAAGGCTTTAAGAACCTTTTAAGTCAAGCAAGACCTTTTGTGTTGCCACAATATGTAATATTGTTTTGCTGTTATATATAAACTTTTTTCTTTCTTTAAACTTTTTTTTGTAAACTAAATGTATCCATTTAGCACTGTCAAAGCCATATGTCACGTATCGAAACACACTAGAGAAATTTTGTAAACTAAATGTCTCCATTTTGTGACACTTTCTCTAAATAGCTAGGTTGCAAATCATTTTGGAAATAATCCATCAGCTGATACGTCTCGTAAATAATTTCACATTTTTACTAATCTTCATTTCAAATGTATAATTGTATTCTGCCGAATTTTATTTCATTTACCAAATTATATATTTCTAACAACCAAAGAAACGTGAATAGAGCAAGATCCAAAGAAACGGCGATAATGTGGTCAAACAACCACTCTATCTGATAACAAAAACACGTCCAACATGAATTAGTATATAATGTATTCAAAATAAATAATTAATAACCTTATTATATAATAATCTTTAGTCCCTTATATAAGTTCCATCTTCTTCCTTAATAGCTCTGCAAAACACTTTTGTCCAAACTCTATCTTAGATAATGAAGGTCTCTAGTCGTTTGATCTCAGCCCTTCTCCTATTGTTCATGATCCTTGCCACAGGTTCTTATTCGTCTACATAAAAACTTACGTCAACATGTAATCATCTACATAATATATTTGCTAGTATTCTATTATCCATATTTTTTTTTTGGTTATATAACTATGATCCATATCTTGTTATCCGTCATTTATTTAGGTTACAGTTAATTATAAGAACATGTTTTGATTATATAAGCTTCTGGATATGTCCATATATGTGTACAGTATACACATGATATGGTCCATATTACATGTTCAAATAATCTGTAACGTTAACCCATGTCTTGTAATTAATTATAATTCCTTATTTATTTATAACGAATTTTGTGTTTGTAGGGATTGGTCCGGTCACGGTAGAGGCACGGACGTGTGAAACGAGTAGCAACTTGTTCAATGGACCATGTCTGAGCTCAAGCAATTGCGCCAATGTTTGCCACAATGAAGGTTTTTCAGATGGTGACTGCCGTGGATTCCGTCGTCGCTGTTTGTGCACCAGACCCTGTTGATAGATGATCTATCTTATATATATATAGTGAATATATATTATGAAAAACTTAATAATCTTTTCTATCTCTTTGATCATTTTCTGACTTTGATCCTATCGTTTGCCTTTGAAACAACAATAAGGAGGAGATCTAAAAATCTTTAAACCCTTTTGGTTTGAGCTTTCTATTATAGTATTATCTACCAGTGTTAAACAATACTGCCTTTTAGTAAGCATTTTCAAGTCTTATGACTTTTATGTATCCAATTAGATTGGACTTACGTATCTAAATAAAACATGATTACTTTGAATAACCCATGGTCCATGAGATTTTATCCCGAAACTCATACTAGTATGATTTTTCAAAAAAAAAAAAAAAAAAAACTATTGAATAAACTCATACTATTATTGTTATCTAAAAACGTTTAATGTTGCCAACCATATTTTCCAAATCGCATTGGAGTGATTTTTTTTTACCATAAGAACACCAAAACCTAGGTTACATGGAATCAGAAGCGGGTACGCGGAAGCGAAGCGTTTGGAAACGTGGAACGATTTTTATAGAAATTATAGAAAGTGGGTACGTGTTGGAAGCGTATATAAAAATTAATATATATATATATATATATATATATATATCTATATATATATATACATACATATATAATAAACATTAAACATTATATCATATAACAAAATTATAATTAACACACAAATCTAATACATAAATTCTAAATACCTCTCTATATTTAAAAATCAAATAGTGTACAGTTCAAAGTAAAAAATTTAAGATTATTATCTTCATACTCATTTTACTAATTCCATCAAATAAAATTGTTTTAATTTTTTTTACCGATAAAAACATCATCAAACTAAAATTTCTCGAAATTAATTTAATTAAATTAATCATTTCAACATCTCCCAAATAAATGATCCATGATGCTGTCATTTTTATAACTATGATATTTTTAAAAATAAAATACAAAATTAGTATGCAAAGTTAGTTTTGTTTTTTCTTTTGTTGTATTTAAAAACTATCAAAAATAATTTCATATTTTTATTTATTTTGTGACATCAAAATTTTAAAATAGAAGCGCAAGCTTCCGAAATAGAATCGTAAGCTTCCAAGGAACTTCCAAAATAAATTTTTTGGAAACGCTATGGAAGCGAGATTCCGAAAGCTTCCAAAAACTTCCGATTCCGACTAAGATTCTGAAGCGGAAAGCGGACCTCCGACGAAGCTTCCGTGCTTTCTAGACCAAAACTTGGTTTACCAAGTAAGTAAATAAAAATTTTAAATTTGTCTTATAATTTCATTTAACAATAATAACACGTGTCCCCTTCGTTCACAAGTTTCCTCTTCCCTTAGCACAGTGTGTTTTCGACTTCTTCTTCTTTTTCTTTTTTTTTTTTTTTTTTCGACTTCTTCGCGTCGGCGATATTATCAAGAAAGAGTGTGGAAGAAGAAGAAGAAGAGATTTTGAGTTTAGGGTTTTGTTTGTGTTGCTTTGATTTCGGCAGCTATGTCTTCCGTGTTGCTACTTCTTCTGGTGTTCGTGTTTGATCTCATAGCTTTTGGTCTTGCTGTTGCTGCAGAGCAACGAAGAACCACCGTCAGTTTCTCTCTCTTTACTTCTTCGAGCATTTCTTTTCAAATTGATTTGATTATTAGTGGGTTTCTGAGAAACCGTTTCTCTCTCAGTTTCACATCGTTAGATCTATATGCTTAGGAAGTTGGGTTCTTGAAAGTTTTTGGGTTTTGTGAAATTCAATTAGTTTGATAGAAAGCTGAAAACTTTGGGGCATACATGTTGAACCCGCTTTTGATGATCAGAGAGAAGAGATGAATTCAACACGAAAGCCTTCAAAGAGTTGAGATTTGTCCTGTTTTGTGTTCATTGTGTTCTTCCTGATTTTGTTGCAGTGGCAAATTTCTAGAGAATCAAAAGAATTAAGCTACTGTGTGTATGACAAGGATATAGCAACGGGTCTTGGAGTCGGTTCTTTCTTGGTTTTATTAGCGAGTCAGCTCTTAATAATGGTGGCGAGCCGATGTTTGTGCTGTGGAAGAGCATTGACACCAAGTGGGTCAAGATCTTGGGCAATTTTTCTCTTCATCACCACTTGGTAAAATCCTCTTTTCTTCCTGCACAATCCATGTATTATATCATCTTAGATTATACTTTTTATCTCATTGTTCTTAGTCGATATGCGAGTAAAACGGAATTGGCTGATGCCGGTATGCTATAAAGCTTCTACTAGTCATAGATGCGTACTAATTTAGACCAACTGTAAACTTGGATTTACGGCTACTATAGCGCATATGCTAAGATCAATGGAGATTTAGACTAGATTATTCGCTAATGCTACACACTCAACTTTTAAGATAAAAGAACTAAACTTTCTCTGAGGTTTCTGTATCTATGGTTGATTGTTCAAAGTGGCTGAAATTTGGAAGACTTCACCTTCCATTTGCACAAGTTGCTGGCTTGTTTGTTAGCTTCATGATTTCATCTACTCTAATAGCGGAAACTGATGGTTGATTTTTCTGTGCGTAACTTCAACTGATAACTTGTTTGTGTCATATATGAATGTCATGAGACTGGGATGATTGTTGCAGGGTTTTCTTCTTCATAGCACAAGTGTGCTTACTTGCTGGCTCTGTACGAAACGCTTACCATACAAAGTACCATGTCTACTTTGGGAACACTTCTCCTTCTTGTCGATCACTGAGGAAAGGCGTGTTTGGGGCTGGAGCAGCATTCATAGTGCTCACGGGGATTGTCTCCGAGCTTTACTATGTGACCCTTTCGAGGGCCAAAGACTTTCAGCCTCCTAGAGATCCCGGTATCCGAATGAGTAGCATATAGAACTTACACCGGCGCTTTAGATTTAGAATATTTTTTGTTATGATCATTGTTGTTATCATCTTAGGCCATTGTTGTTATGATTTTAGAATTAGAAATCTGGTTGATTTAGAATTAGGCCATTGTTGTCTGAATCTGTGTGTTCTTGTTTGTATATGAGAAATAGATTCAAGTTCTAAGCTGATGTGATTTATGTCTCTTTTGTACTGGAGATTCTGTGTTTTCTTGTTAGAGTTTAGCCTTTGGTCACAATAACTCATAAATTCTGTGTTATCTATATTACTATATTAGTTAGGGAAAATTAGATTGGGTACCACTTTTTCCACAAAAGTTTTCACTTCTACCACATTTGAATCCTAATTATCCTCCAACTGGTGAGATAAGGAACTGCGATTGATGTGACCTTCCGAAATTTCTGCCGTCTTTTTTCTCTCTCTTGGCGCATTGGTAACCGTTTTCGTCCCTCTGGCTGGTAAAACAAAGTTGTCCCCGAGTAAATCTAGATCTTTTACGGCTCTCTGGCAGAATAAAATAAAGATCAAGTTGTCCCCGAGTTAATCCAGATATCTGGCTGGTAAAACCACATCATCTGGCGATGGATAATTAAGAGATGTTGTCCCCGAGTAAATCCAGATCTCTGCAGGCTGGTAAAACCATATCATCTGGGATTCATAATAATAGAGCAAGCTGATGAAATCGGGGACAAGATCTAGACGCAACAGAGAATTTTCAATCGGGGACAAGATCTAGACGCAACAGAGAATTTTCAATCGGGGACAAGATCTAGAGACATCCATTTAATGTAGCCGCTCCCCGTTTCCCAACAGGCGTCTTACTGTAGCTCCTTCCCCTGACACATTTCTGACGCAGGCAAAAGGGTAAAATCGTCCAACCTCTACCACACAAACACCAAAAGTGGTATGGATGCTAAATCGATTTGCAATGTGGTACATTTGCTAGGATTTTCTAAAATTGTGGCACATTTGGCAAAATTCCCTATTAGTTATTTATTTTAATTTCCTTAATTAAAAAAATGGCTTGATATAGCCTCACATCAGCACATCAAAATATTTAAATAATTTTTAAAAAACAAGGAAGTATAAATCATATGCCATTAAGTTTAAGGATACAAAATATTTTTTTAAAAAATTGAAAACTTAATTTGATATAAAATCTTCTATAACACTAATTTCGAATTTCCTAAAATATATTTACCTAACTAAAACTGATATATTGGAAAAATATCAAACAAAATAGGATGCCATTAAGTTTAACAATACAAATATTTAAACAAGAAAATCTAAAAAAATAAATTTGATATCTTCAATAACATTAATTTCAAATTTTCTAAAAAAATATATTTTTTTTTCCTCTAGATTTATTATTTATTGCAAATTATGAGAACTGTTACATAGACGATTCTACAACTAACAATTCCTTCCGACCCTTATTAGATCCACGACAGACGCCACTTCTTTCACCTCCTTCTTCATGCTCTTGATGGACATTATCCTCTCTGCGTAGAATCATGGCATCTCATGCACACTTGCCTCCAATAATCTGCAAATATATTAATAAATCGCAGTATCTGGGACTCGAACTCCAGACCTCTGGATGTAGAAGCATTAATTAACCCTTGATCAACCAATGAGCCAAGGAGGCTTCCACCTAAAAAAATATATCTACCTAATTTTAAACTAATATATTAGAAAAACAAAAAATAAACCTAAATCAGATGCCATTAAATTTAAGGATACAAAATATTCAAACAATTAATCTAAACAATAAATTTGATAAAAATCAATAAAGATACTAATTTCTTTTTAAAAAATTAAAAATAAGTAAACTTATTTTTCAAGTTAACTCATCCCCCAGCCCCTTATAAATATATAAGATTCAACTCACAAAAAATCAGCCACCTTCTTTTAGAAATACATTTCTCATAGAAACGTACATAATTTTCATTTTTACAATGAATCAAACCTCTGGGGATGAAGAAACAGAATATTTTGATGCGATCCATGTTGATCTCTTCACTAGTACTATCTTGTCGAAATTGCCGGTAAAGTCTTTAGCTCAGTGTCGTTGCGTATCCAAGCTCTGGTCATCCATAATTCGTCGTCCATATTACAACATGTTGTTCCCCATCAAGTCTCCGGATCCACCGCGGATCCTTTGGAGCATCGGAAATGCAGGAGGGTTGTTCTTCTACTCTTCACCTCAGCCTTGTAACCCGGATGAGAACACGTCTCTTGTAGCCACACTTCATCATTGGACAAGTGGAAAATGTTTAACTATATCAAGTCCTCCTATTGGTGGATTGTTATGTATTGAATATCACATAAAGAATTCTTCAGGAGTGGAGGTAATTTCTAATCCCATAACGGGAGAGTTTTTAGCCTTGCCCAAACTGATAATAAATGAGGTTAAGAAAGAGTGGTTATTTGTCCATGAAACATTTTTTTTTGGGTATGATCCAATCGAGAAACAGTCCAAGGTATTGTGTATCACCTCGTCGCGTCGCTTACCTAAATTTGGTCAGTATCATGTTCTCACATTCGAGTCTGGAAACAGAAATCTCTTATGGAGAAAGACAGAATGTTGCACACTTCATTTTCCTAGATACGATATTAGGGCGATGTGCATAAGTGGTATCTTGTACTATGCAGCGGATGTCTTAACTAACTTTACCATCGCTTGCTTTCATGTTAGGTCTGAGAGTTTTAGTTTTATTGACATTGATCAAGATATACAAAATATGGGACATTCTCTTGATTTTATCGACTACAAGGGTAAATTAGGTGCTTCTGTTTACGAACTTTGCTTTAATACTTTTAAATTGTGGGTTTTAGAGGATGCAGAGACGCATCAATGGTCAAAGTATATCTACGAAATGCCCAATACATGGCTGAAAAAATTTAGTTCTATACATATTGCTGGAATGATTGGTAGTAGCGAAATCGTGTTTTACCCAGAGTATACACAAGATGAGTTCTTCATATTTTACTACAATCTCGAGAGCAACATTCTCACAAGAGTAATACTTGAAGTTCACTACAGTTTAGTGGGAAGTGTTATGTTAAGGCATTAGCAAACTATGTAGGTGATGTAAGACTTATGTAAGTGTTTACTTCTTCCAAAGTAAACTAATTATCTCAATATCTATCTTTGTATTTTATGTTTATTGCGTGTCTTTTAAAGTTAACATTTTATTTTTTTGGTTTTCGGATGGTTTAACATTTATATGGAATTTTGATTTATACAATGCTCAGATTGTTATATATGATGGTGATTGTTTGGTTTTGTTATTGATATGAAACTTATAAACATTATTCTTCTATTAGTATTCGGACATGCTAATAAAACTTTAACATTTTAAAGCTCAATGAAGTTTAAATTAACGTTTGGATATTAAACGTCTAAATAAAAAAAATTGACCCGAGAGAGTGCGTCTAGTAAATAACTAAAAAACCAGACTTTTGATGTACAAATTACAAAATACACATTGCCTATTTGTACGGCTCCTAAGAATGGCAGATAGATCAGCAAATCTGTATGTTCATAACACACACAGATTTGTCCTTGTCTCTCGTGGAAATATACTTTACATGTTTTAACTTAAATGTAAAGAAGAAGAGTTACAAAAGATGCAAGAATAAGACATGAGTTGATGAATGATGCTTCCTTCTTCAATCCTAAGTTTCTTACTCTCTCTGTTCCAAAGATGAACAGCGAATGTATTTTTGCGTAAATGCGTAAGCCTCTTCCGCAACCAGTTAGCCTCGGTCTCACTCGTCGGCGCTCTGTAGAATCCTTTGATTCTAGTCCAATCCACCGGATAAAATGCAGATGGTGGAAGAACTGAGAATCCCAAATCCGAAGAGGAGGAAATGTTGATTCTTGCAATGACTCTCGACACTAAGTAGGGACCGTTGTGGCCCCATTTGTTACCGTTGAAGGTTCTTGAGAATTCGTCGATGAACCTTTTAAGCAAAGGATGGTTCTTGTCGAAGATGAGCACCGCGTTGTTGAGCCTACTCCATTTTCTTGTAACCGGGTCAACTGTTTGTGCTCCGATTACGTTGTGGAGATTGCTGAGAGATTTGAGGATTATTACGTCTGTGTCTAAGTAGATTCCGCCGTATTTGTAGAGCAAGACTAATCTTAGAAGGTTAGAGAGGTTTTGCTCTAATGGAATCACTCCTGGACTAAACGTTCCTTTCTTCAATCTTTCAAACCATTTCTCTGCTGATGTATCTTTGAAGATGTATGCAAAATCAGGTTTAATTGGAAGCACTTTAAGCCCTTTATCTGTAAAGGGTTTCAAGATTAGGGTTCCTCTGTCACAGTCAAATGAGTTTGAGACCAAGATCAAACAGCTGTTTGGGTGAAATTTGAAGAGACTCTCTATGGTAAATCGCTCTCGATCACCGAAAGATTCGATGGAGGAGATCCAAGTCATGAAGAAGAGTGACTCACAAGATGATTTGGACAAGAAAGACTTGAACTTCGTCTTAAATCTCTGTCTTGATTTGACTTGTAACCGCTGTGTTATCTCAGAAGTTAACTCGGTTCTTCTCTTGAATCTCCTCGTCTTTCTCTCTGTCCTCGTAGACGAAACGTTCTGCTTCTGTATGAACCCTAAAGAGGTTTCTTTCACCACAAGCAACAATGAAGAATCTGACTGAGATGATGATGTTGATGTCTGATGATGAAGAATCTGAAGATGAGTTGGTGAAAGGGTAGATTGAATAGGTGAGGTTGGAACAAGATGAAGAGAGAAGACAGAGAAGCTGTTGTAGATTAAGAGAAGCATGAGAAGGAGACCAAGAAGAGACATGGGAAGACAAAAAACAAAAGAGACTATCAATCTTTTCAATCTTTGCACTAACAGAACTTGTTCTGTTCTTCTGCTCTGTTCCATCATTTGATTTCTTTTCTTCAAACAATTGTTTGCAAAAGACAGACTTGTTCTGTAAGAGATTTTTTTATTTTTTTCTAAGGCTAGAGGTTGTGTGTATTAATATTAGTGAGATCACCAATACAAAATAGTATTATAATAAGTGCGAATAGTATACTAAACTATCATATAAAGAGTGTGGTAGAGTTCTAGTTTTGATGTATCAAATTTCTAGAATTAATAAAAGTATTATTTTAGGTTTTTAGTTAGTTCAATAAGGTAACTAGCTAAAAATGTCAATTAGGACCAATCATGGTTATTCATAGAAACTCACAAGAAACAATCAGACTAGACCAGTAAGAAAAATATTATTCACCTTATATGATTCTTTAGTCAAAAGTAAAAAAACCAACAAGGCAACAATAACTTGGAAACACATGGAAGAGATAGTTTCCAAGCATAACCATGACTTTAATCGGTTTCTTGAGCAATTGAAACACTAATTATTGACTGACCATATGCAATAATAAGGTTGGTGGTTGAAATGTATTTTAAAACTCAAAGGTATATTTTATAGTATGATAAATTATTAATATATGAAAGGATTTTATTCTTGTAAAATATATGTGCATTACAATGACAGATATTGGATTTTAATGATAAGTCAACACTTCTCTTTGATTTGTGTTATGAGTAATTTATTTTTATCGTCCACGATCCATACACGAGCATGATTAAATAGTACATGTTACAAATTCTAAATATTTATTTTTGTTGTTATAATTTGTTAAAATTCTACAAAACAAAACTTATATTGAACTGCTCAAAACAAAATTCATCTAAGTAAGAGTAGCAAAGATTTAATTTTCTAATTTCATGTAGTCATACACTAATCAGGAGAATTCACACAAAAACGAGTACAGAAATATTTCAAGAAAAAAAAAAAACAAATTGATCTAAACATTTTGAGAGTACAAAAGAAAAATGTGAAGAGAAGAAGAACCAAGAAGTAGTTTTCAGAAGATAATGAAACACTGAGACTTGAAAAAAATCCAGAAATCAGAGAAGACCTCTCCTTCTCTTGTAATCACTAACAGTTAAAGTAAGGCCATGTCTCTTGCCATCGTTCTCTGCGACTCTGCATCCCACTGTTGCTTCGGTCACTTGCTTCCTCGCCATGAATGCTTTCTGTACTCCTTGAGGTCCTCCGTACTTCTGTAACGCCGTTAGGGATAACGACAATTCAAAGTTATGAAGCTGGTTATGTTCTGCTCCTTGACCGATTGGAGCTCTTGTGTCTATTAGCTTTCCTGCCTCTGCAGCTGCTTCTAAAGCTGCTTCTGTCGCTTCAACACCTGCTCCTACATCTGCGCCATTGGTCTCAACTGCTGCTGCAACCGCTGTCTCGTTCTCTTCTCCGTCTTTCCCCTTGTTTTTCCCGTTGTAGTAGTTCGATGATCGGGTCCATCTCCTTGAAAACGGATCATACCCAGCTTCACCGGCTTTGAGACTAGCGCTTATAGATTTTACCTCAGATGCGTTCTTGAAATTCTCGGCTCTGTTCTTCTTGTTCATCTCGGCAAGTTTAAGCGCTTTCTTATCTACCCCTTTCTTGTTCCGTGAAGCGTCGAGCTGTTTGATTTTAGTTTTGATCCTCTCTACACCTGCTTCATCGTTTTTGCTCTGCGCAATTTCCAACTCTTTTCTAAGCCGATCTTTCTCGGCCGCAACATTCATTGGCCTGACCGAGGCGGATTTTTTCTCCTGCAACATCTGTTTGACAGTTTCCGCAGAGTAAACGAAACTGTTTATTCTTTGGATCGCTTCTTTCTTCTCCGATATATCTTGCTTTGTGGGCATGCGACCATTTGTTCGCTCAACCTCTCTGATCCATTGCCTATACTCTTCCTCCAGCGGATGACCATCTGAGATCATAGCCATTTGCCATCGAGCCGCCGAGGTTTCATTTCCCCAGACGACGTTAAGGTACTTGTGTGTAGTTTTATTCTCTAGCTTGTAAGTCTTGTCTGGATCGGTTGCATCTACATTCTTCACCCAGCAGAGTCTGTAAATTGGACCACTCTTTGACCTTCCGATCCCAACCCTCACAAAGCACCCAACTATAAGCTCTTCAAAGAAAGGCTCCATTAGCCATTTGGCAAGCTTAGACCGTCTGATGGTAATTTCCTTAACATCCTCAAACGTAGGCACATCTGACCTGTCATCATCACTGTCTAGCATTCCTGCATTCGAGCCTTCATCATCACTCTGAGACCTACTATCACTGTCACTTTGGCTGGAGCTACTCAAATTGGAGGAAGCTAACGGTTTCCTCTTCATTGATGAGAAATCTCGACTCCCTGAACCACCTTTTGATGCATCTCTCAGTTTCCTGAGAGCAGCTGGGTCCTGCTGCTTCATACGCTTTGCCCTCAATTCGTTCAGGGCATCATCCTTAGCAGCGGCTCTGTCTGCAGATCTAGCAGATGAACGCACACCACGAGAGGCCGGAAGAGGCTGGGTCTCCTTTTTAGAAACAGGGGTTTTCTCATTTTCTCTCTTGGACCTAAGTTTCTCAGTGAAGTTCTTATCACCTTTCTTATCAGCACGTTCAGCCAGAATCATCTCTCTCTGAAACTCTGTCATTCCAGCAAGCTTCTGCCGGTCTTCCTCATTCTTGTAAAGGTCATCCCCAAAATCAGACTCCTCGCTGCTGTCACCTTCACGATCAGATGGTCCATCACCATAACCACCTTCAACTCGAGCAGCTCGATCTTCTCTCTCTGCCTCCAATCTCTTCTTCAAAGGTACTTGAGACCCAGACGGTTTCCTACTAGCATAGCCGCGATCTTCATCAGAATCATCCCTTGAATCGCTACTACCATCAGAGTAAGAACCCTCACGTCTCCTCGATGATGGAGGATGGCGACTCCTCCCTGCTGAATTTGTTCTCCCAGCAGCTTCCAAAAGCAAATTCTCTAAATCACCCATAGCATCAAAGGAAGCTCACAAACGAGAGTTTCTTCAACGAATTTAAATGGTTCTCACTATCACCTGAAAATGATTACAAATTCACAGTTAGAGCAGCAAAAACCATATTTTAAATTCTAACCCTAGAGAAGCCATTATTAGGGTTATGGACAACTTTTTCCCCCAATTAAGCTCCTTGTTATGGAGAGATTAGATAGATAAGCATCATCATCCCTAACTAATTTTCCCTTTCATTCCCCAAAAAAGCTGCAGATAGGACTCATGTTCTGCTTGTTTCATCAGAAGACTAACCAATTGGTGTAATCGTGAATCAGGTAACGGTGAGGTCAAAAGCCAAATCGCGGTTTTGCAAAAACCTATCCGAGTTTCTGAGGTTAATCTAGTGAATTTAGAGACGAAAACGATTGATTTCTGGTATGGATCTTAAATTCGATTTGAAGAGGTAAGGACGGCGGAAATAGGGAACCCCAGAAGCCGTTTGAGGCGGAGAAAAGGAAATAGAGAGAGCAAGGGGTAAAAAGAAGAAGAGAAAAGTACAAGGAAACTCACTTGAGATGAGACGGAGAAATCGCAGGAAAGTGTTGCAGAGATCGACGACGGGCGGCTAATGGAGGAGAAGGAAAGGAACGAGTAATGTCGAATTGTCGAGAGGAAGCTGATGATGAATGAAGTAGAAAAAACAAAAAAAGAATAAAATATTCTTTTAACAAAAAAACCCTTGGGCTTAAACTTGAAGGTTCAAAATTTTGCAAAACTATGAATTTATCAAATTTTGATGTTTTCTTGCTAAATAAATGATTTGATATATATCAAGTTGTAAAAATGATCATTTAACATTTAAGAAATTCGTGGGAAGAATAAACGGTATTAACGACCCTCTCATGATTCTTATATCTAAAAGAATTTATATCTTATTCATAGGAATATGAATACATTTCCTTAAAAGTTTTAACATTGATTATATTATTTATAATTAAAAAATTGATATGAATATAACATCATTACATATAAAATACGAAGATACCGAATTTCATGAACATTATTTAGTGTAAAGGTACATCTATGATATCATGTTACTAGAACAACTTACTCGGCTTGTTTTACACATCAAAACAAATGCAAACTAACTCATCAATATGCTATCTTATCTCATTTTCCATGATTAGATGGTTAAACGGTTAAAAACCAACTTTGAATCTAATAATATGTTTAATAATGTATGTCATGTATTTTTCTAAGAACCCATTCATTAAGATTTTACCTTAGTCGTGTGAATTATCTTTATAAGTTTTAGGAATTTATTTTCCAACACTTTTAACTATCAATTTTTTTTTTGTCATCTTCAATGATGCACTCGTTGCCTCTCGACATCTACTTTGTTTTCAACACATATCATAACTATTTTCTCTTTAATTACTATCTTTCAATACTCTATTTTTTGGGTTTAAAATATTTGATTCAATTGATGAAATATCAAACTTGTTTTTTTTTATAATGTTATAAAGTTGTAGTTCTACTTGAGAATATGTTACAAAAAATTACATATCACTTTTTTTAACGGCTTACATATCATTTTTGTATATTTTGTTGTAGAACTTATGAATAATGTGATCATTGATTATTTATTTTCTTAAAGATGGATGCTAATGTTATAAATTTTCAAGAATTTTTTTTTATAACTTCACAAGATAAAGTGTGACTCTTACAATATCTTTGTCTTAAAGTATAAATTTAAGTTAACTTTAGTAATCTTTTATTTTTTTAAAAGGAAAAATTTCAAATAAATAAAAATATGTAGTATATTGTTCTTAAAAACTAATGTTTCACTTTAAATTTGATTTTCTTGTTTAAAAGTTTACATATAGAATTACATAATTTAGTTTTATTCTACCAAGCATTTAAAATTTACCCTCTAAAACTCATTAACACATTTTAAAATTTGAAGTATGATCATTTTTAAATTTTATCTGTTAAAAGTTGAATTATATTATTATTACTAATAAAATTTTCATAGTATTATTTTTATTATTTTAACATCTCATTTATTTTAAATAATTTATTTTTTTTTATTTAAATTTTCTATTGATTATAAGCAACATAAATAAGCACTAAATGAATGTTTTAAATTCATTTTAATGTGAAATAAATAATATTGTTTAGGTGGACATCTTAAATGGAGAGATAACTCTCTAATTATATATATAGATTAATGTCAGAAAACGAAATAGTATTTCTAAAAGTTAATATTTAAAAATCAAGTCAACAAAACTAGGATTGAAAATCTTTTTTTTTTAAATTAACTTTGATCCGTTATCCGTTTTGATTCAATCCAAAAAGTTCAAATGTCCGTAACTCTATTCAACAAAGCAAAAACTAAAAATCAATATTCGTTAAAAAGGGAACAAATCACATATACGAAACTTTTAAGAGATTACATATATATATATATATTGTATAATTATTATCTCTATTGAAAAGAAGCCTTATAACTCCAACATTGATGATTATGAATATCAAAGAAATGTGATTTGCGAGAACACAAATAAACAATATACTAAGATACGTATTATAACAAAAAAAAAGATACAAGATTTAAATCTTTTTAAAGTAAGTTTCTTTCTCTTATTTGGGCTTAAGTCTCTCTCTTTGAATTAGAGTCTTTCATTGTAGAGCTTCTGTTTCGGAAAACCATTCCGGTTTAGTGAATCTGTAAGGATATGTGAGTTAAGTGACCTAAGATTGCAAATTCTCGTTTGAGTTAGTGTTTGTGAGTGTTTTTCTATAGGGTTCTTCGCAGCAACCAGTTGGTTTTTTCAGATCTGAGAGTTAAATTGTTCTATTTTGTTTCGGGTTCTGTTTTCTGAAGATGTCGGCTAGTATTGATCGAGCTTTGATGGCTTTATCGTTGCGGGAAGAAGAAGAGCCATTCGTGATGCCGGATCTACCGGAGTATTGCTCGAGTGAAAAGAATGTTCTGAGCATAATGGGTCGTCTTCTCAATCCTGATTGCCAGAAAATGTCAAGTCTGATTATGAATATGCCAAGGAAGTGGCAAATGGTTGGGAGAGTTCGTGGTGTTGCTTTGTCTCAAGAGAAGTTTCAATTTATCTTCAAGCATGAACAAGAGATGGAAGCAATTCTAGAAAGGGGTGTTCACACCTTTAATGATTGGGTGATTGTGGTCGATAGATGGGTGGAGAAACCACCGGTGGATTACTTGCAGTTCATCAATGTTTGGGTTCAGATTAGAAACATTCCGGTGAATCATTACACTGTTGAAGCTATCACAGTATTGGGTGAGCTCATAGGTCAGGTGAAGGAAGTAGTTTTGGATCCGACCAATCCTCAGAATCAAGATTTTGTGCGGGTCAGAATTTTGTTTGATGTGTCTAAGCCGTTGAGAAGAGCTAAGATTGTTCATTTCAAAGGGGTTCCGGTTAACATTCTCTTTGACTTTGAAAGAGTTCAAAAGCGATGCTTTACTTGTCAGAGAATGACTCATGAGCAAAGTAAGTGTCCTTTACGTGATGAGCAGTTGTTGTATGATAAGCAAAAGGGTAAAGGGATCCCTAAAGAGCCAGAGAAGATAATTAAGGAAGTTGATCCTCTATTTGGAGTGGTGAAAGAGCATCAGGTTGGTTTAAATCCAATGACTGGTCGACCGCGTATTGCTCCGGAGGTGATGAATGGAATGAGACAGTATTTGATGGTGGCTGAAGGTGCTGAAAGAATTGCAAGACAGGAAAGAATAAAGAAATATTTGGAAGATTTAAAGAATGATCCATTAGGGGAGAAAACTTGTCTTAGACTGGAGTCTCCTCCAATGGTCTCAGGGGATATTTCTAAAGGCAAAGGTTTTGTTTTCCAGTATGCAAATTTGAATATTGAGGCTGAGAAAGAGATAAAGTTGGTGAAGAATAATAAGGATGGTTTGTCAAAAGCTCAAGGTAAGAAAGATTTGAGTTGGTCTACTGGGAATTCCTTTTCTAGTATGGGAGGAGAGGCCTCGTTTGCGTCTGATCCGGGATTACCTTTTGCGGAAGGTTCAACGGTATTTAGAACAGGCTTCTCTGAAGCTAGTTCTTCCGGGATCTTTCTAAAGAATGGTAAACCGAGAAAAAGACCTTTCAAATCTAGGAGACGCAAAGGTGGTAAGGCTGCGGTTAGTGGTGTTGGGGTATTGGAGGTTCCAATTTCTGAAGTTGCTCAGGCTGGGCAGGCTGAACCAATGAAGTTGGTGGTTTACAAAAGGAAAGCTGCGGATGAGGCTAAAGTTCCATCAAAAGTTGCCAAGCGCAACACAAATGAGGTGGTCCCAAAGGAGGGACCGTCCCATCATTAATGAGCATTCTTAGTTGGAATTGTCAAGGATTGGGCCGTGCACAAGACTTGACAATTTCTAGACTCAAGGAAATCCGTAAGGAATTTTTCCCTGAGTTATTGTTCTTAATGGAAACCAAAAACTGTTGGAATGTGGTTGTAGATTTGCAAGAGTGGTTAGGGTATGAAAGAGTGTTTACGGTGAATCCAGTTGGTTTAAGTGGTGGGCTGGCTCTTTTCTGGAAAAAATGTGTAAAGGTGGAGATTAAGTATGCTGATAAGAATCTAATTGACTTGTTTGTACAGTTTGGGTCTGTTAAGTCTTTTGTTTCTTGTGTATATGGAGAACCTGCTAGTGTGGATAGACCAAGGCTGTGGGAAAGGATCTCAAGGATTGGAATACAAAGAAAGGAATGTTAGTGTATGGTTGGGGATTTCAACGCCATCATTCATAATGGTGAGAAGTTGGGTGGTCCTAGAAGAGGTGATGCTTCTTTTCTTCCTTTTAAAGATATGCTTCAAGCTTGCGGTATGAATGAACTTCCTAGTCAAGGGAATAGTCTGACTTGGGGAGGGATGAGAGGAAATCTTTGGATACAGAGCAAACTTGATAGGTGTTTTGGGAATAAGGCCTGGTTTCAACAATTTCCTATTGCGAATCAAACATTCCTGGATAAGAGAGGCTCTGATCATAGACCTGTTTTAGTTAGACTCACAACTACTAAGGAGGTCTACAGAGGTAACTTTAAGTTTGATAAGCGGTTTTTGAATAAACCAGATGTTAAAGAGGCTGTTCAAAGAGCTTGGAGGAGTGGTTTTGGGAATAGTGAGGTTATTGTTTCTGAGTGTTTAAAGCGGTGTAGAAAGGAGTTAAGCAAATGGAAACGCGCTAATAATTTATATGCCAGAAACAGAATTACTCAAGCTCAGATTGGTCTAGAGGAAGAACAGTTTTCTAATTTCCCTAGGCTAAGAATTGTGACAGGTCTCAAAAGAAGTCTATGTGAGGCTTATAGAGATGAAGAAATATTCTGGAGACAGAAGAGCAGGCAAAAATGGATGAATGAAGGTGATAAAAATTCTAAGTACTTTCAAGCTTCGGTGAAGGCTAATAGAGGCAAGCAAAGATTGGATAAGTTGATGGACATCAATGGGAATTTGCAGTCATCTGAAGCTTCCAAAGGCTCTATTGCACAAGCGTATTTCACTGATCTCTTTACTTCATCTGTGCCCGGAAATTTTCAAGATCTGTTTCAGGATTTTCATCCAAGAGTTACTGAAGGTATGAATAGTGCTCTGATCTCTCAAGTTACAGATAAGGAAATTAAAGAAGCGGTCTTTGCTATTAGACCTTCTAGTGCTCCTGGGGCTGATGGGTTTAATGGGTTGTTTTTTCAAAAGTTCTGGTCTGTGATTGGGGGTCAGGTGACTAAGGAAATTCAAAGCTTTTTCATCAATGATGTTTTCCCAATTGAATGGAATTACACTCTCTTATGCTTATTACCTAAGGTGAAATCTCCGGAGAAGATGGCTGATTTGCGTCCCATAAGCTTGTGCTCTGTTTTGTATAAAACAATCTCTAAGGTCCTGATTAGAAGATTGCAGCCATGGTTAGGAGATATCGTCTCTGTTAATCAGTCGGCATTTGTGGCTCAAAGACTTATTTCAGATAACATCTTGATAGCTCATGAGTTGGTGCATGGTCTAAGGACTCATCCTCAAATTTCTAAACAGTTCATGGCGATCAAGTCTGATATGTCAAAGGCGTACGACAGAGTTGAATGGTCCTATCTCCTAGCCTTGTTGAATGCTTTGGGGTTTCACAAAAAATGGGTTAGTTGGATCATGTTCTGCGTGTCTTCGGTGTCTTTTTCTGTTCTAATCAATGACCAGCCTTATGGTATGATTAAGCCTGGAAGAGGTCTGAGACAAGGAGATCCGCTTTCACCCTTTCTGTTTGTTCTATGTACTGAAGGATTGACGCACTTGATGAATAGAGCTGAAAGACAGGGACTGTTAAATGGGATTCAGTTTTCTGAGGATGGGCCGTCGGTTCATCATTTACTTTTTGCTGACGATAGTTTGTTCCTGTGCAAAGTTGATTCTGATCAGGTGAGGGTCATTAAAGAGATTTTCAACGAGTATGGTGAGGCCACAGGTCAAAGGATTAATTATGCTAAGTCTTCGATAACCTTTGGGGATAAGGTGGATGACAGTCTTAAAGTTGCTATTAAAGCCCAGCTGGGGATATCTAATGAAGGAGGTGCTGGATCTTATCTGGGGCTGCCGGAATGCTTTTCAGGCTCAAAGATTGAGATGCTGGATTTTATAAAAGATCGTCTTAAGTCTCGCTTTTCGGGTTGGTTTGAGAGGTCTCTTTCGTTGGGTGGGAAAGAGATTCTGTTGAAGGCGGTGGCAATGGCAATGCCTGTTTATGCGATGTCCTGTTTCAAACTACCTAAGACCACTTGTCAGAATATTACTAGTGCGATGAGTGACTTCTGGTGGAGTGCATTGGAACATAAAAGGAAGATTCATTGGGTAAGTTGGGACAAATTGTGTTTGTCTAAGGAGGATGGTGGCTTAGGGTTCAAAGATATTGAATGTTTTAATCAAGCCTTATTGGCCAAACAGGCTTGGAGATGTGTGCAGGATAAGGATTGTTTATTGGCTCAAGTCTTAAAAAGTAGATATTTTGAGGAGGAGGACTTTCTGGATGCTGAAATTGGGTTAAGACCTTCCTTTGGATGGAGAAGCATTATGCATGGTAGAGAGTTGCTAATCAAAGGGTTAAGGAAGATGGTGGGCAATGGTAAGTCCCTAAGTGTTTGGATGGATTCTTGGGTCTATGACAATGTGATGAGAGCTCCTTATATCAAAAATCCTATCATTAATTATGATTTGAAAGTGGTGGATTTGATTGATAGGGAGAATAGAAGTTGGAACAGAGAAGCCTTGGAGGATCATTTTTTCCCTAATGATATCAGTCGTATTATGCTTCAAAAACCTGCTGTGGATAGGGATGATTTTTATTCTTGGGAGAATACAAAAAGTGGGGATTATACAGTGAAGACAGGGTATGTGCTGGCTTGTGAGGTAAACAAATCAGATTTCTTGTTGCAAGCTAGGATGCAGCCGTCTGTGAATGGGCTAAAGGAAAAGATATGGTCTCTTAAAACAGTTCCTAAGATCAGGATCTTTTTATGGAGAGCTTTAAGTGGTGCATTATCGGTGGCTGAGCAATTCATACATAGAGGTATGGCGGCTGATAACAGATGTCAAACTTGTGGTGAGGAATCTGAATCAGTAAACCATGTTCTTTTCACTTGCTCGGTGGCGAGACAGGTTTGGGCTCTTTCTGGTCTTCCTTGTCCTCGTTTTGGTTATGGAGTGTGCTCTCTGTATGCGAATTTCCAAACTCTGTTTGATTTTGTTATGGATAAAAGGCTAGATTTGAGATCCAAAAGAGTTTTTCCTTGGATTCTTTGGAGGTTGTGGAAGAACAGAAATAAATTCTTCTTTGATGGTATGGGTTTTTGTCCTCAGGATTCAATGCGGAAAATATGGGATGATGTTGATGAGTGGATGTTGGCTCAAAATGTTGCCCAGAATGCGGAAGAGGAAGTGGAGAGTCTCACCGGCTCAAAAGTTAAAAAGTGGGAAAAGCCTCCTGACTTGTAGACTAAGTGTAACATTGCCTTGTCTTGGTCTAACAAGAATCGTTTTGGTGGGGGTGCTTGGGTGGTTAGAGATGTGGATGGGAAGGTTATAGTACATAGTAGGAAGGTTTTTGTGGTCTGAACAACAAGAAAGAGGCCATGCTTATGTGTCTAACTTGGGCTATGGAGAACATGTTCAGCTTGAAGATGAATAAGGTTATCTTTGAGGCAGAGGCTCATGATTTCATTGGTGCTATGACGAGACCTAAAGCATGGCCTTCTTTCAGTCATCAGGTGGTGGAGATTAATCATTTTTTGGGTAAGATTAAGGACTGGAAGTTGGAGAGTGTAAGTGCTAATGCAAATAGAGGGGCTGGTCTTATTGCTGAAAGTGTTACTTCCGATGGAAGATTTCATGATTATGTGGCGGCTGGCCATCCTTGTTGGTTGCAGGGACTGTTTGAAGAGGAGAGACTTGCTTCGTTGATTTCTTAACTTCAGTTGTCTTTTCTTTGAATCTTTTTTTGGAGGGTTAGAGAGTGTAATCCTTTCTCTAAGCTAGATACATCTTGATTGTGCTCAAGGTTGTGTTGTAATGGATCATGTCTTCATTCTAATATATTTTACCAGAAGGAAAAAAAAAAAAAAAAAAGATACGTATTATAAACTCTCTCACTAAGCATTCTATTTCTATATATCTGTTTGTTCTTTCTTTGTATGACAAAAAGTACAAAAGAATGGGATGTGAATTACTTACTAACCTAAGCTAAAACCAGAAAAGTAAAACCTCGAAAGAAAGAACTAAAAGATACTCTATTTGTGTCTATATCATACATGTAACATGTTCCATTGTGTGATCACTAACTATAAGTATGGAGCAAACCCAAAGTGTTGCAGAAGCTGTACAGTGAGAGGAGAACGAAGATCTCGCTTGTTTTTTTTGTTCTATGGCAATTTGCACGACTCAATAACTTCCATAACTGCTTTATGAGTTTCCGGAGGAATCATGTCCAGTGTTGTATGAAACGCCTAACACAATAGGAACAATCACATGGTCGCATCAAAAGGTTTCAGTGTCCATTCCACGTCGATCTCTAAAACTGAAATATGAAGGGTTTAAAGGAACGTACCAAAAATCTATCCAACACCGGTACCAGAATTGCCATGTTGCGTTTTGGGAGATAATCTCTGATGGCATTTCGTATACTTCTACTGCTAAAAATAAGAGATTCTGTTACAACTTTTCCAGAGTTAGAATACATAAAAGGGCAGAAAGGAGGATATTAATAAATAACCTTTCTGTGGATAGAAATGCGAGCAGGAGGGCAGAATATGCCTCCACAATCATCTTTTCCGCTTCCTTTTCGCTTTCTAAAACAGCTTCTTCATCGTCCTGAAACATGAGGAAGGGACAGGTTTAATTAAGACCTTCCTTCTTCTAAGGGCCTCTCAAATTCGACAAGAATACAATTATTAGATACTAACCAAAGTGAAAGTACTTGTTTCATCTTTGGCATCTGCGGATCCTTGATTGGTGAGAAAGATTGAACATAAAAGAGGAATCATGTCTTGTTCACTATCTTGCAACTCTTCTGGATTAGTGATCGGAACACTAGCTGCAGCGAGCCTTGACCTACAACAAAATAATAACTGATTAGAGAATTATTTTCAAGACATTGGGTATGAGTCAGATCATAAATATCATGAAATCAGGAGTTTCCCCAATTTGCATAGAAGGCAATCAGTGACTATGTTTTCCGAAAAGAGCAAAGGGTTTGGTACCTGTTTATTCCGTTTTTCTCCACCAAGTTTACCAGTAACCCCAAGATGGCAACAAGAAAATCTAATTCCTGGTCTGTGAGATGTTTATCTTTCTGATGGCATGTCCCGGACTCCATCAGACTGAAAAGCGGAGATCTGGTGAAGGAAGGAAAGTGTCCAACAATTAATTCAGCCATGCTCTCCAGTCCTCTGCAGGCAGCAAATTCCCGACAACCAACAGAATTATCATTTGTTAAGTTCATTAATACCTGAAAATATGTTCACAGTATCAGAAAGTAGCAAGGGATCACATGATATCCTCACATATCTAAACAGATTAGCATAAAAGGTGACATTCCATTCTGTTCCAAATATAATTTCATTCCAGCTGCAGAAATTTGTTACATAACAGAAAAATAATTGTTAAGAAGACTGTACATTACCTTCACGGCTGTTAAAAGACAATCAGATAAAAGACAGAGACATCCTTTATCAATGTCATATGTTGAAGAAGGTTGCTCTGTTACATGGCGATCTCTATCACTTGATTCTTCCTGGGAATTTAACCCATGGTTTGATTCCTCCTGGCTCGAGAAGAGCTGAAGCGAGCGTTCATCTTTTTTATCTCTGTAGCTTCCCTTCCTCTTTTGACCTTTAGATTTCTTTTGCTTTCCTAATACTACTGCCCATTTGGAAAGTCCCGAATCTTCCAAATCAAATGAAAAAGGATCTTGACTATCCTCGAAGGATGAGAAGTTTTCAACTTTTTTACAACTGGATTCTCTAGTTTGGCTAGTCCTTGCATTACTTCTGGAAATGCCACTACCCAATGAGGCTAACCTGCCTGCAAACGACCCAGTGTTGGAACCAGCTATAGTCGTAGGCGTGCAGGGATAAACTGTTGACAATACACTTGATTGAGACCCTGGTTTTGGTGTCATTGAGCAACCTAACAGGAATGCAGACTGATTTCTCTTGGATACACAACTTTTTATGGAGCTACAGCTAGTGGTAGAGCAAGTATCTGAACTAATAATTGTCACAAAGTCCTTGTTAACAGCAGAAGATAGATGTGGCTGAGGGTGAGGATGATTTTTGTTCCTGTGAGCACGTAACTGAAGACCTGGTGTAATCATTCCGATCAGACATCAGAATAAGAGATGATAACATCAGAAGGAAGTCATGGTAAAATCCAAAAATAGGTACCGTGTACCTGAAAGTATTTTGATGACGCTTATCATGAGCTCTGGGAAAGATAGTCGGGATCCATGAGAACCCATGTTTTTATTAAATCTGAGCAAATGAATCTGAAAGAAATAATATTTACAGTCATTTTTTTCAGGTGCAGACTGCAGAGCTATTCAAAATAAATAAAAGCTACCTGGTTTTCTGTGCTGAGGAATGTAGCATTCTCCATGATTTTTAGACATTTCAGAAGCAAAATCAGATTCTGCTTATTCAAATCATCTTTTATATCCTCGGCAGAGATTGTGTCATGTGCCACCCAGCTCTGCAAACAAGATATGCATTAGACACTCTATTTAAATACCATTGCAACGGTCCAGTAACCATTGACAACTTAAGTACAGAGTCTTTGCCACCACTAAGACAGAAATCCAACTTGTCCACAACAAACGTATTCTGGGCAGTCACAATAACATTGAACTGTGTTACATCAACAAGAGAATTCTCCTTTTTAGCGAAAGACAAGTAAAGAACTTTGACTTGCAACAAATTGAAATGATATATGATCCTGAGGATACCTGAATAATTCTTAAGCTAACAATCTATGACAATTTACACAAGTTATTGACGTCCTAGCCAAACAAAGATGGGAGTTCTTATCTTAGAGAAAAAAAAACTTATGCTGATAATAAAGACGGAGATAGCAAGATCCCCAAAACATACAGGTTCACACCTCCATTACAGAGTGACAATCCATAACAACATCAAAGACTGCATCAAGTCCTCCAAGTTCTCGCAGTTTCTCCTTGAACATTCCTCCAGATTTTTTCACAGTACCAGAGGTATCTGGATGGGGAAGAATACTATAAATAATTAGAAACGATATAAAACAATTATAATCTTGTCGTAGGATCTACTACCACTGACACATTTGTTAAACTGAATCACCGGAAGTAAATAAAACACAGCAGATAAAAAAAATTTCAATTTCACCAGATGCCTTTTAAATAGTTAGCTAGTCAATGTTCCAACAGAATGGACAAGAAGTTCAAGTACCATCAAAAGAGATTTTTGACAAGCAGGCCTTCTCCATCACCAACAAAGCTACAAATTTTGTACTTAGCTCAGGCCTCATCCTCTCAATTTTATAGCCATCAACCAATCTCAACTCCTTGCAATTCACAAGAATCTCCTGGGCTCTGTCCAGTATATCACAGGAGCTTGAATCATGCATACTGGCTGCATCACGTGCTGCATCAACATCCTTCACTACTGATAAGAGCCTAGATCCTATATTCGGCCGCGGCTTCCCTTTAGTACTAGCGGAAACCACAGGTCTCAACAGCTTGATCAAAAACTTGATAGAGTTGGGTGACTCCATAAAGTGATCATCTTGACCCTAGAATCATGAACATAAAAACTAGTAAACAAGCGAAAACAATGCGAGCATCACAAGCATATTTCACAATGCAAATAAGTTACTTACATCAGTAGTTAGCACAAAGAAAAGGGTAGCTGCAGCAAGATTGCTTGGTATGTCATCAAGACTAAGACCCAAAATTGCATCGATTATGGATTTTGAGATCCTGAAATATACTCATCATTTGGAACTTCATCATCTCGAAGAACAAACCCTAGAAAAAGGAGAGCAATTGAAAATCTAAAGTAGATAAAGCTGACATACCCTAAAGCTCTCAAAGAGCGTCGCTGATATTGAGATTCACAAATCGAGAGTAGAGAAGACAGAGCAGCTCTTCTGATCCTAACTTGATGACCTTTCTTTAACCCATCAAGAGCGAAGTTAACCTCGTCCTCATTCTCCATTAACTCGCCGAATTCTTGCGTCTCCATCAAAGTCGAATTCAAACCAAACCCTCCACCACCGTTTCTGGGTCTCTTAGCCCTCTTCTGAGAGAAATCATCATCCGAAAAATTGGATCTTGAAGAATAATTCCAGAGACAAGATGACTCTTGAGTGGAGAAATCAAGTGGGTCGAGTTCTGGAGATGAAGACGACGAAAAAAGATACTCCGCCTGCGAAACGTCGTCGTTTAACATCCCCGGTTTGCGACGGCCGTAAGTTCGCTCCATCATCGCCTAGAAAGAAAACTTCGAAATTTTCTCTTCTTTCGCAGATTTTTAAGTTTTGCCCAAACAAAAAAAAAAAAAAAAAATCAACACAAGAGTATTTTCGGTATATAACATTATCGAGTATTTATTTATTATTTTCTTATGTTGTCATGTATTGACCGCATAGCGCAGTGGATTAGCGCGTCTGACTTCGGATCAGAAGGTCGTGGGTTCGACTCCCACTGTGGTCGGTGGTTTTTTTTTTCTTTTTTCTTTAGCCTATTAGGGTTTATACCAAAACTTGTGCTTCGAAGATTGGAGGTTCTTGCCACAGTTCTTTGTGGGTTTTCTTCTCTGGGAGGAATCGAGAAAGACGAAACATGGCTTCTTCTTCTGCATCTCTGAAAAGAAGAGAGCAACCAATTTCGCGAGATGGAGATCAACTTATCGTTACTCCTTTAGGTGCCGGAAGTGAAGTGGGTCGTTCCTGTGTTTACATGTCCTTCAGAGGCAAAAATATTCTGGTCAGTTTCTCTCCGTTTTGTTCTAATCTTGCAAATGTGTTTGATTTTGGTGTTTGGGGCATTTTCTTAGTCTTGATTTTTGGTTGTGTTGTACAGTTTGATTGTGGGATTCATCCTGCGTACTCAGGCATGGCTGCGTTGCCTTACTTCGATGAGATTGATCCTTCGTCCATTGATGTCCTCTTGATTACTCAGTATGTTTCCTTCTTCTTCCTCTTTTGGCTAATACCCATTAAGAAAAACAGAAACTTTGAAGTTGATTTATGAATGTTTATAATCTTTCTCATCTAAAGAGATAAATTGGGAGGCTACTAGAGCCAAACTTTCTCGGATTAGTTCAAAGCTTGTAGGAGGCAAGAGTTTGTTCCTTGTGTCTGTTTTTCTACTTGAAAGAGTTAGTGTTTTTTTGTGAAAGGTTTCTTGGGTTTAAGATAACAAACAATGGGTTGTTGTTTTCCTTTGTAGCTTTCATATAGATCATGCAGCATCCCTACCTTATTTTCTGGAGAAGGTTTGTTTCTCTTTTCTGAATGATTTTGTTTTGTTGATGTGTTAGAACATAGCTGGGAACTAATTCAGGTTATTGATGTTTAATTAGACGACATTCAATGGGCGGGTTTTCATGACACATGCAACAAAGGCAATCTACAAGCTGTTGCTTACAGATTATGTAAAAGTGAGCAAAGTGTCTGTGGAAGATATGTTGTTCGATGAACAAGATATCAACAAGTCCATGGACAAAATTGAGGTTAGTACTGCTTTGTATCATATGACTATGTTTATACTATCACCACTCCATTGTGTTCGGTATAAGTTCAAAAGAAATTAAATTGGTTTCAAGACAGGGATTGATGAGTTATGGTTTATATTTGATTCCTCTGTAGGTAATTGATTTCCATCAAACGGTTGAAGTAAATGGCATAAAGTTCTGGTGTTACACGGCAGGCCATGTTTTGGGTGCAGCCATGTTTATGGTGGATATAGCTGGTGTCCGAATCCTCTACACAGGCGACTATTCCCGTGAGGAAGACCGACATCTGAGAGCAGCTGAGCTTCCTCAATTCTCCCCTGACATATGCATCATTGAATCCACTTCTGGTGTCCAGCTTCATCAATCTCGTCATATTCGTGAGAAACGCTTCACTGATGTAATCCATTCAACAGTTGCTCAGGGCGGACGTGTGCTGATCCCGGCTTTTGCACTAGGCCGTGCTCAGGAACTTCTCTTGATTTTAGATGAATACTGGGCGAACCACCCAGATCTACACAATATCCCAATCTACTATGCATCACCGCTCGCCAAAAAGTGTATGGCGGTTTACCAAACCTACATATTGTCTATGAACGACAGAATCCGCAACCAGTTTGCAAATTCTAATCCGTTTGTGTTCAAGCACATTTCTCCATTAAACAGCATTGATGATTTTAATGATGTCGGTCCATCTGTGGTTATGGCTACTCCTGGAGGTCTTCAAAGCGGTCTCTCAAGGCAACTCTTTGACAGCTGGTGTTCAGATAAGAAAAACGCTTGTATCATACCGGGTTATATGGTGGAAGGTACACTGGCGAAGACGATAATTAATGAACCGAAGGAGGTGACTCTTATGAATGGTCTTACTGCTCCACTCAACATGCAAGTGCACTATATCTCGTTCTCTGCTCACGCAGATTACGCGCAGACGAGCACGTTCTTGAAAGAGCTCATGCCTCCTAACATCATCCTTGTTCATGGTGAAGCTAACGAGATGATGAGGCTCAAACAGAAACTCTTCACGGAGTTTCCCGATGGAAACACAAAGATCATGACCCCGAAGAACTGTGAGTCCGTTGAAATGTATTTTAATTCTGAGAAATTGGCGAAAACCATTGGGAGATTGGCGGGAAAAACACCCGATGTTGGCGATACAGTGAGCGGGATTCTGGTGAAGAAAGGGTTCACTTATCAGATAATGGCACCTGATGAACTCCATGTTTTCTCACAGCTATCAACAGCAACTGTAACTCAGCGGATTACAATCCCGTTTGTAGGAGCTTTCGGTGTGATAAAACATCGCCTCGAGAAGATTTTCGAGAGCGTGGAATCTTCGACAGATGAGGAATCGGGGCTTCCAGCACTGAAAGTACATGAAAGAGTAACGGTGAAACAAGAGTCAGAGAAGCACATCTCACTTCAGTGGTCATCAGATCCGATAAGTGACATGGTTTCAGACTCCATTGTAGCTCTGATTCTCAACATTAGCCGCGAAGTCCCCAAGATCGTCGTGGAAGAAGAAGATGCTGTGAAATCCGAGGAAGAGAACGGGAAGAAAGTTGAGAAAGTTATATATGCACTTCTTGTGTCACTCTTCGGGGATGTGAAACTAGGCGAGAATGGGAAGCTTGTGATCAGAGTCGATGGTAATGTCGCTCAGCTCGATAAAGAGAGTGGAGAGGTAGAGAGTGAGCATTCAGGTCTTAAGGAAAGAGTAAGAGTAGCTTTTGAGCGGATTCAGAGCGCTGTGAAACCAATCCCTCTCTCAGCTTCTTAGTAGCTTTTTAAAGTCATCGTTGAGGTTTCTTTAATCATCATAGAGTTTTATCCATCTGATGATGTTTCTTCTGTTTCCATGTTTACTAATAGTGACGATTAAGTCTAATGGATGTTATTAATAATGTGTTTTATGAAACTTTGCTGCTTCCTTGAGTTTACTGTGATGATGATCAAGTCTTATGGATGTTATCAAGTACGAGTTTTTAACTTTTTTTTGCATAAATCACCTTTTTTTTTTTACCTTCAAATCACATCGTAAACATCTGCAATCTTAATTTTAAAACTAATCTATGATTAAAACTGAAATTTTTAAAAAAAAATCAAAAAATTGTTTTTACAGTTTCTCTTTTTGAATGATGTGACAAAAACATGTAGGCGGGAAAATCAAAGGCAAAAAAATTCTCTCTTGTTTTGTTCAATTTCTTCCAAAATTGCTATTTCGTCTTCGAATCCAGACACAACAAAGCCGAAATCGAACCTGATGTCCTGACCTATTGAGAAGTATTATGTAAATATCATATAGTTATGATTGTGTTTCCATTTACCGTAAGATTGTATCTTGCGTATCACGTTTAGAATATTCTAGTAGGGTTCACAACTCTGGTTGAATATCAACACAAGCATCTCTTTCTCGCTATCCTTTCATGACCCAAACTGATAACTATGTCGTCAGCCTACGAGTATGAGAGGTTCTCTCGTTCTCAAATTGTTGCTTATCTCAAGCAGGGTGAGATCGCTAGCGTTAAAGAAGAAGATCTCAAAAACCCAACTTTCGACTTCGTCTCCGAGCTTTACACCAGAATTCTCATCTACCTCGACGCTCTCGACGAGTATGTATTCCTCAAAACCCTCTCTTAGCTCTTCACTCAATTTTACCCTCGGTTTTGAAATTTTCGTCTGATTTTTCGACTTCTAAGTAAATTTGAAAACCCTAATTTGTTTTCAATTTGGAGAATTTCTAATGATGCTTCCTTTTTTTGAATTGCGTTTTTCCAATATCAAATCCATTTGTAGAGAAGAGAAAGAGCAAGTTGATTATGAAGCTTTGGAGCACTTTGAAAATCCAGAACATCATGCCACCTCAATGCAATCTATGAAACTTTATTACAAAGTGAAAGATATGTTACATATGCTTCATTGTCCATTAAAGATTACTTACAAGGATCTGTTACGCCCGGAATCATCCCGAACCGAGTGTTTCTTCAGCTCACTTTTGACTTATGGTCTATACAAGTATGTCCTTCTTGCTTCAAATCTTGTTCATGCTCTTAGTTTAATTTCTGCTTGAAAGTTAAGTTAGCTGAGTTCTCTCTAGTTACTGTTGTGTTTTGAAGGAATGATGAAACAGAGAAAGAGATAATGATCTCTTCTCCTTTGAAGAAGACAAAGAACGAAATATAAACTTTTATTGAATCTGAAACTTGTTGTTTTGTTAAGACAAGACATACACACTTATATACATGTTTACATAACTACTCCACTTAACCGTTGGTAACAGTTGTAACTTCTCCGACAAGTTACGTCTCTTACTCACACCCGTTCGTGGTAACACATTACATCCGTTGACTTTACATACAAAACTAATACATATGATATTAGAAGATTTAATCGTGGACTCAATTCTAACAGTTCCTACTTCGAGAAGATGAGTTCTTTATTTGTCTCACTTGACTTAGATGGAAACAAGAGTAGAAATATTTGAATCTCAGATGGCTTTTAGATTCCACAATATCTCTATAAGTTGACGCTCTCATGATTATTTACATATTCTTTTCGTACCAGAGATGAAAAAATGGAACTAATAAGACCAACGTACGATAGAAGAGTTGGGACTCCTTGATGATCAGCGTAAGCAGCGGGAGGCAAAGGTTGCTCAGGTAATGCAAGAAAAATATGCAGAGATTGGAGAATTTGATGAAGGGATTTACCTTTTGTGCAAGAGCTAGAAGCCAACATTGAATAACTGAATCATAAAATATTAGCACTAAATAATCAGCAGATGTCACTGCGAGCTACCTTCTGGAAAATGAGAGAGAGGAGTACACAGATGGATACGGCGGTAAGGAACCGCAGGATATGGTGTTGAGCTAAATTGGGTTCTGTGATTTAATTTATACTGAAGTTACCTTGATCAAGTTGGTGAAGAAAATGACGTGTATTTCTCACTACAGATTTCCAATGCAGAGGTTGACCTTGTGCAAACTGTTCAAGAAAATGCAAACCTCCGCTCGCAAATTGTTCAATCCCCAGACAAATTGCAGGTATATTTTTGTTCCTACTAGCATTAGTCCTAAGATAAAGTTTTTGTGTATACACTAGTTTAAACGTTTGTTGTGGGGACAGGGAGCTTTAGAAGAGAAGAAACTAGTACTTGGGGAAACAAAGAAAGCTGAACAAGTAGCAATTGGATCTTTCCAGGAAAAGGCTGCCATTCTTGAGGTTTATGAAAAGGTATCTAATAAAAACTCTAGATTATTACTTGGTTAGCACGTAGCTAAATGCATTGAGGACATCCTTTGCAACTTGATGGTTAACTTTGGAAATAAATGTTATTCTTCTAAGTTTGGTGTTTATTGCTCTATCACTTTTGTTCATACTTCACGAAATTCTGTTCAGGAGCTTTAGGAAGAACTTTGTTTATTTAGATTGAGACCTTATTCTAAGTTGTTACTTGAATTTTATGTGTTTAGTCTTACAACATGCTCTCACTTTTGAGTTTAATAAATTTACCATCAAAGTTTTGATTTACTATTGAGGTAATATCATTCAACTATGGGTGCCTTTTGCAGGCCTTCAAGAATATTTCAAAGTCATCCTCGCAACTGCAGTTAATCAACGAACAGGTGACCAATCAAAAAGACTCATTTCCTCTTTCATTACTTGTAGATTGTGAACCATGTATTAATTGTATCTCTAGCATGCGGCAACACAAAGACCCTTCCAATTATCGGAATGAGATCTAATGTGTCTTTGAGTTATCGTTCATTCTTATGTGTGTTTGATGATGTTACAGGTAAACAATGCGAAAACGGTTGAGAAAGAATGCAAAGCTTTTAAAGCTAAGCTGAGCGAGGATGGAGTAGCGTACAAATCACTTGAGGCAAAAGTGGTTGAGCGGGAAGGAATATGTAAGTTCTGGTTTATTTCTTCCCTCATCAATAATTCCGTAATTTTGTTTTGGAACGGAGACTGTAATCCTCTATTCTGACAACAGTGGAACAGTTGAACGAATCATTGAAACAACTAGAGAAAGAAAAAGCAGTCATGTTTGATGAGTGGACAAAACAATTGAATGGATTAAAAGTGGAGGTTGAATCCAGAAGACGTGAACTTGAAGTCAGGCAAACCAATGTTGAATCAGTAGTAGCTATGGTATTGCTCCGCTCCCTTTCTTTCGAACATCTAACAACATGAATCTGTTGTGCACTATGCTTTATCATCGCCGTAAGTTTTCTTCCTTTCAACAGGTTGATGACAATACTGCCAAGACTAACCAGGTGAGACAGTCAGGAGAACTTAAAGTGAAACAATTGGCCGCTAAATATGAAGAGATCATGAAGCAGGTTTCTTTCGTTTCCTTGATTTTCATCTGAATTCTGTCAAGATAAGGCAGATCTCCGAAATGGTTAGGCCTAATTATATATTGAAGATAATGAAAATGAGCAGTTAAAATATGTCAATGTTCTGATCTGAAATTTGGAGAAACATGCCAACTTCGAAATGCTTATATAAATTGAACCATGGAAACAAAAGCTTTGTGCTGCAACAAATTAAGAGGTTTCCAAAGTTAAAACAAGTGCTATGCTTCTTTCAGATTCTGTGTAAGATATATATATATATATATATATATATATATTGAGCCTTGCTTTTGATGTTTGCAGTTTCATGAATACACGGTGTCGTTTGGTGCGTTTCTACCAAGCCTCTAAAGCAGAAGACAGGTCTGATTGTTAGAATCACTCTATTGTCTAAGGTAGAGCGAGAGAGAGAGATTTGTAATGGTTAAGAATCGATTAGACATTTTGCTACAAACACGAAAGACATTACTAGTGTTATTGTATTAAGAGGAGATTAGGTGAGAGACAAGATTTTAGACCCAAATTAGTTCTTAGACAAATTTCAAAGATTTTTCGTTCTTGTAATCTCCATGCAGATTGTTTAGCCAAAACATTTAAAATTTTAGTTTTGAAAATTTGTACATAAACTCTTTTCCTCTTGATTGGATTACCAATAATAATTTTTTAATTAATGTGTAGTTGGAAAAAAAATCACTCATAAGTCTAAGAATGTCCTGACAATCATAATTTTTTTAAGAGATTTCAAAATGTAGACAGTCAAAAGTTTTAGGAATTATTCATGATTTTAAGAAAATTGAAATATAATCGACAAAAGTTCTTCAATATTAAAAGTCACGGTACCAATATTAAAATGCTTAAAAACTTTTATATATTTTTACTTTTGTAGAACAAACGTTTTTATTTATTTATTTATTTTAAAAATGCTTCTACCGTATCTGGAGACTGCAGTTTTGTAGGATTTTAATCTAGTCGGCCCCCTGTACTCAAAATCCATTCCATTTAGCCCCCGTAATAAAATTAATATAGTTAATAGTTTATTTTAATTCAGAAAAATAGTAAAAGACAAATAAAACAAGGAATTTTCACTTATTTACGATCCAACCAGTCAGTTGGATCTAGATCCATATGACTTTCGGATCTTTTATCCCCAAAGTCAATCCAAACACTAATTTCCAAATCACCTTTTTTTTATTTCTCCTCTCTACGACTTTTTCATCTTCTTCGTTTCTCTCTGTCTCGAGTCAACAATCCGACAAACACAAAGCTTTCAATCTCTTTTCTTCTTCTTCTTTCTTCTTTTTTTTTTTCTCTCTTTTCTCGATTCCATCGATACTCATTCATCTTTTTCATCTTCCCTCTTCACTCGTTTCTATCGATCCAAAGATCCGTCCTCTCTCTTCTTCTTCGTGAGAAATTCGCAGTGAAATCGAGAAATCCGCCGTGAGAAATCCGCCGTGAGAACTCCGCCGTGTCTTCTCTTTGTAAGATTTCATTTGTTTGATCCCTAATTTTGTTTTATTGTGTTGGGTTTAATTAGGATTTGATTTCTGTGAGGGTTTGATATGTAATTCTCTTTGATTTTGTTTGAAACAAATGCATTTTGAATGGAATTTCGATTACAATTAGGATTTTTTATGATTACAGTTCGGATTTTAAGATTACTAATAGGATTTGAATTACAATTCGGGTTTGAAATTCGGACGACATGTAGCTACTTTTTCTTGTTTTTATTTGGAGATATTGAGTGAAAGTTGTAACTTTGTTTGTAAACTCTTCTTAAAATGATTAATTTCTCTTGGTCAATTTTGGAAGAAATCTGGTTTCAAGTAAGTTAATAAGGAGTGGATTGCAGACATAGATGAAATTTTTTGTACGTATATATTAGCCTATAACATTTGTTTCTCTATTACGAGAGGAGGAAAAGGAAAAGGAGACTGAGACTGAGACTGAGAAGGAGAAGGAGAAGGAGAAAGAGAAGGATAAGGAGAAGAAGAAGCAGAAGAAGACTTGGTGTGTTCAGATGTGTTTTGGTTTCTAATGTTATGTATGATTCTAAGTGTTTAGGTACAACTGGTACACTTATGTACAACTATGTATCTGGGTTTGTATGAATCTAAGTTTTTTTGACAGAAAAATCACCAAAAAACTATGAGTCAAAGTGTTTTGATCAAAAAATTCACAACAACACTATGAATCTACTAAGTATGTTAAAAAATATATAGTGTTGAAAAAAAAAGTATTTTACTTTTTTTTTTTTTTTGGTGAATCTAAGTATTTTGATTAAAATAAAAAATAAAAGAAATATCTACAAATATCTAAAAATATCTGAGAAATATCTAACATAAATATCTAAAATTTGTTCATAGTTGTACAGTTGTACTCGGTTGCACATTTTTGCTCATAGTTGTACAATATCGAGAATTTAGTAAATCTAGTTGTTATCAACTCTAAATTAATTTTTGTGGGTGGAACCGATGGTATTGTCTCATCAAAATATCATTTCTTTGTATGAGTGTAGTTATATTTATCAAAATACAAGTATTTCAAAAATTTAAATTTTTTTAGTTCAAATCTACAAAGTAACAATGGAAGTATAAGGTTGTTAGTGTATGAATGTGAGATTTTGTGATAAGAATTTCACTAATTTAGGAAAATATGAATTTTTTTGTCAAAAACTTCTTGTGTAGTTTCATTACCACCGAGTATGCATTTTTTAAGATTTTTTTATTTGGTTTTAAATTTTCATATTATATAAAACTCTGAAAACTAGCCAAGGCAATAGACCTTAGTTGTACAGGTTGTACTTAGTTGTACCAAGACAAAACAATTTAATTTGTATAGATACGATAAAAAAATCAACCAGAGTTGTATCTGTTAAAACTTAGTTGTACGAAACAGAACAAGTAAGTTTCACAAACAAAACCAATACAAACAACATCGCTTCTTAAATCATCCTAATAATGGCACTTAGAAATCAACCTTGGTCACCCTCATCGTCCCATCAACGTCACCATCATTGTTACCATCATTGGTAAACCACTCGCCTAAACTACTCGGCCTCTTCGACCTCTTCTTACCTCATTTTCTTCTATGTTCTCCAAAGCATAAGCACAAGCAAATTAAAGTGCATGACTGAATTCTTTTTTATTGTCCCTGAAAAAGAAAGAGAGAAAGAAAATGGTCTATAATTTTATATTTTTCGTAGCAGTCCATCAACATAGTTGTACTCATTTGTCCCAATTGCACCAAATTTAGGGTTTCGGTAATATTATACTTAGTTGTACCTAATGGTTTCAGTTGTTCCAAATCTACAATTCCCAATTTTTTCTACCAAAAACTGCATTCAAGCTACGAATTCAACTTTTCTCAATCATAATTCACTAAAAAAACAAGTATACTTACTAGTGGATAGAGAAGAAGAAGTAAACAACGAGCTTTAATGGTGGATGGAGAAAAAGAAATAGAGAGGAAATATGTCATTGAAGATGCTTGAATCGTAAGAAGAAGAAGAATTTGATTTTTTTTAAGTTTTTTGATGGAGAAGAAGAAGAAGAGATGAGATATGTCTTTGGAGATGGAGAAGAAAAAAAAAGAAGAAGAAGAAGAAGAGAGGAGAGGAAATATGTCGTAAGAAGAAGAAGAATAATCTCATTTTTTAAGGTTTTTGGTAGTTAATGAGAGAGGAGAGAGAATGAATATGATTGGTTGCTTTTAAGAATTTGTTGGTAATAAAATTTAATGTAGAAATAAATTGGATAAAAGGCAAGGGTATAGTTGGTTTTTAAATGTATTGGGAAGGAGAGGGGTAGTGAGAATAAGTGAGAGTTTTTGAAAGAATGTTTGGAGGAAAAGGGGCTAGAGAGATTTAATTCCAGTTTCGTATAGGCGGGAAAATCATTCTCTCTTCTTTTTGATTTCTTCCAAAATTGCCATTTCCTCTTCTCAGTTTCTTCGAATCCAGACAACAAATCGGAACCTAACCCAAACTGAAATCTATGTCAGCCTACGAGTACCCGAGGCTCTCTCGTTCCGACATTTTGACGGCCCTCAAGGATTTTCAGATCGCTAGCGTTACAGAGACCGATCTCAAAAACCCAACTTCCGACTTCGTCTCCGAGCTTTACACCAGAATTCTTATCTATCTCGACGCTCTCAACGAGTATATATTCCTCTAAACCCTCTCTTTGCTCTTCACTCTATTTTACCCTCGGTTTTGTCTGATTTCGAAAAACCCTAAATTTTTCAATTTGGGGAATTTCTGATGATGCTTCGTTTTCGACATTGGGTCTTTCCAACATCAAATCCATTGTAGAGAAGAGACTGGGCAAGTTGATTTTGGGGCTTTGGAGCAATTGGAGAATCCAGAACATCATGCCACATCAATGCAATCTATGACACTTTATTGCAAAGTGAAAGATATGTTAGATATGGTTGATTGTCCATTAGCCATTAATTTCAAGGATCTGTTACGCCCCGAATCATCCCGAACCGAGTTTTTCATCAGCGCACTTTTGAATTTTGCTCTATACAAGTATGTCCTTCTTGCTTCAAATCTTTTGAATTATGTTCTATACAAGTTAGCTGAGTTCTCTCTAGTTTCTATTTGGATGCACCAAGACCTTTTCACCAGGTTTCTACTTTGAGTAGACGAGTTCTTATTTGTCCCACTTGACTTGGAGATGGAAACAAGAGTACTGCTATCTGAATTTCAGATAGCTTTTAGGAGTTTTCAATGTGCACAGAGTTTAGTAAGGAATAGAAAATTGAGAAAAATTGGTTTGCATTCGAGATGGGGATACATATTACTCTTTCCCCGCTATAATTTGACGCTCTCATGATTATTTTTACATCTTCTTTCCTGTACTAAAGTTTCAAAAATGATGCTCATGATTATTTGCATCTTCTTTTCGTACCAGAGATTCAAAAATGGAACTTATAAGACCAATGGCAGAAGAGTTGGGTATCCTTGACCTGCAGCGGAAGCAGGAGGAGGCAAAGGTTGCTCAGGTAATGCAAGAAAAATATGTATCCCACAGAAGATAGTCATTATCTTTTTCTAATGGCTATACATGCAGTTGAATGCAGAGATTGGAGAATTTGATGAAGCCGTTGAAAGGGATTTACCTCTTGTGCAAGAGCTAGAAGTGAACATTGAAGAACTGAATCAGAAAATATTAGCACTAAATAATCAGCAGATGTCACTGCGAGATACCTTCCAGAAAATGAGAGAGAAGAGTACACAGATGGATAAGAAGGTAAGGAACCGCATGACATGGTGTCGAGCTCCTTCCTGAAACTAAATTGTGTTATGTGATTTAATTTATTATGAAGTTACCTGGATCAAGTTGGTGAAGAAACCGTTTGTCAATTAGGCGATCTGCATATGCTTGAATTTGAGAGACGTTTTCTGCTCCTGACATGTGTATTTCTCTCTACAGATTTCCACAGCAGAGTTTGACCTTGTGCAAACTGTCCAAGAAAACGCAAACCTCCGCGCACAAATTGTTCAATCTCCAGACAAATTGCAGGTATATTTTTGTTCCTACTGGCACTAGTCCTAAGATAAAATTTTATTTATACACAAGTTTAAACGTTTGTTGTGGAGATAGGGAGCTTTAGAAGAGAAGAAACTAGTACTTGGGGAGACAAAGAAAGCTGAACAATCAGCAATGGGATCTTTCCAGGAAAAGGCTGCCATTCTTGAGGTTTATGAAAAGGTATCTAATGAAAACTCTAGATTATTACTATCTTATGGTTAGCACGTAGCTAAATGCATTTAGGACATCCTTTGCAACTTGATGGTTAACTTTTTGAAATTACAAGTCTTAGGTCACTGCGGATACTTCTCTCAAACTATTTGGTTAGAGAATGAGGATTCCAAGCATTATTCTTCTAAGTTTGGTGTTTATTGCGCTGATCACTTTTGTTCATACTTTACGAAATTCTGTCCAGAAGCTTTAGGAAGAATTTCATTTATTTTGGTGTATAGTGGATGAGAGTGAATCCAAGGTGGACATTATTTAGATTGAGACCTTATCCTATGTTGTTACTTCGTAATGTTTTTATGTTTAGTCTTCCAACAGATTTTTGCTTTCATTTTTTAAGCTAAATAAGTTTACCATCAACTATGGGTGCCTCTTGCAGGCTTTCAAGAAAATTTCAAAGTCATCTTCGCAACTGAAGTTAATTAACGAACAGGTGACCAATCAAAAAGACTCATTTCCTCTTTCATTGTTGTAGATTGTGAACCATGTATTGTATCTCTAGCATGTGGCAACACACAGACACTTCCAATTATCGGAATGAGATCCAATGTGTCTTTAGATTTATCTTTCAATTTTATGTATGTTTGATGATGTTACAGGTCACCAATGCGAAAGCGGTTGAGAAAGAATTCAAAGCTCTTAAAGCTAAGCTGAGCGAGGATGGAGTTGCGTACAAATCACTTGAGGCGAAAGTGGTTGAGCGGGAAAGAATAGGCAAGTCTTGGTTAATTTCTTCCATCTTCAGATATTTTTTTGTAATTTTGTTTTGGGACGGAGACTGTAATCTTGTATTCTGTCAACAGTGGAACAGTTGAACGAATCATTGAAACAACTAGAGAAAGAAAAAGCAGTCATGTTTGATGAGTGGACAAAACAATTGAATGGATTAAAAGTGGAGGTTGAATCCAGAAGACGTGAACTTGAAGCCAGGCAAACCAATGTTGAATCAGTAGTAGCTATGGTATTGCTCCCTTTCTTTTGAACATCTAACAACATGAATCTGTTGTGCGCGATGCGCCGTAAGTTTTCTTTGTATTATATATCAACAGGTTGATGACAATAATGCCAAGATTAACCAGGTGAGACAGTCAGGAGAAGCAAAAGTAAAACAACTAGCCGCTAAATATGAAGAGATCGTGAAGCAGGTTTCTTTCGTTTCCATTGTTTTCAGATCTATCAAAACAATAGGCTTGTTGTAGATTATTTGTAAGATATATCTATCTATTGAGCCTTGTCTTTGATGTTTGCAGTTTCATGAATACACAGTGTCGTTTGATGCGTTTCTACCAAGCCTCTAAAGGACAAGGCAGGTCTCATCAGTTGAGCTGATTCAAGGCAGAGGAGAGATTGTAATGAACACATGTTCTCTACAAATGGTTAAGAATTTGACTACTAAATTAATTCCTCTTGTGATTGTATTAAGTCTCTTGTATTAAAGTTGGATAATGTTATGAATTTCTCTTTATGGAATGACATATATTGAAGTACAGTAGTTTTAAAAAAAAAGAATCAAGAGAAAATGAGAATTCTATGTTGAAGTAAAGTGTGGGAGAGTCGAACTCTTGTCTCGAAGCAAATTGAAGTCTCAAAAACCTAACACAATACCATTTTTGCCACCAGCGCTTTAGGTTTTCGAAGAACAATAAAAGTAATTTTGTAGGAAACGAGTGTGCTTCGCGGTGCTTTTTTCAATCATCTTCAATCCTCAATTGCTGTGGATTCGATAATCTCCCAGAACGAGAAGAAATCTACGATCTACGATCCTCGCTACGGAGCAATTCAAATTCGATGACGACGTAGTTTTAACGAAGAAGACGGAGAAGTGCATCGGAGATTCGCAATATGGATCCGGAGCAGACGTTTATTAGGGTTCAGGAGAGGTTTTCGCAGATCTTAACGCCAAGGATTAGAGGTTTCTTAGAGTATACTTACCTCTTCGTTGCCATCACTTTGTTCTGTATACTCGTTGTTATGCACGCCAATTATGTTCAGCAGGTAAATTTTTGACTCTCGTTTTATGTAATTATGAAAACGGTTTCGAGAAGCTTTCTCTAGGGTTAGCCAATTGTACCAGAAACTTTAGGGTCTTGAATATCTAGCTTTAGGATTAGCTAATTGTGTAGAAGAAGATTAAGGTGTTTTCTTTGGGTCATTTATACTGTAAATTGCCTTTGTTAATGAGTTGAAACTTTAAGTATGAGATACTATAATTTGAAAAGGATGATGTAGATTGTCTGTGTTATGTTAACTTCGTTGCATTTTCTCGAGTAGTCTGATATGAATTGTGGAGCTTAAGCTAGTTTTATAGAAGATGTTGGCATGCGCTTCGTTAGGAGACACTACTGTTTGTATCTTTACTAAGGTTGCACTGGTCATAATTATATAGAATCTGTTGAAAGACACTTTTCTGATTTCTTTATATGTTTATTTTCATGTGAAATTTCCAATAGGAAATACTTCCTATGCAAATGCATTTGAATACTTCTAAGATTGCAAACTTCGAAACTCGAAAATCATCTATCTGTGAAGATTTTCTGTTGGTTTACTTCTCTTCGACTTTAAGAGTTTCATGTAGCCTGCATGCCTTCCTAAGATATTTCTTGCTAGACTCTTCTCTTATCTGGCCTTAATTGTTCCTCTCTAACTAATTCCATTAATCTTGTTTTCTTGGAAAGCCTGGTTGTTCTAGTGAGCTGACTGGAGTTGAGTTAGCTGAAGCAGAGCTTATGCAAATTAAGGTGTGTGGCTGTTATCCCTTCTGTCCTTCTGATGCTAGCTTGCATAATTAGTGAAAAATCTAGATTTTCCAGGCCTTTGATCTGGTTCCTCACTCGTACTTTGAAAGTCTCTTTCTTGAAATCAGTTAGCCATAAATAAAATCTGTACTCATCCTTAGTTCTCTAACCATCTGATTTCTGTGATATAGATAACAAGTGCAGGGTTGTGGTCACGTAATGATGAAAGTACTGCTGCAGATGTTCCTCGAGTTGTAACTGCAACTGATAGTTTAGAAGTCTCAAAGAATGATCAAGGTGATTGTTTATATTCATGAGTGGGCAGTGGGTGAATTGGTTTGGATAGACTGCTGGTAGGAGCTCAATATCTTTAAAGTTTGCAGGGACTGATACTGCCTTGTTTGCTATCATGTAGAAAGCTCTACCAGTGAAGAAAATGCCGATGATATATTTGTGAAAATTGATAAGGAAGAGCCCCGCAGTAGTTTCTCAGTGTCAGCAAAAGAGAATGTCAGAGCAGCTCTTCTTCGCTTTCTCAAAAAGTGTTATAGGCGCATATCTTTCGTTTTACAGCATACAGCACGGATCCTCAGAGGTGTTCGAAAAATATGGGTGAGTTATCTCTTAAATGACTTAGAATATGTAAATATGGGTGAGTTATCTTATTTCCTGTTTTTTCTCAAATTCTGACTTAGATAGTGCGTATGGCTGTCATATATAGATGTTGTATCTCCTCTGCGAGGTTTCCGTTGGATATTTTTGGTATATTACTTATAAAGCATGGTTCTTAAGCAGCGTTCCTTTGATCGGAAATATATGTTACTGAAAATTTAACTGGCACGTGGCTCAATCGTTAGGGTGTGGAGATTTTTCAGTAGCTTCTCCCTTTATTTTGTCAGGAAAATGGACTTAGGTCTATCTACTAATTTAGCTCTTTAGTGATATCTGTTTTTGGTGCCAGTACTTAGGTCGTCTGATGGGTTACAATCCTGATTGTTTATAATTTTAGTTTTTTACTAAAACAAATTATTTTGCTCTTCAAATTTAAATGCAGAACATCATTGGCATACCGTTGAATCTTGATGTGCCCAAATTGTTGCATGTACTGTATATGGATAAAGTCAACTACTATGCAGGTAAAAGCCACCTCAATAGAATTTCTGTTTTATATTTACTTTGGTTTTGTTCTTCATCATCTGAATGAACCATCAAACAATGATGACCGGTTACAAAATGTAAAATGAATCTGAATACATTACATTTCTTTTTTGAAATTTATTCCTTGGTTTGAGCTACGCAAACCACCAAATAAATTTTCTGTCAACCGCCCCCTTCTTAATAACCTTTTTACGATTTTACATGTGAGAGGTTTAGCTATTAGAAGAGTAAAATCACACAGATTTGGCTTTTTGCTTTGCTTTGGGTGGCGAGATGTCTATCTGAACTGCTATGTTTTATCTGTTTGTTGATTTTTCCAGTTCAGTGGCTTGAGAGTAAAACTCAAGAGTTTGAGCCAACATATCTATATACCATGGAAAAGGTAAACGTTATTCTCTTTCAAGAATTTAAAGCTCACTAGTGGAAAATGCTCGAGCATCTTATCAAAGAAAGATGTGAAATGAGGAATTCTTCGGTTGAACTTCTGGTTTGGTCTCAGAATTGTGTTGTTCTTTTTTTATATAGGGTTACTTTTTACTGCCTGATGAAGCAAAATCACGGCATAACATTCGCACTGCAAATGTCAGCATATCGGCACGGCATCCCTGCTTTGGGAACAGGTAATATTCACATTATTGACCCTCAGTTTGGACTCTGGAAATAGTTATTTTAATTGCTAGGGCTGTATCCTAATGATAAGATTCTTAAATTGGATTACTTTTTCAGGTGGCAGCAACTTCTTATAAACAGAGTTGTAGGATATGATACTATTATAATGAATAGCTTACAGAACTCTGCTGGTCAAGGTAGGTAATAGGTGTTTGTCTTGTTGATAATGTCCATGCAAGTTTTACTATGTGTGGGTTCCTTTGAGGCCTGTGATTCCTCAACTATGTGTTTGTCTTTTCTTTTGTATATTGTGGGCAAACTGTTTCTTTCTGAAAGGTTAGGCTACCACTAAACAGAGGTTGCCTGTTTATCTAATTGTAACTTTGAACTAAGTTATCTCTGGGAATTCTAGTCAGAGATTAGTGTGCAGCAATCAATTGGTTCATGCATGACTATGTAAAATGTAAAATAACCAATGTCGTTGTTGGTAGCTATTACATGATATTTCCATCTGTCCTTATTGCTGCTTATGTCCCTTTGATTGTTTCTATCTATGTGCTATTGTGAAAGCTGCAGTTTGCACCCATATGACTGCCAACTTCCTCCATTACAGGTTATCTATACAACTACCAGACAAGAGAGTTTTACAATCTCAGTTACTCCCAAGAACTTCCTGAAGGTTCTGCGCAATTCGGAGGTTTGTCATTTTCTGTCACGTTAACAGCATATGGTTAAAACTTTCCCTTGCATCTCGCAAGTCTATCGGTTATGAGCGTTATATTAGATTGGATCTCACCAAGGCTGCTTTATTAGCTCTTGGAACTTTATCTGTATTTTTGTGTAAGCATTTACTTTAAGAGTAATATTATTGTTCTGGGTGTATGCAGATTACTTGGTAACGAAATGTGGTGTGCTAATGATGTCACTTTTTGTGTTTTTCACAACCACAATGTCTGTGTCATTCACATTGCGAGAGACACAAACTCGCATGTTAAAGTTCACAGGTTTGTATTGCTTCTATTCCAATAGCTAATGGCTTCCCATCTTTGCTTCTCAACAATAATCTTTGTTTCGATATCAATTTGTTGCAGTGCAGCTTCAACACCATGCCCAGCATCGGTTACCAACATTTCAGTTGATCTTTGTACACGTGATCGAATCGCTTGTCTTTGTACCAGTATGCATACAGATCCCTGCTTTTTCATTCCAAGATTTCAGAGGATTCTGTTGACCGACATGATATAACTATTTGAAATTGCAGATTATGATTGGGATTCTGTTCTTCCTGTTTGAGTTTTACGACGATCAGCTATTGGCTTTCATGGTTCTGGTTCTTGTCTGGCTATGCGAATTATTCACCCTGATAAGGTTTTTGGTCTCCTCTTTTGCCTCAGTCACCTGTCTATTCACTATCGAGCTCCCTTATTTATGATGATCTCGCTGCCAATTCAAAATTATGTGTTTTTTACCTGTTCAGTGGAATAGTAACAAAGTCCTATCTTCCCAATATTGCAGTGTCAGGACACCAATATCGATGAAGTTCTTCCCGCGTTTCTTCTTGTTGTACTTCTTGGTGTTCCATATTTATTTCTTCTCGTATGCATATGGTAAGAACTGAGGTTTTACCTTAGATTTGTCTCATTAACTACTGAAATTTCAGACGCTTTCACTTACTGCGTAACTCTCAACAGGCTTTTCTTATCTCGCCCTAATGACAACCGCTGCATTCATGCAACACCTAATTCTATACTTCTGGAACCGTTTTGAGGTAAACGTTTGATTGCAGCAACTCAAAGATTGACCAAATCCAGAGAAGCTAAGCTTCAATTCAAAGTTTGTATCTCAAAATTAAACACACAATTACAGGTGCCAGCTCTTCAGAGATTCCTTCAAAGCCGACAATCACACCTTCAGCAACACCCAGACTTCCACATCACTTCCTCAACAATCCTAGCATCAACTCTTCACATCACAAGGCTGAACAGAACAACAAGAAACCGAAGTCCATCTGGTCCAAACAACACAACCCCAAACCAAAACACGGAAACAAGATTTCCAACAGCGGATGGAGGAGGTGTCGGGAATCCAACACAAAATCAAGAGCAGCAAGAAGAGAATGCAGCAAACACCATTCCTGCAGAGCCTAACAACCAACAAGCGGGTGCGATGAGCTCGTTCAGTTCGATGCTACTATGGATTTTAGGCGGTGCTTCTTCAGAAGGACTGAACTCGTTTCTTTCGATGTTTAGAGATGTGAGAGATGAAGAAGAAGCACAAGTGTTTGCAGATACTACTCCACCTCAAAACCCGCATCATGATCCTCTTTCAGTTGATTAAAAGTTTCTACCTCTGTTTGCTGTATATTTTGTATTTTCTTTTTGGCCTCTAGTTTTTTGTTCCTTGTTTGTTTGTATAGTCACTGGCCAAAAGAGACGAGCTTTTGAGATATTAAACAAAAATTGGTAAAAAGGGGAGAACATAAAAAAGGTTGGTAAAGCAATGTATATGACATTGATTCTTGAATATGGTTATATTTAAGGAAAATAGGCTTTCACTTTGCCCTCACCGAGGTGGCTTTTATGTTTTTGTTTTATTGAAAAAAAAAATTGAATTTACAAATGTAAAAATAGTCTGTAAAACATTACTCCCTCCGTTTCATAATGTAAGGCGTTTTGGATAAAGTACTTTGTTTCACAATATAAGTCGTTTTCGAGTTTCAATGCAAATTATATATTATTTTAATATTTTATGATTATTTATATTATGCAGTCTCTTTTATGATTGGCTAAATTTTTAAAAAGTAGATCTTCTTAATCTGCGTGCTTTTACCGAAAACGACTTATATTTTGAAACGGAGGGAGTACTATTTATTTGATTTTTGCTAATTCATCCATAAAATGATGTTAGTTGTATATTAATTCATATAAAATTAGAATGATGACTTAATGTGTAACATCAATTATCAGTTATTTGTTTGCGTGATATATACTTTATAATTTCAAAAAAAAAAAAAAAAAAAACTTTATAATTTCAATATTTATACATACCTCAAATACTTAAAACCAAAACAAAAAAACAATTCACAGATAAACGCTGCTATATAAGGATTTTATCAGAAAAATAGGTTTGGTGAAATTCAAGAAATGTGATTAGTAATTAGTAATTAGCCAATCAGAGATAAGAATTATATATGCGGATAAATAATAATAACCTCTCTCAATTTTATATGAACCTTGTCAAGAATTGTACGGACATGGCGATGATGATGAGGATAGATTGCGTGAGCCACATCACCAATACTGCTCTGCTTCCATGTCTCTACAACGGAACAGTTCTTCGCCGGCGCTCCCTCAGTCTCCGAAATAGTTGTTTCCGAGAACGAAAGTTTCAGCTCCGATGCGTCTCTGCTTCTTCCGATTCGTTGCAGTTTGATTTCTCTCCGCCTCCAATCGATCACGATCTCCTTGTAAGCTTCACTCGTTTGCTGCTGCAAATTACAATTTTGTTATGTTTCTTGTGAATTGGATGTTTCTGAGTAGTAAGTATAAGTATGCTAATGCATTTTCTTCTTATGGACTTGTAAAGGATACAATTAGTGTTGCTGGAGGCAAAGTTTCTGAAGATGGTATTGTTGAGAGTTTTGATAACGACGATGAGGCTTTGGATGCATTTGATAATGGTGTTGTGGTATGTAACTTAACCCTGGAGCTCTTTGGTTTTGCATTATGATTTTTGTTTGATCAAAACTTGATTTATAGGTTGTGGATCTATCACATTTTGGGAGAATTCGAGGTACTATATATCCTTGTTTATCTCTTGTCTTATCGTGCTTTTTCGACATTGAATTGGTTCTAATTTGCTTAGCTTTTCGTTCTGACTTTGCCTATGAATACTACCTTATGTTTGTTGTTTTAACTATTTGCTACATTCTTTGTCATCAAGTTAGTGGAGATGACCGTGCTCATTTCCTTCACAACCAAACCACTGCGAATTTTGAAAGCCTTAGTGAAGGACAGGTGAGTCTTTTTAAGGATATTTTCATTTGAGTGTATATTGTCGCCTCTGTGATTGGTAACCACTTGTGGGTCTATTTGCTCGTTTCTGAAGGGATGTGACACTGTATTCGTTACCCCAACAGCACGGACGATAGATATTGCACATGCCTGGATCATGGTAATAATACCCCTTCCTTATGGGAGTAAGATAAGTTTGGGTTCACTTTTAGTGGTTCCATATATTATATATGCAAGTTCTATCTTTAACAGACTCTTTTTTTGGTTTCCAGAAAAATGCAATACTGCTAACGGTTTCTCCAACGACATGCCAAAGCATAATTGAGATGCTGAACAAGTATGTTAAAACGTTTCATTCTAGTTCACTTACAAAAGTTTGATGGATTCTTTGAAAATCTGATTTCGTTGGAGAACCATGACATCACTTATTTTTCTCATCTTTGTCTTCTCAGGTACATTTTTTTTGCTGACAAGGTAGAAATCAAGGACATCACCAAGCAAACTTGCTTATTTGCATTAGCTGGACCCAAAAGCAACCAAGTAAGATTATTCTTAAAGCAGACTGTCTTGTAAAATTTTCTCTGTTTTAGTCTTTATGGTTGTTCAATTACATTATTTTGGTACTGTAAAAACACTTGAAACAGATCATGTCTAAACTGAATCTGGGAGATCTTATTGGGCAGCCATATGGCAATCATCAGCATTATAGTGTAAGTCTTTTTTTGTTATATAGAAACAGATCTTGGGAAGCGACATGTAGTAACAAGCTCCTTTCTATGTCAGTTTGATGGAATGCCAATTACAGTTGGGGTCGGAAGTCTGATTTCAGATGAAGGCTTTACCATGTTAATGTCGCCAGGGGGTGCTGTTTCAGTCTGGAAGACCCTTTTAGCTGAAGGTGCCATTCCGATGGGTTCTGTAGCCTGGGAAAAACTTAGAATCACTCAAGGTTAGTAAAACTATTGTCCAAATGCAGGCGCCATAGGTGTTTCTTGATTTGCACTGATAACACGAATATCACCCGTAACCTCCAAAATCTAATGTCATGAGGTTGTGGCCACTAGTCCTACTAAAGGCATGATTGGTCGAGATTTACGTAATATAGGCAAAAGGCTCATAAGTATGCTCTTAAATCTTTTACTTGCCATTAGCGAAATCAGAATTGTTAGATCTTACAGAACCATTGATTTAGTGAATAAGCAGACAAAATGATATGTTTCTCAGGCCAAAAGCATTGATGTTTTGCAGGAAGACCAGCACCTGAGAGAGAACTCAGCAAGGAATATAATGTTTTGGAGGCGGGTCTATGGAACTCGATTTCTCTGAACAAAGGTATTTGAGAAGCTTTTGTTCAGTGAACTAAAACGATACAAGAAACACCTAGAGTAAACAATCTTCAATCATCTCAGGATGTTATAAGGGACAGGAGACGATAGCAAGACTAATGACATATGATGGAATCAAGCAATGGTTATGTGGACTTAATCTCTCTGCACCAGCGGAACCCGGCAGCCCCATCATTGTCGACGGGAAAAAGGTTTTGAGCGCTTGTGTGCATACCTTAGTCGCTCGGAAACAAAGAAACAAGCCAAATTTTGTTTTACATTCCTTAACTAGTTTATAAACTCTATTTTCAGGTCGGGAAGCTAACGAGCTACACTAGGGGACGAGAAGGGTCTGGTCATTTCGGGTTAGGCTACATCAAGAAACAAGCAGCTTCAATTGGAAACACAGTGACTATAGGTGAAGATATTTCTGGGATAGTTTCTGAAGTCCCCTATCTAGCGCGGCAACATCCTCCGTCAGCCAACTCGAGTTCTTGAGTAGAAGAAAAAACGCTATGATGCAAGGAAACTACATAAGGACAACACACTGGTACCGAAAACAAAACTTATTTTGAGATGGAGTATATTATATTCGGAAATTGAAACATTATTAATGATACATAGAAGATAGAACAACAGTTTAGGGTCTTAAATAGACGTTTTTTAGAGGCAAATCATACTAGGACAATCGCAGAGACGTTTGTTATGACGTTTAGGAGTGCAATCACAGTAGATAGGGCTGAGCCTTACACTTGGATTCCATGTCCATAATAAGTCATTTAGACATTTTTGTCCTCCATCGTCTGAGCATGAACCTCTGAACACTTGTTGTTTTGACGGGCACCACTGCCTTTTCTCCCCAGCAGCTTCACCTAATCCATCAACGAAAAGAAGAGTTTTTGGTTAACCGGAGATCGATGAGCAAAACTGTAATCTCAGTAGAATGATAAGAAGACCTTGTGAAAGGTGGATTGGAAGAAAGGAGAATAAGACAGAGGAAGCCAAGAAGATTGCAGCCAACTTCATATGTTTTTCTGTAAGTTTCTTCTCTCTTTGTTTTTTCTTTGTTCTTTTATATATTATAATTGTTATGATTATGTGATTGTCCCCAAACAAGCACTAACATTTAAAATATTGACATATACATTGGAATGTATATGATTTTGTATCATGAGTTTTGCTGTTTTGGGTAGTCCTATATATTAGAATGTATATAATCTCTCTATCCTAAAACAAGCTTTTCAATAAGTGGATTAGTTGCTTTGTATATTTTCAATAATATCAGTGGCTCATTTTCTACACATGTTAGTTAACTTCATCTACCCATCTTTCTTCAATTTCTTACTTTTGTCTAAAGTCTTCACTTTCTTATATGCATAATATATTAATCAAGAAACATAATAATAGATGTATAAGTGGAAATGTAGTCTCATTGGACCACGTTCTGAACAATAGCAAAAGCAAAATGCACTGAGCTATAAAGTGGTATCTGCGGAGGCTCTAGGTCGCTTTCACCTGCGTGATGTTTTGTCTTGACCCGATGAAAAAGTTGTCTGGCTTAATTTGATATCAGTTCAAAGATTATTTTCTGTTTACAACTATGCAGATAGATATTTTTTAGGGGTGCACAAATATTGAGAAAAATTGGACGATAATGGATAATCATAATACAGTCTAGTTGGTGATTCCTATAATGGTTATAGGATTACGTAGGATTTTACAAATCTGATGACCAAATCAAATATATCACTATGTCATCTCCACTATCTTTCAGTTGTGGATGCATTCGTCATACTGTTCTATACATTATTTCATTTAACAGGATTCTGTAACTCTGCATGTTTACCAATTAGTGATTTTAAGCCTTGGAATACTTGAAGAAATGTTTAGGCTTTGAAACCCACCTTCGATGATGGGCCTAAAGGGCCCTTAATAAAATAAGACCCAAAGGTTTATTGTTCTTCCATTCCAAGAAAATGTGAATTGCTAATGGAGATAAGCTTACCAAAGAATTGTGGTGTATTCGTTGCGGTTTTGTTTGATGAGAATTAAAAATATATATATATATATATCATGATTCATGAATGTGGTGCATGTAGGATATTGTAATTCTTTGTAACGAATTAAGTATTATCATCTTTGGGCTTTTCATTAGAAATTAGCCGAAACATTATTCTTGATACATAGAAAAATGAATTATAACAACAGTTGGGAGTCTTATATAGACGTTTTCTAGGGACATTTCATATTAAGACAACTACAAAGAATATTGTAGTAAGGAAAATCAGAGCAAGTGCAGGAGACTGGGCTGAGTCTTACACTTGGATCCCAAGAACTTAATAAGAGATCTAGACATTGTTTTGCTCCATCCTTTTCACAAATACCATCAAACACTTGTCTTTTATCCGGACACCATGACCTTTTCTGCGCAGCAATGTTTATGCTTGATTCTTCACCTAATTCATCAACAACAACAAAAAGAGTTAAAATCAAACTAGTTTAGGTCAACCGAATTTCGATGAGCAAAATGGTAACTTTATTAGAATGATTAGAAGACCTTGTGAAAGGTGGCTTGGGAAAAGGGAGAAGAAGACACAAGTAACTAAGAAGATTGCAACAAACTTCATGTTTTCTTGCAAGTTTCTTCTCTCTTTTGTTTTTCTTTGCTTACGTGTTGTTATGAGCTTGTGATTTTCTCCAAGAAAGAACTTACATTTTACATATATACATAGAGCAGATCCAACATATTAGAGGCATACCTAAGGAAATTCATTAAAATGTGGCCCTTATTTGTTAATATATCACGATTGTTTTCTATTTTTAACAACATTTTCATTTATTAGATTAATGTTTTAAAAAACCAAAATTAGAGAAATCATCATTTAAAATAGGTATTGATTACTTCTGTATTTAGAATCAACTGAGGCAAAAGAGAAGTCATACAAAAAGTAGCCCCAAGAAGCATCAAACATTTCCGATGAGATTATTATTAGATTTTTTTCCAAACGATAGATTTAAAATTAGAAGCAAAATGTGGGAAGTTACTAGGAATGTCAATCGGGATAACTCGGCCAGGCCCGACCAAAGCCCGAAAAACCTTGCATATATTTGAGTCTGGTCCAACGCGTAAATTTGGATCCTATATTTTAAAGCACAGTTTGGCCCTAACAAGGTTACATGGTTTTTTCTGGCATATTTTATAATATCTTTTTAAAAAAACATCTATGTCTGAAACAAGTCAATCGTAACTTAAATAACCACGAGAATTCATTAAAGCCAATTTTATTTATAATAAATAAATTTAAAACTAAATAAATAATAACTGATACCAATTAAATATAAATCAAATGAATTCAAACTAGGCAGTAGAGCCAAGATTTGAATCTTTTTCAATGCCTTCTAAATCTTCCTCGGCTTGAATACCTTATAAATTCTTTTCGTCATCAAGATCTATGCATATCAAATTTAAAGATTTTGGATTTTATCATAATATAAAATTTCATAAATAAAGATGTTAAAATATTAAATAAAGGGATGTGCTTTTAGTCAAGTGGTTAAGTCCACTTGACTCCGCCTTCTCCACCGGAGTTCGACTCCAGTAAGTCGCGTTACCCCGCGTAGTAGGGATTGGTTATGGATCGGCCCTTGTCGATCCAAAGTTGTCAAAAAAAAAAAAGTATTAAATAAAGAAGAATGACATTACTACGGGGATCTTCAAATGTAAATTCATCCAACCAAGTGCTTATAAGGCACAATTAGAAAACTAGCTAGGTTTAGGATTTTTAACTCTATTAATAAATCCATAAACAAATTTTCCAATTAAACTAAAATATTAACAAACAAAAAGTCAAAATATATTTTAAAGGCTTTTCGGCCTGGCCCAAGCCCAGTCGGGCTAAATCCTAAAAACCGTTTAACACTAATGGATTTAGTCCGAAAGTCCCGATTTTCAATGGACATATATATTTAACTCTGAACCCGCTATTTTTCAAGAGTTAGGCCGGGCCATCGGTGGGCTTTAGCCCTATTAGAGTATTTGTATTCCATAGTCCACAAAACATGATGTTTTACAGAAAATATTTGGGTTCACCTCTAGGGTGAATCTTTTTATTCACTCCCTCTTTACTAACCAATAAGAATTTACCACTTAATAAAAAAACTAAATTTATTTGGTTTTAAAATCTAATCTACCTCCAAAACGAGATTATATATCAGTTTGGATTTATAAAAGAGAGTTAGGGTTTAGATTTTATAATTAAACTAGGTTAAATATCGGTTTGGGTTATAAACGGGGTTAAATTTTATAATTTAAAGAGGTGAAATGTCGGTTTGGATTTATAAAAAACGGTAGTGGTTTAGATTTTGTAATTATACGAAGCTAAATGTCGGTTTGAGTTTATAAAAGAGGATTAGAATTTAGATTTTGTAATTAAATGAGATTATATGTCGGTTTGAGTTTATAAAGGAGAATTAGAGTTTAGATTTTGTAATTAAACGAGATTATATGTCAATTTAGGTTTATAAAAAACTGGTTAGTGTTTAGATATTACAATGAAATGAGTTTATATATATATATATATATATATATATTAGATGACATATTTTGATTGGTTAGAGTAAGAGGGATGAATAAAAGGATTCACCCTCCCCGAAATAACAAGAGAATTTTTTATTCAGGTTGACTAGGTTGAATTACGGCCATTTTGGACGATTTTTGAACGCAAGAGAAAGCCGAATTAGCAATCAAATTTGTTGTTCCTAAATGATGACAAGAAGTACTTGAAAATTGCACACAAATACATCCTAATATCCCAAAACTAACAACCTGTTTCCACAATTATACTAAGATCAAGTCTTCGGGGTTTTCATTAGAAACTGAAACGTTATTCTTGATACAGAGAAAAAGGATTTAGAACATCAGTTTGGGTCTTAAATAGACGTTTTCTATGGGCAAATCATGTTAGGACAACTACAAAGAATATTATTGTTAGGTTGAGGAGTGCAATTGCAGGAGATTGGGCTGAGCCTTACACTTGGATCCCATGTACTTAATAAGTTATTTAGACATTGTTGTGCTCCATCATTTCCACACGAACCACTGAACACCTGTTTTTTAGACGGACACCATGGCCTTCTCTGCGCATCAATATTTATGCTTGATTCTTCACCTAATTCATCATCAACAACAACAAAAAAGTTAAATCAAACTGGTTTAGGTCAACCGAATTTCGATGAGCAAAATGATAACTTTAGTAGAATGATTAGAAGACCTTGTGAAAGGTGGCTTGAGAGAAGGGAGAATAAGACACAATTAACTAAGAAGATTGCAGCAAATTTCATATTTTCTTGCAAGTTTCTTCTCTCTTTTGTTTTTCTTTGCTTATGTGTTGTTATGAGCTTGTGATTGTCTCCAAAAAAGAACTTATACTATACATATATACACAGAGCAGATCCAACATATTAGAGGGGCTAAGGAAAATTTATCAAAAAGTGGCCCTTTATTTGAAAATATATCATGATTTCTGTTCTATTTTGAACAACATTTTCATTTATTATATTTATGTTTTAAGAAACCTAAATTAGAGAGATCATCACTTAAAATAGGTTTTAATTACTTATATGTTTAAAATTATTGTTTATATATATTTATGTATTTATTATTAGATTTTTCAAAAAGATAGATTTCCAATTAAAGCATAAATGTGGGATATCATCATATTAAATAAACTTTATACAAACTTAGTGAAATATATGAGTCCTTAATATATCATCATATTAAATATTGAAAACTAATATGGACTATTAGAAAGGAAAAATGAGCAAATTATTGACAGAGAAGTGAATTGGACATAATCTTTATTTTTTTACATATACTCATTCACATTCTAACAACTCATTTTTATATATTAATATATAAAAAATAAAACATTTTCAATATTCCACATATATACTCACATTATTATGAAACATATTAAATTTTCTCATAAAAAAAAATATCAACAAAATTCAAATTACGAAATTTTTTTATCAAATATATAGGTATGCAACTTCTGAATAATATTTATAAATGTTTAGTACGTATAAAAATATAAAACAATGGTAACTATTATTAATTTCCTGTTAATTATAGTTCGACTTCTTTTTGTGGTTGTTTTAACGATGTTTTCAAGCTTCTATTTATGTTTTTCAATTATATAATAGATTTTTCTCTATTATCTTCTAAGGCTCTAGATTTTTCTTTTTCATATTCTCTTTCTTATATTGATTGCTTGAGTAATTACTCAATACACTTAACAGTAAAGTAGTATATATGAGGTCGATCCACAAAAACCAATAGTACACTAAAGATTTGTGAGACTCGTTCTTAGCTAAAGCTCTGAAGTTTGTTTTTTTGGTTTTTAAATTTGTAAATAAAATTGCAAAGTAAATAATCGATTTAACTTATGAATTAAAGACATTGGGCTATAAGATATTTCAAAGAACGATGATTAGCGGAATACACATAATACGGAATTCAACAATAAAGAACCATTCTAGAATCTTAACACAAGTTTAGGCTAATTCTCTTTCAAAATGTTAGCCACTAAATTTTACTACTCGATTATTAAACTCTTATTTGTAATTTTCAAGTCAAATCCGCATTATCAAACAGGTTTGTTTGGTTCACAATACCTTTTAACATCAACTCTCATTGGTTAGAAATACATTGAACATTTTACAATTGTTCATGCATTCTATCGAACATTTTTTATGCATAGAAAAACTTATCATCTAAAACATGATGATCAATCTTATTCGAACATTAAGAGAATGTAAATCAAAGAACCTGGAGATGGAGAATTCCTAATGACAATCAATTCACTAATTCATTGACTTTTTTACTTAGAACCAGTGTTTTTAAACCCAACCCAAATAGTGAACCGGACTACCTTCTGGGTCATCGGGTCACTGGGTTAACCGGGTTCGACCACGGGTTAATTGATTAAAATTTTATTTAATATTTATAGAGATGATTTAGTTTTTATAAATATAAAAATAAAAATATTCTTAATATATTACAAAATATGAAGTCTAACAATAATAATAAAGTGATTCAAATAAATTTTTTAAATCCAGCTTAAAAGTCTAAAACCGTAACAAATATTAAAATAGTATGAGATCGCGAATGACAGAAATAAACTAATAAAACATCGCAAATTCAAAAAAGCTAATCTCGGTTATTTCTCTCACCATTCCATTCATTCTTCTTAGACGGCACTGTGAAGATTCATTAAAAATTTGAAAACAACAAATGAGTCTAAAATCTAATTTTTTTTTCAAAATGACTGAATAGAGTCTAAAACTCTATATTTTATTTGAAAATCAAATGATATTTTAAAACCCATACCTAGTCGGTTCAACCGCTTCACTGGGTCACGGGTTAATAGCGGGTTTTTGTGGGTTTTTTCGGTTCTTAAAATGGCGGATATTAGCATTAAACCCAAACCGGAAAAGTGTCCGGATCATGGGTTAACCGGTCAGACCGGACGGTTCGGGTCGGGCGTGAAAACACTGCTTAGAACCCTAAAACTCAATTGGAGAACTATGTGCTCACACATAGAAAATGAAATAAGAAAAATAGATTATGTAACTCTGCATGTTTACCAATCACTGATTTAAGCTTTCGAACTCTTATTAGGCTTTGACAGCCCACATTTGAAGATGGGCCTAAGAGCCATTGATCTTCATTTGGTGCAAAACTGAAACGAGTAATTCTTTGTAACGAGTTAAGTATAACATCTTTGGGCTTTTCATTAGAAACTGAAACATTATTCTTGATACATAGAAAAATAATTTAGAACAACAGTTTGGGGTCTTATATAGATATTTTCTATGGGCAAATAATATTAGGACAACTACAGAGAATATTGTTGTTAGGGTAAGGAAGGCACTTGCAGGAGACTGGGTTGGGCCTTATACTTGGATCTGAAGTTTCTAATAAGAGATCTAGACAATGATGTGCTCCAACGGTTTCACAATCACCACCAAACACTTGTTGTTTCGACGGACACCACGGCCTCCTCCACACAACATTCATGCTTGATTCTTCACAGGATTCATCAACAACAACAAAAAGAGTTAAATCAAACTAGTTTAGGTCAACAGAATTTCGATGAGTAAAATGGTAACTAGAATGATTAGAAGACCTTGTGAAAGGTGGCTTGGGAAAAGAGAGAATAAGACACAAGTAACCAAGAAGATTGCATCAAACTTCATATTTTCTTGCAAGTTTCTTCCCTCTTTTGTTTTTCTTTGCTTATGTATTGTTATGAGCTAATAATGTCTCCTAGAAAGAATTTACATTTTAAATATATACACAGAGAAGATCCATATATTAGAGGCGAAAGGAAAATTCATAAGCATGTGGCCCTTATTTGAAAATATATCATGATTTTTTTCTATTTTTAACAACATTTTTCATTTATGTTTTAAAACAAATTAGATAAATCATCACTTAAAATAGGTATTGAATACTTATATATTTAGAATCATTGTTTCGATATCTATGTATTTATTATTAGATTTTTTTCCAAAAGATAGATTTAAAATTAAAAGCATAAATGTGGAAAATTATTAGGCATGCCAATCGAGCAAATTCGGCCCAGCCCACCTAAATCATGCAAAATCCTGCATATATTTGAGTTCGGCCCGGCCCGTATAAATTCTGAGTTTATATTTTAAAGCTCGGTCCGGCCCTAATAGGGTTACATGGTTTTTCTGGGCTTTTCGGGCCAAATTTTTAGAGAAAAAAAAACTTATAATTCATATTATTTCTTAAAACAATATATGTATGAAAAAAGTCAGTCGAAACTCAAATAATCACTAGTATTCATTAAAGCGAAATTCATTTAAAAGAAAACTGTTATAGACCGCATGGTCGGATGGACTCCATAACCGTTGGGCCTAATCCATATTCTACAAGGCCCATGTCCATGTTCTAGAAGGCCCATTGTATGTTCTAGAAGATTCTCCTTATGACGGTCTATATTATACTTAGTGGGCTTTTGGGCTTTAGGGTTTACAAGCCCAATGGGGATTTGTCTCCCCTTGTCATGTATATATATGTATTGAAACCTCATTCATTAATCAATAAGAACAACAAGTTCACAACACGTTATCAGCACGATAGCCTCTAAATCCCTTAGCTAAAGATCTGACACATAAACCCTAATCTCACGATCTCTCTATCTTCATCAAACCCCTAAAACGCAAAGAAATCTGCCTCGGAAATTCAAAGAGGTCGTTCTCTCAAATCGTGAGGACCCAGAAAACGAGCAAGATATCAAATCGAAGCCCTCGCCGAGACGAATCCATCAGTGCAAACGGCTTGTCGATCTAACCACCGACGCGCCCTCACGCACAGATACAGTGTGCGCCGATTTGTTTTGAAAACCCTAGCTCGTCCGTCCGTTTGCTTTCTCCTTTGCTCGGCGATTCCTTCCAAGGACCATACGCTCGTGACAAGTTGATAACCGAGGTCTTTAGCTCCCGGTTCTAGTCCATACAACCCCAAAGGTGAAAGGTAAAACAACAAACCCTAAAGCTAAAGAACCCAACTCGAATTTGAACCTAACAAACGGTGGAAACCTAAAACGAATCTTGATTGTATAAACGATTGTTTTTGCTTGTGAAAACCGATCATGAACTTGAAATTAACAAACGGCTAAGACACTAAAACGAGTCTTGATTGTTCAAGTGATTGCTATTGAAAACCGATCATGAATTTGAATCTAACGAACGGTGGAAACTTTAAAACGAACCTTGAATGATTAAGTAATTCCTATTGCTTGTAAGATCCGATTGTTTGTCTCGTTTAGGTTGCTAGAAAAGTTGATTATTGCTTATGCTAAAATCGCCTAAGTTGCTAGAGAAGTTTTATTGTCTAATCCTAAAACCCGAAATAAAATAGGAAACCCTAGATAATAGGAAATCTTTAAAACCCTAAATCCTAGGAATAATAAGAAACCCTAATCAAATTAGGAAATATTTAGAAATAAGAAAATTAATCCTAGAGTAAAGAGGAAAGTAAATACTAAAAGGAAAAGGAAAAGTTAATCCTAATTAAAAGAGGAAATATATTCCTAAGCAAAAGAGGAAAGTCAAATCCCTAAGTAAATCGATTCATGGTTCGGTCTCAAATACCGCATGACACTAACGATTACATGATTTTGACTCAAAACTTTTCCTTGTAGATGTTGAATTACAACTTGTATTTTACTGCCCTAAATCTCTTAGGAGATAATTATTTAAAATGGGCAATGGATACTAAGATTATCCTAAAAGTCAAAAGGACTTGGTGAATGTATCTAATAAGACAATAATGCCAAGAGAGAAAGATAGATACAAGGCAATATTAGCCACCATCTTATTAAGAGTCTATTGCTAGATGAGCAAAATAATGACTTACTGATAAAAACAGTGAATTACGACCTCATAGATTAACCCCATTACCTGATGCTAATAAGGCCGCAGAAGATAAGAAAGAATCCAAAGAATCTAACCACGTCTAAAGTAATAGACCACACGGCCGTAGCCGTAGTGGATGGAAAGGACGTGGTTGTGGCCACTATAACTCATCCGGCCGTGGGAACCACTATAACCGTGGATGTAGACCCAATTCCGGCCGTGGTCGAGGGCGAGGACGATGTGGTATTTCCAAACCACAACACTCGACCAAATGAGTATGCCATAGATGTGGAATGGGAAACCATTGGGTTAAGATATGTAGGACTTCCAAACATCGTTGTGACCTCTATCAAGAGAGTGTAAAAGGGAAGAATCCTAAAGCCCATTTGGTATATAAAGATGGTGAACATGATCAAGATGATCTAATAGAGTATGAAACTTCTGATTGCATAAAAGAATCAAGTTGATAAATTTTACTTCGACATCAAAACCTCTATGTTTTTCTTTGCATTTTATGTGTTCATTGATTGTTATTTGCTTGAATTTATTTTATATTATTTTATGTTTAGAACATGATTCTTGTCCATATAAGAAATGGCCGAGGACAAGAACATAATTGTGGTGGATAGTGGAGCCACACAAAAGATATGAGATATTTTCCTAAATCTCATAATGAAAAATGCCAATATTAGCACTTACCGGGTATAGCAAATCTTATTGAGGGCTACGGCCAAGCCCATATTCTATTACCAAATGGCACGCATCTTGAACTAAGCGATGCCCTATATTCACCCACCTCGAAGAGGAGCTTATTAAGTTTCAAAGATATAAGATTGAATGGTTTCCATATTGAAACAAAGGGTGAAGGGAACAAAGAGATCACCCAAGGACATAAGAAAGTCCTAGAGACTATACCCGCATTATCCACTGGTCTCTACTATGCTAAAATCGATATGATCGAAGCTAATATGGCAATGAACAAAGAGTTCATAGAGAAATTCACTTTATGGCATGACCGGCTTGGCCATCCGGGTCATAGTATGATGCGTAAGCTTATGATAAATTCAAAGGGGCACACCCTAAAAGAGAAAAGAGTTATCCCTAAGAATCTCACGTGTGAAGCATGTTCACAAGGAAAACTCATTATAAGGCCATCACCGGCAAAGATAAATAAAGAGACATTAAATTTTCTGGAAAGGATACAAGGGGATATATGTGGACCAATACACCCACCATGTGGGACATTTAGATATTTCATGGTCCTCATTGATGCATAGACAAGATAGTCGCATGGTTTGGTCTTAAATACCTCATGGACTAGTCTAAAATCGATTTCACGATTCGGTCTTAAATACCGCATGGCCCAGATCATAAGACTGAGAGCCCACTTTCCAGATTTTCCGCTTAAGACTATACGTCTAGATAATGCCGGTGAATTCACGTCCCAAGCGTTTAATGACTACTGTATGTCCATGGGGGTAAGTGTGGAACATCCCGTAGCACATGTACATACACAGAATGGATTAGCGGAATCCTTCATTAAACGAATTCAATTGATCGTTCGACCATTACTCATGAGGTCGAAGCTTCCAGTAGCCGCTTGGGGACACACTGTTTTACATGCATCAGAGCTTATACGCATAAGGCCATCTAGTGAACATAAATATTCACCATCCCAATTACTCATGGGTCATGAGCCAGACATATATCCCATCTAAAGACTTTCGGGTGTGCCGTATATGTACCGATTGCTCCACCACATAGAACAAAGATGGGACCTCAAAGGAGGATGGGAATATATGTTGGATTTGATTCTCCCACCATTATTAAGTATCTAGAGCCAACTACGGGTGATCTATTTAAGGCTAGATACGCGGATTGTCATTTTAATGAATCCGAATTTCCTACTATAGGTGGAGAGACGAACAAGCTGGGTAAAGCAATAAAAGAAATATAATGGAATCAAACATCCTTAAATTGGCAAGATCCTCGGACTCTGGCATGTGAATCAGAGGTCCAGAAAATAATAAATTTGCAAAAGCTAGCTAATGAATTGCCAGATTCCTTTGCTGACCCAAAGAAAGTTACAAAAACGTACATACCAGCTTGTAATGCACCAGTACGTATTGATATCCAAAAGGGAATCAATGAAATTGCTACCGAGTCTAACACACGAAAGAAACGTGGTAGACCAATAGGTTCCAAAGATAAAAACCCTCGGAAATTAAATAAAGGTGCAATAGGAATCCGAGGTTACTAAGGAAACCATCCCAGACATGGAGATAAGGCCGGCCGGCTCTAAGGTACAGGTACCATATAATGTAGCTTGGGACGCCAAGCTGCAAAGTATTAAAGGTCCTGACCATAATAAATCTCAAATCGATTATATCATGTCTGGAACATAATGGAACATATAAGAAATGTCGACATAAGATGATTTTGCATGCAAGGTAGCACTTGAATTTATGAATATAAATGAGGATCAGGAGCCCACGTCTATACTAGAGTGCACTCAAAGACTTGATTGATTAAATGGTACAAGACCATAAAACGTGGAGCTAAGAATCATTAAGAAAAGGAATGAGTTTGGTCCGACCTTAAGGACACCATTCGATGTAAAAACCAGTAGGACACAAATGGGTCTTTGTGAAGAAGAGAAATGAGAATAATGAAATCGTGAGATATAAGGCACGGCTTGTAGCACAAGGATTCTCACAAAGACCGGGGATAGATTATGAAGAAACATACTCCCCTGTGGTGGATGCTAAGACATTTAAATTTTGCTAAGTCTGGCTATATAAAGAAAAAGACTTGATTTGCGGCTAATGGATGTAATGCCTGCATATTTATATAAGTCCACTGGATAATATATATGAGATTACCAGAGGGTATTGAGCTCAAAGATAAAGATAAGAAAGTGTCTCGGGACCAATACTGCATAAGGCTGAACAAATCGCTTTATGGACTAAAACAAAGTGGGCGCATGTGGTACAATAGATTAAGCGAGTACCTAGTCAGAGAAGGTTATAAAAATGATCCCATCAGTCCATGTATCTTCATAAAGAAATTCGCAAACAAAGGGTTTGTGATAATAGCAGTATATGTGGATGATTTGAACATCCTTGGAACCTCTGGGGAAATCGCCCAAACAGTCAAATATCTAAAGAAAGAATTCGAGATGAAAGACCTAGGCAAAACAAAATTCTGTTTGGGATTGCAACTTGAGTACGTGAATAATGGAATCCTTGTGCATCAAAAGGCATATACTGAAAAAGTACTCAAGAGATTCAATATGGACCAGGCCCACCCATTGAGCAGTCCAATGGTGGTGAGAAGCCTTAGATTGGATAGTGATCCATTCGGTCCAAAGAAGGACGAGGAAGAAGTTCTCGGTCCTGAAGTGCCATACCTCAGTGCCATAGGAGCGTTAATGTACTTGGCTAGCCACACTAGACCAGACATATGTTTTGCCGTGAACCTTCTTTGTCTAAATTTAGTTCATGATCAACCCAAAGGCACTAGAAAGGTTTGAAGGAAGGTTTGGTTAAATTTTAAATTCTATTCTTCCTATGTTTGTTTATTTGGGTTTTATTCTATACTGATCTAACCAAAGAAGATCTAGTTTGCTTTGGTTTAGTTTGTTTTGCTGATGCAGGTAAAATCAGATTATGGCATGGTCAATAAATAGGAACTACGTGTGGCTTGATCCCTTCCAAGGGTACGTAGGCAGCCTTTTTCAAGGCGCAGCTACTACAACATCAAAGACCATCAAATGAGGAGACAACACAGCCTGAATCGCTCAGCTCAAGGACGGCTACATCAAGGGAGATCGGATGAAGCACATTCTAACGAAGTTCTTCTTCACGCATGACTTGCAAAGGGATGGAGAAGTTTGAGTGGTACAAGTTCGATCCAGCGACAACTCAGCCGATCTTTTCACCAAGGCGTTACCAACATCGACATTGAGGAAGCTCACGCATCAAATTGGTATGCGGAGACTTAAGGACTTGCAGGGATGACCAAAACAGGGAGAGTAATACGTGCTGTACTCTTTTTCCTTAACCATGGTTTTGTCCCAATGGGTTTTCCTGGTAAGGTTTTAATGAGGCAGCATCCCCAAGCGTATTACTGAGATCCTTTGGCATCTACACGGTTATGTCATCCAAGGGGAAGTGTTATAGACCGCATGGTCGGATGGACTCCATAACCGTTGGGCCTAATCCATATTCTACAAGGCCCATGTCCATGTTCTAGAAGGCCCATTGTATGTTCTAGAAGATTCTCCTTATGACGGTCTATATTATACTTAGTGGGCTTTTGGGCTTTAGGGTTTACAAGCCCAATGGGGATTTGTCTCCCCTTGTCATGTATATATATGTATTGAAACCTCATTCATTAATCAATAAGAACAACAAATTCACAACAAAAACTAGCTAGTAGAGCCAAATTTTGAATCTTCTTCAATGTCTTCTAAATCTTTCTCAGCATTAATACCTTCTATTTCCTTTTCGTCATCAAGATCTATATATAAATATCAAATTTAAAGATTTTAAATTAGGAAAAGTCAAAGTATTTTTAAAAATCTTTTCGGGCTGGCCCGACCTTACCAGGCTAAATCCTAAAAACCATTTAGCCCGAATGGACTTAGCTTGAAAGATCCAATTTTTCTAGACATATTTAATTAAGCCAGAATCTGTTATTTTTGACATGCCTAGAAATTACCCTATTTAATTACTCCAATGAAAGGAAAAAAACAATCAAACAAACAAAATTTAACGCTATTGGGAGGGTTTATATCATATTAATTATATGAAATTTAGTAATTCACTTAATAGACTATATATATGGAAATATATAATCTATTACCGTAAAACCTCAATAAATTAGTAATATAAAATGTATATGGGGCTGAGGAATCGATAGTACATGTGTCGAGGGACTGCCATGCGATGACTTGACTTTGGATGCGGCTAGTCCCTCGAAGGAAGCAGAATGCGCTCTATACCAAGACCTTGCTGGAATGGTTATTCGATAATTTTGATCCCGCAAAGGAGAATTGGCCAACACTGTTTAGTATATGGCTGTTTGGTAGGCGTGGAAGTGGAGGTGTAGTGACATCTTTGGGGAACGAAATTGTGTTGAGACAGATTGAAGTTTATCAAAGACATGGCGGAGGAGGTAAGGAAGGCTGATTAGGTGGAAGGTACCAAGTGAAGGGTGGGTTAAGCTTACGACGGACGGTGCGTCTCGCAGGAACCCATAGATATAAATCCTTTGATTCACTTTTTTGTGCTTGTGGGAAGGGTCTGGTACAAAATAATTCAAATCTCTTGGTTAATAATTATATTGTTTTTGATCATGACATGTAATTTAATAAGTTGATAATATTATCACTGCATATAGAGTGTTATATCACCACCCAAATTAGTTTTTGATAATAAGATATTGCGGATATGTTTGAGAGTTCTCATCGGAAATTTAAACCATTGTTATTATTACGAATACTAGAACTCAGATGAAGATTTTGGTTATTATTGAAAATATTTAGGAAACATGAGAACAATCAGTTTTGGACATCTCTATCATATTGGAGGATTTAAGTACTAGGACAAGGCAAGTAACGACAATAACAGAGACGTTTGTTCTGTGGTTGAGGAGTGCAAGTGCAATCGGTTGGACCAAGATCTCCAATATCATCCCATGTGTTTCTTAAGTCGTTAAAGCATTGTGTGTAATCAGTTCTATTGCATGATCCATCAAATATTTGTTTTCTTGTTGGACACCAGGGCCTTTTCTCCGCTATGGTTAGGCTTGGGACAAGAGAGAATAAGACACAAGAAACCAAGAAAATTGCAGCTAACTTCATTTTTTTGTTCCAAGTTTTTTTCTCGATCTTGCTTATATGTTGTTGTTACTGTTGAGTACTAATATTCTACATATATATAGTAGCTATATGTATATATATAGCTATACTACATGTTTGACCATACATCATATTGAAACTTGTTTTTGGTAATCTAGTAAATGGTTGGACTTAAAAATATGTATGAGGTCGATCCATAAAAATCAATGGTACACTAAAGATTTGTGAAACTCTTTCTTAGCTAAAATTTTGAAGTTTGCTTATTGGTTTTCAGAGTTGTAAATAAAATTGCAAAGTAAATAATCGATTTAACTTATGAATTAAAGACATTGTGATATAGGGTATTTCAAAGAACAATGATTAGTAGAATACACATAATACGAAATTAAACAATGAAGAACCATTCTCGAACATGAACACAAGTTTAGTCTAATTCTCTTTCATGACATTAACCAATAAATTTTGCTACTCGATTACTAAACTTTCATTTGTAATTACCTAATCAAAGTCGCGTTATCAAACAGGTTCATTTGTTTCACAATGCGTTCTAACATCAACTCTCGTTGGTTAGAAATACATTGCTCAATTTACAATCTTTCTGGCATTCTATCAAACACTTTTGATAAATAGAAAAATTTATCATCGTCTAAAACAGGGTGATCAATCCTATTTTGCATTAAGAGAATGTAAATAAATAAAAACCTAGGGATGGAGAATTCCTAATGACTCTTCTAATTAGAACCCTAAAATCCAATTGGAGAACTACTCACACATTGAAAAAGGAATAAGACAAATAGATTATGTAACTCTACTTGTTTACCAAGCAGTGATCTAAGCCTTCGAACACTTGTTTAGGCTTTGACAGCCCACCTTCGAAGATGGGCGTAAGGGCCCTTGATCTCCAATTGGTACAAAACTAAACTGAGAGTGGAAAGTATTTTTAAAGAAGATTTTAAAAAATAAGACCAAAGGTTTCTTGTTGTTCCATTCAGAGAAAATGTGAATTGTTAATGGAGATAAGCTTACCAAAGAACTGTAGTGTATTCATTGCGGTTTTGTTTGATACGATTTAAAAAAAAAAAACCTATGATGTATGTGGTGCATGTAGAATATAATTCTTTGTAACGAATTAAGTATATCATCTTTGGTCTTTTTATCGGAAACTGAAACATTATTCTTGATACATAGAAATTTCTAGGGGCAAATCATATTAGGACAACTACAGAGAACTTTGTAGTTAGGATAATCAGTGCAATTGCAGGAGATGGGGCTATGCCTTACACTATTATCCCAACTACTTGCTAAAAGATTTAGACAAAGATGTGCTCCATCGTTTCCACAGTGACCACCAAACACTTGTTTTTTCGACGGACACCACGGCCTCCTCGTAGGATCCATGCTTGATTTTTTACCTAATTATTCAACAACAATAAAAAGAGTTAAACCAAACTGGTTTAGGTTAACCGAATTTTGATGAGCAAAATGATAACTTCAGTAGAATTATTAGAAGACCTTGTGACAGGTGGCTTGGGAGAAGGGAGAATAAGACACAAGTAACCAAGAAGATTGCAGCAAACTTCATATTTTCTTGCAAGGATTTTCTGTGTTTTTCTTTGCTTATGTGTTGTTATGAGCTTGTGATTGTCTCCAAGAAGTTATATTTTACATATATACACAAAGCAGATCCAATGTGGCCGTTTATTTGAAAATGTTTCATGATTTTTTCCTAGTTTTAACAACATTTTCATTTTTTATATTAAATTATTAATGTTAGAAAAAAACCTAAATAGATTATAATATTATATATATGGAAGTCTATCTTATTATATAAAGTATAGTTTTTAAAGATAGTAATTCATATGATTGCGACATGTATCAAGTATCGTGATAAGATTTTAACACGTGTAAAAGTTACATTAGATTTTGACATTATGTTAACATAAATATAGAAAATAATCTAAAATATATACTTAGGTCTAAAGAAAAGGTAACAAATATTTTTTTCATTCTCAAATTAAATTAAATATATTATGCAAACGATATGAAAAAAAAAAAAACTAAATTCAATTTATTTTTAACTGTCGATTCAAAAAAATGTAAATCAAATATAATTAAATAAATCTTTTTCAAGTAGAAATACAAAAATATATCAAAGTTTCATGTGTTAGTCAACTACTCATCTTAAAATGTATTTGTTAGGATTCCTCTTCAATCTTGGGCCATCAATCTTCTCTTCTGAAAAGAAGTTGCCATTTTTAATTGAATATTTTGTAAGTACCTAAAAATATAGACAAAATGTATAGAGTTCAAAAGATATGAACATTTAAATTTACACAACTGTTTGTAAAATAAATAACTTCTATAACAAAAAAAATAAGATTAAAATACAAAAAATATGGTAAAAAGACACAATTCTAAATGACTAGAACCAACTTTGTAAAAAGACAAAGGCTCCGATTGGTGACAAAAAAAGAACAATAGGAACATGAAAAAAAAGGAATGAAAAGGAACAAAAAGGAAAGGAAAATGATCAAAACCAGGAACCAAAAGGAACATAAGAATTGAATAAATGATTTTCGTAAATGGTAACCAAAAAATTGAACAAATATTTAACATAATAATTATTAAAAATTATGTATTTTATTTAGTTTATAAATTTTATCTAAAATTAATGTTTTATTTTAATTTGAAACGAAATATAGTATAAATTAAAATATTTTATTTTAAAATAATATAAATTTCACTTGAAAGCATTTATTTATATATTTTAGTATAAATACTAATTTAAAACAAAGTCTAAGATTCATTTAAATTAAAGTTTTGATAAAAAAATTTTATACATAAATATATAATAAAAATATAGGAATTATTTATGTATAAAAATGTAAATATTATCAAAAAAGCTATTTTAAAATTATTTAAAAATTAAAAACGAATTTAAATTTTTTGTTCCTTGTTGTTCCTCTACAATTTTGGGGAGGAACAATTTTGTTCTATCATTCTTTTTTTTTTGAGGAATGAAGAGGAAAAATGTAGGACCCACATGTCTGAAAATAGAACAAAAATTCCTTATAAATGGTAAAAAAAAATGAGGAACAAAAAGAACATGACATTCTTACTCATTCTTTTCCTCAAAATTGGTTACCAATCGGAGCCAAAATTGTAGAAGATATTTTTAATAGATTAATGAAAAAATGCAACCAAAGAAATCATTTATGCAAATTAAAAATAAAACAAAAATACAAATTAAAATGGGTGAAAAGACACAATTTTAAATGACTTGGTCCAACTTTGAAAATACACAATTTTACAAAAGTGTTGTTATTAAAAATTAAAAGAAAATATAAATGAAGGGTTACACTGAAATGACACAACCTTAAAAGGCATTTATTCATATTAAATAAATAAAATTATTTTACGACCCGGTACGATGAAAAGACACAACCTTAGGAAATAGTTATATAGATTGTTATTATAAAATATTTAGCGAAGAGTTAAGATGAAAAACCGCAATCATATAAAAAATTTATTCACACAAAAAATAAATAAAAATAGTTTAGAAAAGGTTACGATAGAAAAACGCAAACGGATGAAAATAGAGTTATAATGAAGAGACGCGACTATAGATTTAAATTATAGTATATCAGTGGTTGCAAAACAAACCAAAAATTGCAATGGTCAAATAAATCAAATATTGTAATTGTTCAAATATATATTTTAGTAAATCAGTATTAATTTTTTTTAATAAAATGTTATATCGAGAAACGCGACCGTAGATATCAAATATGTCAGAGGTTGCAGGTTCGTCGATTAAACTAAAGATTACAACGGATCATAAAATAAACCAGAAATTGCAATGATTAGTCAAATAAAGTAAAGGGAGACTCACAAAAATGCCCCTTTTTCAATACCCCTTTTTAAAAATGTCCCCTTTGGATGTCCATTTTTAAAAATACCCCTTTTATGTACAAAATGACTAAATTACCATTCTTTTAATAAAGGATATCATAAATATATAAGGAAATATAACAAAATTAGGTCCACAAAATACAAAATATTTTTTGGCGGGAAAAGTGATCCCCCAATTTTTCCCGCCAAAACACTTGTAAAAATTTGTAAAACCTTTAAAACACCTTGTAAAATTTTCCCGTAAAATTTTTTCCCACCAAAAATTTTTTTTTGCGGGAAAAGTGATTCCGCAAATTTTTTGGCGTTAAATTTTTGGCGGGAAAATTTTTGGCGGGAAAAATTTACAAGGTATTTTAAAGGGTTTTTACAGGGTATTTATAAGGTTTTACAATGTATTTTAAAAGGTTTTACAACGTATTTATAAAGTATTTATAAGATATTATAAGATTTTACAAGCTATTTTATAAGGTTTTACAAGTTATAAGGTTTTACAAGTTTTTTATAAGGTTTTACAAGTTATAAATACCTTATAAAACCTTATAAGTACCTTGTAAAACCTTTTAAAATACATTGTAAAACCTTACAAAACACTTGTAAATACTCCGTAAAACCTTTTAAATACCTTGTAAATTTTTCCCGCCAAAAATTTTCCCGCCAAAAATATTGCGGAATCACTTTTCCCGCAAAAAAAATTTTTGGCGGGAATATTTTTTGGCGAGAAAATTTTTTACGGGAAAATTTTACAAGGTATTTTAAAGGTTTTTACAAGTGTTTTGGCGGGAAAATTGCGAGATCACGTTTCCCGCCAAAAAATATTTTGTATTTTGTGGACCTAATTTTGTTTCAAATAAGGGTAAAATGGTCATTAAAAATTAAAAGAGGGCAAACTTAAAAATGGACTCTCAAAAGGGGCATTTTTGAAAAGAGGTATTGAAAAAGGGGCATTTTTAACAATTTCTCTAAAGTAAATGTTGCAGCAGTTCAATTAAACGGTTTGCAAAAAATTATTTAACTAAATTAAAAAAGAATCTTTTTATGCAGAGTTATACCGAGAGACATAATTGTAAATATCAAATATACGAGATGTTGCAACAGTTTTTTTTAAATAAACTAAGGGTTGCAGTGGTTCATAAAATAAACAAAAATTTACAATGGTTCGTAAGTAAACCAAATGTTAATGTTCAACTAAGCGAATACAAAAATTTATTTAATATTTTAGTAATTTAAAATAAAATTAAATATATTTTAAAGAGTTACCACCAAAAATCACGACTATTAAAATGATTGTAAAAGACATTTGTTGAGATTGTTTTTATTATTAGATTTAGGAAACATGAGAACAATCAGTTTTGGACATCTCTATCATATTGGAGGATTTAAGTACTAGGACACGGCAAGTAACGACAATAACAGAGACGCTTGTTCTGTGGTTGAGGAGTGCAAGTGCAATCAGTTGGACCAAGATCTCCAATATCATCCCATGTGTTTCTTAAGTCGTTAAAGCATTGTGTGTAATCAGTTCTATTACATGATCCATCAAATATTTGTTTTCTTGTTGGACACCAGGGCCTTTTCTCCGCTATGGTTAGGCTTGGGACAAGAGAGAATAAGACGCAAGAAACCAAGAAAATTGCAGCTAACTTCATCTTTTTGTTCCAAGTTTTTTTTCTGGATCTTGCTTATATGTTGTTGTGACTGTTGATGAGTATTAATATTCTGCATATATATAGTAACTACATATATATACTGCATGTTTGACCATACATAATATTGAAACTTGTTTTTGGTAATCTAGTAAATTGTGAGACTTAAAAATGGAATTCATGTTTAAGTAAGCTATATAGTATTGGTTAACATTTTCTTTCGAACAATAATTAAGCAGACACCATTACCAAAATAATTTAAAAATACTCAAGGTAGTGCATTTAAACATTTTCTTATCCAACTAATTAGCTTTTATCTTTTCCAAAGCTTACTAAGATTTTTCTAAATAAAGCTGCTCATTTGTTAGCAAGAAGTGGATGTATGAATGAATCCCTCTTGTATTTCTAGTTCTGTTAATCCTCCCGAACCGATAGCTCGAACTCTTTGTACCGATTTCAACATTTCAATATGAATTCCTTTGGACGAAAAAAATAAAATAAAGAAAACATCAAATTTTATATTGCAGTTTATATATTTCGTGTAAATAAACTGATCACACAACTGTTCACAACTTCTATTAATACATGTTACGCAACGACTAAAAAATTTGTAACAATTTGATCAATTTTGATTAAAAAAAAAAATTAGGCGTGCCTTTGAGAGGCACATGCTTTGGGCTGACAGAATTTTGGATGATTGAGACGGGCCGAGTGAAAGCTCGTTTTAACGTTCCCAAGAGCTAGGGCCCAAGATGGCAGTATATACTATACCAAATATACCCAAATCTCGGTCCGGACTGATTCACGAACCGGTTTATAGAAACCCAGACCGAGTGACGTCTTCAAAATGGAAACTCTGGATTCTTCGCTTCCAATATCAAGTTGACTGATGTCACAAGAAAACAAAGTGAACTTAAACAGCTAGCACGAAATATACTAAGTTGAACAGAAGAAGAAAAAGGCAAGTAATTAAATAATTATTAAGAGAAAAAATAAACAAGTGTTTTAGATTTTTAGTAGAAAATTTTATTATTTCTGGAAATATGAATTTGCCTATTTGTAAGTTAACGTTTCTTCAAATTTTCTCTGCCATACGATTCTAGGGCATTCTCTGCAGATTTCTTCACCTTACGCCATGGTATGAATCTATATTCATCTTCTTTTCCATCGGTTTCTTCTCTGTTTCTCTTGCACCGATTCGGTTTCTATGGATTATCTTCGAGTTTGTAATAATTTACATGCATGCGATAAGTAACAAATTTCAGATTTTGTAATTCTTACTTTGACAGCGAGTTTGTGAAATTTTTGAAGGGTAGTTCGAAGTAATTAACAGGATCTATAGATACAATCATCTAAGATCTTTCGAAAACTTGTCATATAATAAAAATTTAACTTTGTTTAGAATGATCGTGAATAGCCAAAAAAACAGGAGTTTAGGCTTTAATTTGAAAGCAGAGGAGCTAGTTTGAGTTGGTAATCTTGTTTGACTGATTATTCTTCAAAATCTTGGTTTTTTTGTTAATGGTTTAGTATTGTTCAACATGTGTGTAGTGCCGCATTGGTTTTGTTTCTATGGCATGTCATATTTTTAGATAAGTTTGGAATAGAAGCAAGAGTGTTGTTTAGCAGTTTGGTTTCTTAAGACCTTGTATATATGTTTATGATTATTATGGGATACATATGGCACATTTATTTGATCAATGTTTTAGGGTTATGAAGACATTTTCTATGAAGTTCGATTCCATGCCATTAGAGTAGCATTAGTTTGATAGTAACCTCCACTTTATTGTTCAGGTGAAATGTTATAAAATACGCGATTGTCTTGATATTTGATTGAACTTACGCTTGATTCTCGGATGGATATTTACACATTAGCTAATTGTACAATATTCAGAAAGAGATTGTTACTATTCACAGATTCATGTTCAATTACTTTCATAATCTCATAATCTTTATGCTTTCCTGTGTTTTTATTTTTACATTTAGGAATTACCCCCAAAAGTGAAAAACATCTTGCTTTTGGATTCGGAAGGAAAGCGTGTAGCGGTTAAGTATTACTCAGATGACTGGCCAACGAATTCAGAGAAGGAAGCCTTCGAAAAATCGGTGTTCACCAAGACTCAGAAAACTAATGCTTGGACCGAAGGTAGATTTCGTAATCAATCATGTTTTAGATACTCAGTGTCTTGTTGAGTATGTTTCATGAAAACTGTTTTATTACACATCCATAAACTCAGCGGTTACAATTGCTAAGTTCTTGATACGCAGTGGAAGTGACAGCATTGGAGAACAACATTGTTGTGTACAAATTTGTGCAAGATCTCCATTTCTTTGTTACGAGCGGTGAAGAGGAAAACGAGCTTATATTAACCAGTGTGCTTGAGGGACTCTTCGATGCAGTGACCCTTCTCCTTAGGTTTGTCTAACCATAGCAGATTTTGTTATATTATTTCTACATTCCCAATTTAGCTCAAATTTCGACCTTCCTCTCTTCTGAACCGTAATTACAGAGGCAATGTTGACAAGAGAGAGGCACTAGACAACCTTGATCTCATCTTCCTGTGCTTTGATGAAATTATCGATGGCAGGTATATATCTTTCTTCTTATCGACATTTCTAGAACCATTAGATAAATGAACGGTTTCATAGGTTACATAGTTAAATAATACTATCTTATATTTCAGTATTGTTCTGGAGACGGACGCAAATGTGATCGCAGGTAAAGCAGGGATCAATAGCGCTGACCCTAACGCTCCTCTATCCGAGCAGGTATCGTGTTTTTGAAAATGTGATCATATTTTCCTTGATAATTACATCTTCTTGATACAAACCTTGAAAGAAGTTACATTAATCAGAAATCTAAAGTAACACTAATGAACTTGTTACATTTCTCTGCGGTTTTTTCCTTCAGACGATAAGTCAGGCACTCGCGACTGCAAGAGAACATTTGACAAGGTCACTTATGAAATGATGTGTGTGTTGCTCTTCGGAAATAATGGTGTTGTTGTCATCGTGAATGTGTGGTTTGTCTCTTGTGGTTGAGTGATTAAACTCTTTAATATAGAATTTACTTTGGACTTTGGAGATAGTTACAGTTCTTAAGGCCAAACCATTCTTTTTTTTTTTCCGCCAAAACCATTCTCTGGTGGTTTCTTCCCTCTTTTTCATGTTTCATACACAATTAAATTAAGATATACTATATACCTAAGATAATGCCATATTTAAAACAAAATAACTTCAATTAATTCAATTTTCTATGCTATTTTTTTGGAGGAGAAAAAAAGAGAAGTACTATATGTTCATAGCTCCTTAATCTATATTAACGATGAATCTCAATGACCAAAATTGGGTAATTAACATGGTAAAAAAGCTATAGAGCATATGAAATACCACCGAAATATTATTTTTCTCTTAGACCAATAAACAAGTTGTAGTTAAAATCTTAAAACTGAGATACTTACACTATGTAACTATGTGATTAAGCATCCAATGGGATAATCAGAATCTACATATATCGAAAACAATATGGTAATTAATGTCAAGTTGATGCTTTATGGGATACAATTTTTTTAATCCAATAAAATGTTTTTTTCCAATCCAAAAAATTGGTTAGGGGCAACGTTGTACTTAACAATTAAAAAGAAAATAATAATAAAAAAATGCAATTACATAAAAATGTCGACATTTAGTTGGCGTGTGGCTACAATATTTGGGGGAATTGTATCTTCTATGCCAAGACTCAAAAAGTCTAAACCCCGTTTCTCAACTGCAAACTTCCTCACGATGTCGACATTACTTGTATCTTTCTCCAACTTGCTTCTGTCTCAATACATCAGATGGTTCTGTCTGATTCTCATATTTAATTCCATTCGTGTTTTTCGGTTTGCGAGAATTCTACGTTATTTCTTCACTTTCCATGATCCCGAGGACATCTTAGACCCCAATGTTCTTCATCGATGTTCGTAATCAATCAATCTCCATTTTGGAATTTGATTGTTTCATTTGTGATTTTGAATTGCCGAAACTGATTCTGGGTTTTCTTGTTTAGGTTCTTTGGAAACTGGTTCCTTTATACTTGTTAGGATCAGAAACAGATTCTCTCTCAGGTATTTCATCGAACACTTCCTCAACTATTTCATTTGACTTAAAGTTTCATACTTTGGTGTCTTTCCATGTGATTTGATTCAAAGTCTCGCACTTTCTCATCAATTGCTAGGATTTATTCACAAATGTAATCTTGAATTTGCTCTGATATGCTTGATTTGTTTCAATGGTCCTCTGTTTTTTAAAAAACAGCAACAGAGTCCATTTTGCAGATAGTTCCTGAGACAATGGCTGCTACTTCATCTAATGTTCTATGCAATGCTAACGAGTCAGACCTTTGCCGTGATGATTCCGCTGCGTTTCTACTTAAATTTGTAGCCATTGCTTCGATTCTATTAGCTGGAGCTGCAGGTGTAACTATACCACTCATTGGCAGGAACCGTCGGTTCCTTCAAACTGATGGTAATCTCTTTGTGACTGCTAAAGCCTTTGCAGCTGGTGTGATCCTTGCCACGGGTTTTGTTCATATGTTGGCTGGTGGCACGGAAGCGTTGAAGAACCCGTGCTTACCGGATTTCCCTTGGTCTAAGTTTCCGTTCCCGGGGTTCTTTGCGATGGTTGCAGCTCTGATCACTCTGTTTGTGGATTTCATGGGGACGCAGTACTATGAACGGAAGCAAGAGAGGGAAGCTAGTGAGTCTGTTGAACCGCCTGGCCGTGAACAATCACCGGGTATTGTTGTTCCCTTGGTTGCAGAAGGAACGAATGATGAGAAAGTGTTTGGAGAAGAAGACAGTGGTGGGATTCACATTGTTGGCATTCATGCTCATGCTGCTCATCATAGACATAGTCATCCTCCTGGTCATGGTTCATGTGAAGGACACAGTAAAATGGACATTGGTCATGCTCATGGACACGGGCACGGGCATGGACATGGACATGGACACGGGCACGGACACGCACACGGGGGTTTGGATCTCGGAAATGGAGCTAGGCATATCGTTGTTTCTCAGGTAAAAAGCTCTGTTCCCTTTTTCTGATTCAAATCACCACTTGGTTCACACACAAATATCATTGTTTATCGGTCTTAGTTGGGTTTTTATTATCTTCAAAAAGCTCCAAAATTTGTAATCTCACCTTTACTAATACTGTTAGGTTCTGGAGCTTGGAATTGTGTCACATTCCATAATCATCGGTCTATCCCTTGGAGTATCTCAGTCTCCTTGTACAATCCGGCCTCTAATCGCAGCACTATCCTTCCACCAATTCTTTGAAGGATTTGCGCTCGGTGGATGCATCTCCCAAGCGCAATTCAGGAACAAATCAGCAACCATAATGGCTTGTTTTTTCGCCCTCACAACCCCGATAGGGATCGGGATTGGAACCGCAGTGGCGTCCTCATTCAATTCTCACAGCGTCGGAGCATTGATCACTGAAGGTATCTTGGACTCGCTCTCAGCCGGAATTCTTGTCTACATGGCTTTAGTGGATCTCATAGCTGCTGATTTCTTGAGTACGAAAATGAGCTGTAACTTTAGGCTTCAGATAGTATCTTACATAATGTTGTTCCTGGGAGCTGGACTCATGTCTTCCCTTGCCATTTGGGCTTAATTAGACTCTAAGATTCCATAGTTTCTACTACATAGCTACAACAATATGTATAGTTCTTTCTAGAGTTTATCAATCTAAGATTTCACAATTGCTCGCAAATCGGTATTTTCTTGATTCTTTGATGATTGTTGAGGTCAAAAGAAGAATAACTACAATTTCATAGGTACCTAGACTTGAAGAACTTGTATTACCAATGTTTAAAGATAATGTTAGATTAGAATTTGCAGTTGCATAGTTTAAAATGTCATCCATTGATGGTGAGCCAAACAAGGAACAATAATAACAGATAACAATAGTTTAGTAACAACAAACTCAACCCAAGATGTAAAATTTAAAAGACATGATTTTTAAACCATCAAAAGCTGGTAGGTGAAGCTTAAACAAGGTCGTCTTCTTTGTGGGTTTCAATGGTAACATCAGAAGTAGGATAAGCAGCACAAGTGAGAACAAACCCTTGACCAATCTGCTCATCATCAAGGAAACTCTGGTCAGACTGATCAACAGATCCAGACACAACTTTACCAGCACAGCTTGAACAAGAACCAGCACGGCAAGAGTATGGCAAATCGATTCCAGCTTCCTCGGCCGCGTCAAGAACGTAAACGTCGTCGTCACACTCAACCTCTTGCTCACCTTCTGGTGTGATGAACTTGACCTTGTATGTAGCCATGGCTGTGACACGTCCTCCACGAGCGGTGCCTGATTTGAGACCGAAGAGGGATTGTGTGTTGGCTGATGGAAGGGAACGGAGACTGATGGGAGCTGGGGAACGGCGGATGAATGAAGTTCCGACGATGGCGCTTGAGAGAGCAGTGGAAGCCATTTTTTTTGTTTTGTGTTTTGGGAGATAAAGTTGAGATTTTTGAGGATTATGATGGCTTGTGGAAATGGCGTGGAGAAAGATTAAAAGGTGAGATTTTCTAGTGAGAATCCTATCTGCCACGTGGCGATTATTGTGTGGATTGTTGGATTATCGTCTTTGTGCTTTTTGATTTTTGTGTGTGTCATTGTGTTTGACACACTTTAAAAACAGTATCTTGTTGAGGTGAGTATTACGTGGTCTCACTTGGGACAGCTCACACACTATTCGGACCTTGTTTGTATCGTCTAAACGAACTCTCCATTTGTTCCACTAAAATGAATCATAAAATGTGTGGACTGTGGACTGCTTGTAACATCATATCTAGGCCGGGTATAAGTTCCAAACCCAATCGAACCATTTTCACAAATATCATTTCTTGAAATTATAGTATATTTTAAATTGTCTAAAATTATATCACTTTTTCAAATAAAAGCCTAATTAGTGTAAATTATTCCATTATATAACTTAGATTGAACCTAGTTTACATATAATGTATACCAAAATACGTAAACTCCACCTTCAGTCATGCTTCTAATGGCCTTGTAGTACATGAATAATTTGTGCAGAGAAGAGGTCATACTTGCTTAAATGGGGTAAAACGTGAAAGGAGTTTTCACTGAAGACCAGCCTCTCGACATAACGACGGAAAGAAGAAAACTCGTCGGAAACTTAAACACAATCAGCGAATATGATAGGTGTAAAGATTTTTATTATTTTTAGTAAAAAAGTGGCTCAAATTTTTATTTTAGGTAAAAAAAAAGTAGGTGAGATGTCTTAAAGAAACATGTTTATCTATCATATCAAGATAACACACTGTTTTTTAAAGCACAATCGTTGCATTGGGAAGCACACCTTTCTCTCTCACTTGGTAAAGTTTTTCTAGATCTAGGGTTTCGTTTTATTTAGCTTCATCTTCGGCGGCGGATTTGCAAAGGAGGATCAGGGGTGAGCAAGCTCTTTCTCCGACAACGGGGTGTGGTTTCTTCCCCTTTCGAGGTAGTTGTGGCTCCGGTTGGGATGGTTGAGAAGCTCTGGAGCTGTGGCTTTCCGGTTGAGGACGCTGGAAGGTTTGCCTGGAAGTCTTCTCGCGGCTCTGCCATCTTCACGGTCGCTGCGGCTACGGCGGAACTCGGAGGGGTTTAGGTGGGAAGCGTTGTTTCGTCTGGTGGTTAGCTGCAGATCTCTGATCTTCGAGGGCTATCGCAGATTCCGGAGTCTAGGTGTACGTCTGAGCCATCGACCCTTGAATCCACTGCGGTTTCGTATCCACCGGACCGGATTGAAAGTTTTGTGCTCTGGAGGTTTGAAGGTGTTCGGATCTGGAACGGAGGGGTTTGGTCCTAGTGCGACATATTGCTTGGTCAGGATATGTCGACGTAGAGCCGGTGTGTTGGAGAGTCGAGTTTTTTGGGAGGTTTGTAGCGGGAGTGGCGAGTCGACGGTGAGGTGCATCGTCGGAAACTGGTTTCTTCCAACGGGGTTTTCAATCCTTCTTCTTTGCCTCAAAGCCGTGGACCTTGAAACCACCGGATCTAATGCGACTGACTCTCTGCCACCGGTAACCAACAAGATCCGAGCTTCCGTTTTTAGTTTCGGCGACATTTTTCCGATTTCCTTTTTGTACCTGGTTTCAAGTTTGTAAGGCCCAAGGCCCAGCCCATTAGGGTTTTTAAAAATAAATATTATATTAAAAAAAAAAAAAAAAAAAAAAAAACACTGTTTTTTGTATCATCAAAAGCTACATATAACAGGGAATTGCAAGAGCATATTCGAGCCCTATTCCTCTCTACTATATGTTGTAAATTAACCAATAGATAATTATACCGGATAATCCACTAGATAACATTCAGTACCAATGACTCATTATTGTTACCGAAACCAAACCCATGACATTATTTAGTAGTAAGGATGTAAGTGTTTGTACATTAAACAGATTGCCCAAGCAACAAGGGGACTTATGCCACTCAAATCAAAGAAATTAGAAACCATATTAAAACGTAAACCATAGTACCACGAACACAAGAAACGCCCAAGCATCCGTGGTCTAGTGGCAGAGGACGCTTTGGGAAAGGGTGAAATTCCCAAACCTGAATTCGATTCTCTCTGGAAACAAAAACACATTTGTTTGGGAAGTCTGTCAGTTGGGCCTTGGCCCAATTGGTTTACCTGGTAGCCAGAAATGCAGGCGGCCTGACTACCCCTGACACTTAGTCGGAAAGCATTCCAAACTCGGGATAGACAGAGCGGTAGCCCGTAAGGACCTAACCGTTAACACGGTGGACCAGTCCACTATGTAGCACATCGGTGCGTTCCTACCGGAGCCGACCGAATAGCCGATATGGTTTTAAAAAAAAAAAAAAAAAAAAAAAAAAAACGAACACAAGAAACCTACATACAACACAGTCCATAAACACTTGCTAGAATTACGTTTCTTAAAATCAGAAACGCCTTACTTCATCTATTGGGCCTTAAAATCAAAAACCCCATTACCAAAAATTAATCGTAATTTTTTTTTTTTTTTCTCAACATCTAATATGTTTGTTGGGTTACAATTAAAGTCACAACTCACAACTATGAACTATCCATCATTCAACGTTAGCAAATTTGTTGAAATGAAAACCTAATTACTGAAATATTTACTCTATACGTAGATTGAACTTAGTTTACATAGAATCGACGAGTGAATATTGAAATTGGTTTAGATTCATTGCACAAAACATAAACTCCACATTCAATCATGCTTTTAATGGCAGCCTTGTAGTACATGAATAATCTGTGCGAAGAAGAGGTCATACTTGCTTGAATGGGGTGAAAGCAACTTTCTGGTGAAGACCAGCCTCTTGGCTTAAAGTAGAAAAGAAGAAAAGTCATAGAAAACTTAAAAACATACTCAGATCATGCTATTTAGCTCTGCATACTCATATCACGCTTCTATTTGTCTATTTTTTATTGGTTGGTTTCCATATTGTTTCGTTCTCATTGTTAAGAAGCTGCATATTTTCTTAATGCCTTAAATACAGATTTTTTTTATGATCATCTCTCGAAAAAAGAAATTTAGAATTTTTCTTATTTTTAATAAAAGAAATGTCGGAGATACAATCCAAGTCCCACATCGGAAGTTTGATGAGACAATCAATAATATATAAAGGGTTAGGGCCAATTCACTAATTGCCAATTAGTTTTTAGTTGGAAGCCCAGAATTAGCCCAAATTTAACATGGTATCAGAGCCCAAGGTTTAAAGTCTGGTGGACCTAAGAAAAAATGGATATGGACATACATCAACCCGAGTAATGGGGCCCGAGAAAGGGGCTTATTATCGATCCGAGTGAGGGATCGATGAGGCGTGTTAGATCCATGTGGTCCTTGGATTGAAGGGGAGATTGTTGGAGATACAATCCAAGTCCCACATCGGAAGTTTGATGAGACAATCAATAATATATAAAGGGTTAGGGTCAATTCACTAATTGCCAATTGGTTTTTAGTTGGAAGCCCAGGATTAGCCCAAATTTAACAAGAAATGGCTGAAAATTTAATTTAGGTAAAGAAAATTAGGTGAGATCTCCTCAAAAAAACGGACATATCTATCATATCTATATCTAGATAACATAGAAGATGTATATCATCATCAAAAGCTAGATCTAACAAGGAATTGCAAACATATTCCAACCCCATTCCTTTCTATTACATGTTGCAAATCAAATAATCATACCAACTAACATACACTACATAACATCCATGGCCAATGATTGTTACCGAAACCATACCCGTGGCATAATTTATTAACGGTGTAAGTGTTTGTACATTAAACAGATTGCCCCAAGCAACAACTAGACTTACGCCACTCAAATCAACGAATTAGAAACCATTTCAAAACCTAATCCATAGTGCCACGAACACAAGAAACCTACAACACAGTCGATAAACACTTACTTGGGGAAACCAACACAGTCGATAAACATTGGCATTACTTCATCCATTGGGCCTTAAAATCAGAAAGTCCATTACCTTAATTTAATCGTAAATGTTTTTTTTTTCTCGACATCTATCCGTTATTTGTTGGGCCATCATTCAACGTTAGCAAAATTGTTGTTTTTTTAATCAACATTTAGGAGAATTTATGTAGTTTGCAGCACCTACCATTACTTTATCAAATCTAATCAAAATGTGATTTCACATAGCGACATTCGGAAAGTATAAACCAACCATTCTACCAATAACCAACAAGTCAATGTTTAATTACGTTTTTCATGTTAATTCAGTTGTCGTTCCAAACCGAATCTTTCCATAAAAAGCAAAAACACATCAAGATAATCCAACAAGATAAGTCATATTCAGATTCGTTATAACTTATATAGCTTTCTAAATTTTAACCGTCAGTTGCAGTAATAGTTTATCTAATCTTAAATAATCTTATTTTTCGGTAACCAAATATTCTCAAGTAAAAAAATCCAAATAATCTCATTTTTGGATAATATTAGCTAAAAATCCAAAATAATCTACAAATCTTATAAAGACACTAGAGAATTAGTAAAGCAATCTTGAGTTATAAGCATATCCAATAAACAAATGATGTTCTCGTATAATCGGCAAATTGCAAAAAAAAAAAGAAAGTATAGACGCAATTCTGTGAGAACTAAAATATCCTTTTCACATATAGCGACGTCTCAGTCACTAAAGAACCGATTAAATTGAAATTTGTGGGTCCCATATTTATTAATATAATAACTCTTAAATTAACAAAAATATTTAATAAATATTAAATAATAAACTATTAATTAAAAAAATTAAAAGAAAGAGCCATCGTGACTTCGTGAGAAGAAGCCAGCAAGGAACGATGGTGATTATTACGGCATCATCATCATCATTGTAATCTTCTTCTCTTAGAATTTCTTCACGGATAAGAAAAAAGGATATCGACAATTTCGCTTTTGCTTTCAAAAATCTCTCTTCCAATTCCATTTTCACTTTGTTCCCTTTTTTAACAATCGCGAAAAACCTCTAAATCGCTTCCCTTCAATTTCTGGGTTTTCAATTTTCACTTGGAGATTTTGGGGGAATTCTTTTCTTGGGTTTGTGTTGTTTGCAAGAAAATGGACAAGTACGAGCTTGTAAAAGACATCGGTGCTGGGAATTTTGGAGTGGCTAGGCTCATGAGAGTCAAAAACTCCAAAGAACTTGTTGCTATGAAGTACATCGAGCGTGGCCCTAAGGTTCTTCTATCTCTCAATTTTAGTTTCGTGTACATGTATGTAATTGCTAGTTAGTGTTTTTGCTTTGTTTATCTGGGATTCGTGTTCAAAGATTGATTATGTAAATTTTGAAACTTTCTTTTTGTGGTTTTGTTTTGGTGAATAGATTGATGAGAACGTGGCAAGAGAGATTATTAATCATAGATCACTTCGTCATCCCAATATAATCCGGTTTAAGGAGGTAAGTCCGTGCAGCTTTTGTGGTGGCAATGTTTAAATCTATGTTGAAATGTCTCACCGGAAGTAGTTATCTTTTGGCATTTCCAGGTGGTTTTGACACCAACACACATCGCCATTGCTATGGAATTTGCTGCTGGCGGTGAGTTATTTGAGCGTATATGTAGTGCTGGAAGATTCAGTGAGGATGAGGTGAGCTAAATGATCAATTTCAGACTTGTATTGTGGTCTGAGATTAATTGAGAGAATATGTGTTGTAAATCATTTGGAGCAGCTTCTTTGATTATGATATTCAAAATTCTTGTGCACATCGTTTTTTTTCTTACAGGCAAGGTACTTTTTCCAGCAGCTTATATCTGGAGTCAGCTATTGCCATGCTATGGTAAGGGATAGAGATGGCTTACAAAGTTTTCTTTTTTAACTTCACCGATATTCAGAATTTCTGCGGTATCAGTCCTGTACTCACATTATTTCATTATTGTCACAGCAAATATGCCATAGAGATCTGAAGCTCGAAAATACCCTCTTGGATGGAAGTCCTGCTCCACTCCTGAAAATCTGTGATTTTGGTTATTCCAAGGTCTGCCATATATCGCCAGCATGCACTTGAATGTGCTAGTGTGATTTCTTAATATATCCTGTCGTAACAAGCTCCTTCTTCTTTTTCCCTCCATTTGTGAGGGCCCTTGTCACTTTCATGTGAGCTATCTTTCTTATTTTGTAGTCCTCACTGTTGCACTCTATGCCCAAATCAACTGTTGGAACTCCAGCATATATTGCACCTGAGGTTCTTTCTCGCGGAGAGTATGATGGCAAGGTAATCTTATTAGTTTGCAAGTATTAGAATATCAAGTGTGCTTAGCATCTTGATAGAGACATCATAGTTTGAAAATTCTTCCTGCGTAGTAATGTAGCTCTTTCAACTTTTGCTCATGCATAATATTTTTATACATCAAGAAGGCAGAGATAAGCCCCATCTTGGCAGATATCTGCTGTGGCCGTGATAGATTTGGGCAGTCGTTTGTTAAGTAGTTGATAAAGAATTTTGTCTTTTTAATTATCCAGGACCAGGATGTGTTGTTTTTCATTTTTTATCTTGACCCATATGCTCTATGATATTGTTATGATCTTATTGTTTGGATTTGGAAACATCAACTTCACAGAAATCATCAGCGTTTGGTACTTATATTTTTTCTCTCACTCAGATGGCTGATGTATGGTCTTGTGGTGTGACTCTTTATGTTATGCTGGTTGGAGCATACCCATTTGAAGACCAAGAGGATCCTAAAAACTTCAAAAAAACAATACAAGTAGGTTTCTTTGTTTTTGCACTCTTTGCTATAAGAGATGACATGTCCCACTAATCGTTGTGCCACATTGTTACAGAGAATAATGGCTGTCAAGTACAAGATCCCGGACTATGTCCATATCTCACAAGATTGCAAACATCTCCTCTCCCGTATATTTGTCGCCAACTCGAATAAGGTATCACTCTCTCGAAAAGCTTGGCGATCCTTTGTGAGATAATTACTTGTGTAACTTATCATTTTTCTTGCAGAGGATTAAGATAGCTGAGATCAAGAAACATCCATGGTTCCTAAAGAACCTGCCAAGGGAACTTACAGAAACAGCTCAAGCTGCATACTTCAGTAAAGAGAACCCGACATTCTCGCTCCAAAGTGTCGAAGAGATCATGAAGATTGTGGAAGAGGCAAAAACTCCAGCTCCTGTTTCTCGATCGATTGGAGCATTTGGGTGGGGAGGAGAAGAAGATGCCGAGGGCAAGGAGGAAGAGGTTAAGGAAGTAGAAGAAGATGAGTATGATAAGACAGTGAAGCAAGTGCATGCTAGCATGGGAGAAGTCCGAGTCAGTTAAAACACAATAAAAGATTGGTTTTGTTTTCAAGAAAGTTTTCTAAAACCAAAAAAAAAGAAAGAAAAGGTTTTCGTTGGTCTGTCGAATTTGTCTCTTGCTCTCTGTTGAGTTTTTTTTTATCCTTTTCATTAAATCTTAAGGTTCGTCTCATAAATGCTTTGGGATTTTGCTTTTGAAAATCTTGTAAAATTTGTAGTAGAAGAAAGAACAGACTGGTTGATGATAAGGTCGTTTTGGGCATCGCGACCTTAAATAAAATATTTTGTATATTTTATGGTCTTTTTAGTGTGTGATTTGAAATTTTCATAATTCACTTTTTTTCAGGATTTGAATGTTATCATGCATATATTGAGATGACTAGTTCTCATGCTAAGAATATGATATACATGTCATCTCACATAAATGATATCTCATGTGAGATTAGAGAACTTAAATGAATTCTGAATACACTTCAGAAATATCCAGAGACAAGCAAATGCAATTGTGTACCACTAATAAGAACATCATATTATGCATTTTCTTAGTGTGTTTGAAATATTAAGATTTCTTTTCTTTTAATTGGCACAATGACAATAGTTTGAACGCAAATTAGAAAAATATTAATGATGATGCAAAAGGTTCTTCTTAGTTGACACATGCATAGCATATTAGAACCACATTTGCTAATGAAAAAATCTTATATTGTTATTTTTATATATCATCTGCTACATCTGAAAGTGTGCGTGGTTCCATTATCTCGGGTCTATTAGAGACCAAGAAAATCACATATTGTAATAGGGTATGCTTCCACGGATCTTACAAGTGCACATCTTATGATCGGTGGCAATCATCTACGCTTTTGTGTTTTTGTTAATCTAAAGAAAAGTATTTACCAAGTATATACAGATTCATGTCGGGAGTTCTTCTTCCAAAATTGACAGTCAATCCGACAAAAATATTTATCTTAAATTTGAGCTTAGGTGGGTATTTGCCAATTTTGTTTAAAGACACTCATCAAACTTGGAATGTCGGATTTGTTTGCCATCATGCATATATTTAGATGGCTAGTTTCTACGTGAAGCATATACATGTTATCTCATGTGAGATTAGAAAATTTAAATGAACCGTGATTTTGCGGGCAATCAATCCATTTGCACTGAACATGATTGACCCATGTGCCAATTTCAAATCTCTCACTCTCGTATTTGTTTTCATACAAAATCCACATCTCCCAACAAATCAAATCAAATAGCTAATAGGAAGGAATCTAGTTAAGATTCAATTAAAATATCTGTTAAACGGACCTAATAGATTTTTTCTTTGAAAGTTTAAACTTACATTTGCATAGATCTTCAGGTTGTTGTGGATTTGAAAGTTTAAACATACCATTGTTGTATAGATCTTCATGTTGTTGAGAATGTGTTTAGGTTGGGATGGCTCACAACCTTCGAACTGCGAGCCATCTTCAACAACGATGTCTCTCCAAGAAGACATTCCGATTCTTACTGAAGGACTTTACGTTGTCCCGATGATACGGTTTTCAAATTACAATCAATGGCATATACTTCCAGACATGTATTTAGCATCTGAAAATAGACTAATAAGTAGATGACAATGTCAAATAAATTTTTTATCTAGATATTAAAAGTTCTTTAAGAAAAAAATCTTATTCACTTCTCCTTTTAACGTTTTTTTTTTTTTTTTCATTGTTGTAATAAGGAATGTCTTAACTCTCTAGAAACTCCAATTAAATGTTTAAATTCTCAAATAAAAGTGACCAAAAAAATCTGAAATCTAAAATCCGAATATTTTGTTTAATAAATAAGGCTTACATAAACAATAATAAATTAAGAAAAGAAATCAGGCCATTGTTTTTTTTTTGCTAATTAATTTTCATATACAACAGAGCTCAAATTAAAAAAATTACAGCATTTTTTTTGTGAAATGGAAATCTCGTGTAATACTATTTTGAGTATTTTGTCATGTTATAAATTTTCAAATTTATCGTTGTTGTTTAAAAAAATATGGATTTAAAACGGATATATGAAATTAATTTCTTTAAAATTCAAAATATATTTGTTTTTGATGTCTGTGTTTGAGAGAGGAGAGTGAACCTTTTTAACTATCCCGCCATACGGAAATCGCAGAATGCTGTAACTGGAGACGCGCTCTTTCTTCTCTCTCTCCTCGAGATCTTACCGGAAAAGTTTCGCCGCCGGATTTTCACCATTCCGCCGCAGAAGCAAAAGAGTTTCATCGATTTGAAAATGTAATCTCGATCTTCCCGTTTCCCAGTCATTTCTAGGGTTTTTTGCTCGCTTTTTTCTCTCACCGATGTTAATTGTTGAGTGTTTTGATCGGTGTTGTGTGTGTAAAGAGGAATTTTCGGTAGTCATAGTAGATCGCTTCATCTCCTAGTTGATTAGCTTCTGGATTTGGTTGGTTCTTCGTTTTCCTATGCACAGATTATGACATTAATCGTCAAATTCGTTGTGGAGCAGCATTGTAGTTTTCATAGCGATAATAGATCACAGCTCAAATTCGGTATCTTCCAGTTGGTGATAGTATGCAATTTCTGCAGTTTTTGTTACAATTTCCATCAGATTCATCTAATAACAATGCCACTTCTTCGGTTTTTGTACAGTAAATGGTGGTGACAAGAGGAGATCAAATTGCTGGAAGCTCTTTGGCATGTAAATCTATGATTAAAATGAGGCAAAATTGATCTTATCCCTGTCCATTTTTGTTTTATAAATAACTTTTCACGGATCTTTTGTTCTAATCTTCCTGATTGTTTAAATGCAGTGGGAGTCATCTCCCTGAAGTCAATAAATCCAGAGGTCACTTTCTTCAAACAAATTGGTCGAAACATGCCAAGGCTTTTGAGTGTATACCATCCTTGAATAAGTTTATGGGCTCCAATTTCCTTTACTCTCTAGAAAGTCAAAAGCTGGCAAGAGATAGAGAAATGGGTGCAAGGTAATGCATTATGTTCTTTTGAGGAACAATCAGCTCTTTCTGTCTTTTAATGTTTTTCTTGCGTTTTTGTATCCAGTTTGGTTACTAGTGAAAATTACTTATAACTATTTCCGCTGACTTCATAGATAGTGTTTTCACCACGCTGTAACATCTAGCTTTTCCAGCATCGTTTGAACTTGTGTCATTGCTTGTTCTGATTCTGGATATAGGTGATCTTGAACTAGAATAAGCCTACTTCTTTATGAGTGAAAATCCCCTAGTCCAATGTATGGATTCATTCTTCAGTTACTTCTAACACCTCCAGTTAAAAGAGAGCTAGTTGTTCATAATATCATCCTTTGATTTTTCTAGTAATAACTCAGTGATAGAAACTCTTGTGAGGTTTCCTCAGTTGTCTTCAGGTATCAGTCTTTTAGCTGAAGTGGTTTACGGCTATCTGAAAAACTTGTTTCTCTCTATGTCTAGGTCTATTGAAAACATCGCTCCTGTAACTGTGCAAACTTTGGCACGACCAGAAATTGAAAAGGTAATATAGTTGAAGGAAAAACTTTGATTTTAATTGAATTTTGACTTAATCCAATCCTTTCAGCATGTTTGTTGTGGAGGATTTTTTTGTCCATAGTGTTGTACTTTCTTCCATTTCCTGTCTCTGAGTAGACATTTTAGGTCACCGTTGCAATTGAATTCTGGTTTTTCCGGGATTGATCTTCCCCTGGCAGAGATGCCTTTCTTCAATCATTGTACACATATATAACTTGAGTTGCTATTCAATGTTTTCAGGCGTGGTGTACTCTTATAAATCTCTCAATAAATAATACTTACCTGAGACCTGGCATTACTCCTGCAATTGATGATGGCAGCACTGATCGTTCATCATCTACGAAAAGATCCACTGTTAAAGTTACATCCAGTGCTGATGGATCTTTCTACGCACACAATCATCCAGAGCATAGTCAAAGGAGTTTAAGAGGCACTGCAAAATCATTTGACAGTTTCTCATCCTCTTCCGTAGGTGATAATAACATAACTATTGGCAAGGTTCCACGGGTCAATGATGAGGTTAGAGATTCAGTAACGGGTTGTAAATATACAAATGGTATGGAGATGCCACCAATCAAAAATTCCGCACACCTAGTCAGACTGGTGGAGCCTAGGGAAGCTAGTCTTGGTGAGATTGATTATGATGACATAATGGAGGTAATATTCTTGATACAACTAGGGAAATTTTTTAAAATCATAAGTACTTTTTCCATGAGAACAAGAAACTTTTTCTCAATTCGGATTTGTAGTATCTCGCGGAGTAAAATGTAACATATTTTATGAAAAAGTTTGTGGGATACACTTTACAGCTAGCTTTGGAGTTTGGACCATTTTTCAGTGAACTAAAATGAAATCTTTTCGTAATTACTTGTGCCGAATAACGGAATAGATTAACTCCAACATGTGCTAACTTTGGAGCGCAGATTATTGAGGTAGATCAGATTGTGATGGACCACTGCCCTTCAAGGTGTCCCAAGCAACCATCAGTATCTAAGTTTGTGGATACATTTGCTTCCAGAAGAGAAGAAGAGCAAGGTTTGTTTCCTGAATTATGTTCCAACTGTAGTCATGGAATAAAGGTATGCTACCAATTCTCTCATATTTTCCATAGTAATTTCATAAACCAATTGGTTTCTCATTTTTTTTGCTGTGGTATTGTCGCAGCTAGGGCTTTGTCCTGAAGCTTCTACCCATGTGGAACAAATGAAGGATACGCTGCTTGCAATATCAAATGAATTCCTCGACAATACTTATGACCTGGGCCCCGATCATGTTGAACAGCTTCGTCAAAAGAGGTCCGCACTCCCATCACTCTTCAAATTATATTCCCTTTTTCTTTGCTTTGTCCTATTTGGAAAATGATTTAGCTTCTTCAATAGGCTGTGATACATTACATAGAAAAGTTGTTGGGAAATTATACAGCAAGAAGAAATTATACATTACATCTGATAACATGTCTGCTTTTTTATTTTTATCTCGTTAATTGCATCACAACTGAGAGCATACTTTGAGTTCTGACGTAGTTTCTAAGCTGTTGACACTTGTATCGTTGGTACTTGCTAGGTTACTGTTGAAAAAGCAAATCCAGCAGCTCGAGATCCTTATCCAAAATAAAGAAAGGAAAAAATCTGAGTGTTTGGTATCTACACCTTCTCATAATATTCAGTATGAAACACCTCAAACAACAAATCATGTGGTGGTTTATACGCAGACAGATTCTCCTGACAAATCATGTGGTGGTTTATGCCCAGCAACGGAAGGCAGATATGTAACTGATAACTGGAATATGCCAAGAGACTATTTAGTTTCTAAAGAGAGGTATGATATTTCATCTGGTTCTGTAGAGAGGGAACAATCTGTTTCCGAGGTTATAGATGTCACTGATACCGAGAGTTCAAATGACAAAAAGTGGGCCAGTCGTGATTTTCCTTGGACGAAAAATCTGGAGGTGATTGGTTATCTGTCTTCCGCTGTTCTATTATTTACATCCCTCCTGTGTACTCATGTGCTCCATTGCAATGATTAGGTCTATAACAAAATAGTGTTTGGAAACCACTCATTTCGACCAAACCAAAGAGAGATCATTAATGCTACAATGAGTGGTTGTGATGTTTTTGTTTTGATGCCAACCGGAGGGGGGAAAAGCTTGACATATCAGGTAACGACATCTTAACTGTTACGTTGAAATGTAATTTTATTTGAAAAGCTATTTCTGGCTTTTATTCTATACACAGATTTTTGCTTATATCCAGTTAAAAAGAGATGACAGTTTCAAGTTGTGTTCTAGGGTGAAAGTATAAGCTAGTATTCTGTCCTGGTGGAGGTTATACTTCAGTGTCAGAAGAATTGCTCTGCGTCTAGGACATCAAAAACGTCTTCATAACATCTTTTTCTCTGCAGCTCCCTGCTCTACTCTGTGCAGGAATAACATTAGTCATTTCTCCACTTGTTTCACTCATTCAAGACCAGATAATGAACTTATTGCAGGTGAGAACTTCAGCAACCCCAGAATGTTGTTTCTGTCTTCAGTTTCATTTCTATGTTGTACTCAGAAAATTTGTCCCGATTAACACTTTGGCTTCTGAATCATGGCTATAGACCAATATATCTGCTGCTTCCTTAAGTGCCGGAATGGAGTGGGCTGAACAACTAGAGATACTTCAGGAGCTGAGCTCTGAGAATTCTAAATACAAGTTACTGTATGTAACACCAGAAAAAGTGGCAAAGTGAGTCATTATTTTATTTAGTTGTTGATTCTGAAGAGAATGTGGGTATTCAAAAAATCTCCATCGGATAGGAGTGGAACAAATTAAAGTCTTATAAGGCATAAGAACATTCATACCCTTAAGCTATCTTTTGTGGTGACTGGTGACTATTGTCCAAGAGTCTTTGTAGGCTTGATTTGGGCCAACTCCCATCAGATTCTCCCCTGCTACTAGATTTTTCTGGGTTAAACTATACTAGCTGGTGTCGAAATTTATTATTGCATTGGATACTTGCAATAGTTTCTCAATAGAATTGAACCAAAGTCTTACATCTTATAGTTCTAGGAATGTAAGTATTGCAAGTCTTTCCTATCGTGAAAAATAGTACCAGTAACATCAAGCTGAGAAGCTTCTCTTTCTTGACTACAGAAGTGAATCCCTTATAAGGCACCTCGAAATCTTAAACTCCCGTAGTTTGCTTGCTCGATTTGTTATTGATGAAGCTCATTGTGTGAGTCAGTGGGGGCATGACTTTCGACCAGACTACCAGGTTAAGCCTCCTTAAGGCTTAAAACAGAGATTGCTTATACATTTCTGTTTTTAAGAAACATAACCTTCCTTTTTGATCTCTTAAAACAATGCTGCAATATGCAGGGTCTTGGTGTTCTGAAGCAGAAGTTTCCTAACATTCCCATGTTAGCTTTGACAGCTACTGCAACAACCAGCGTAAAGGAAGATGTTGTACAAGCTCTTGGGCTGGTAAACTGTGTTGTTTTCCGGCAAAGTTTTAATCGCCCTAATCTATGGTAATATACTGAAAATAGCTTAAACGAATTCTGCATTCAGAATGTTGCTTACTAAAAAAATTTGCAGGTATTCTGTTGTTCCCAAGACAAATAAGTGTCTGGAAGATATTGACAAGTTTATCCGGGAAAACCATTTTGATGAATGTGGCATCATTTATTGTCTTTCAAGAATGGACTGCGAAAAAGTCACGGAAATGTTGCGGGTTGGTCGTTTGTTTGCCTTTCTCCTATCTATTTAATAAGGAGGTTTTTACATATTGTGAATGTACCTATTTCAGGCGTTTGGCCATAAAGCGGCCTTCTACCATGGCAGTATGGATCCTGGTAAACGTGCCTTTGTACAGAAACAATGGAGCAAGGATGAAATCAATATAATATGTGCTACAGTGGCATTTGGAATGGGTAATGAATGGTCTCTGTTATCCACTTTGATTGATTGAAGTTTTCTGCCTGCTAAAGTTGCTATTTCAGGAATCAATAAGCCTGATGTTCGTTTTGTAATTCATCATTCTCTACCAAAGTCCATAGAAGGCTATCATCAGGTGTTTTACTGAACACTGAATTATGAATATCCTAGTAAACTGATTTTACATCATTCGAGTAGAACCTGATAATAGCTAGAAATTCACATAGGCTAATTTTGTTCTCATGCAAGGAATGTGGTCGTGCTGGTAGAGACGGCCAGAGGTCATCATGTGTTTTGTATTACAGTTACACTGATTATGTAAGTTGCATAAATCTGACACTATCAAGTTACTACTCTGGGGTAATACCTACACTCTTGGTCATGTTTGTGGTTACAAAATACATTTTATCAGATTCGAGTGAAGCATATGATTAGCCAAGGAGGACTTGGCCAAGGCCAGATGAAAATGGGATATAATTGTAAAGCAAGTTCAGGGAGGATGCTCGAAACGAACACGGAAAACCTTCTCCGCATGGTATCTATTGGCAAGATTCCCTGTGTTTGCCTTAAAAGTTCTAACTCTACTTGCTGATATATATTTCCAAATTTTGCTGCTTCAGGTTAGTTACTGTGAAAATGAGGTGGATTGTCGACGTTTCTTACAGCTAGTTCATTTGGGAGAAAAATTTGATTCAACAAACTGCAAAAAAACATGTGATAATTGTTCCAGCAGCAAAATTTTGATTGACAAAGATGTAACTGTGATTGCTAGGCAACTGGTATAGGATTCATCTGAAGTTCATCATGTACTTTACCTGCTGGATGTTGTACCAGTGACGTACTGACGTACCTCAATCTTTTGTGGCTGGATAGGTGGAACTGGTTAAGCTAACAGGAGAAAGGTTTTCGTCAGCTCATATTGTAGAAATCTACAGGGGATCCTTAAACCAGTCGGTATGCACTACTAACATTTATTTTGATTCTATTTCCAGAAACTGATAACCATTTATGTCTCATAAATTATGTTTACTTTATTTCGCTGGTGGATCTTCAAGCCCATGAATCCTATCAGTGTCACTCACTTGCAAGTAATTGGCTTTTGGTTAGGTCAAGAGAAACAGACAAGAGACTTTGCACCTCCACGGAGCAGGAAAGCATTTAACTAAAAGTGAAGCCTCTCGTATTTTGCACTATCTTGTGACAGAGGATATTCTCGCAGAGGGTGTTAGAAAAAGTGATCTGTATGGATCTGTATCGTCTTTGCTGAAGGTACAAATAATTCTTATTTCGGTTTTTACTATGTTTGATGTTGTAAAAGAGATCTTTGTGGATATGTATCATTGTTGCTGGAGGTTTGTTTCTGGTAACATATTGCTTTTTGCGCTTTTCTCTCTGGTTAAATTATGCTTAACAATGAATGTGTTTGTGTACAAATGTATATGTGTATACAGGTAACACCCATTTATCTATCATTTTGTATAGGTGAATAGATCAAAGGCCGCCTCGCTCTTATCTGGAGGCCAGAGTATAACGATGAGGTTTGACTTTACACTCAAGATATATCTTTCTTTAATGTTCACAAACTACTTACAACCAAATTGATGTCCTTAGTAACTCAAACGTTGGGAAATGTTTTGAAATCTATCTGTTCTTACTGCAATGTTATTGCTTTCTATATTCTTGAGAGGGCTCATAGATTTGGTTATATGTTGATTCGTTTTGATAAAGGTTAGTTCTAGCTGAGACTTACATATCTATTACAGGTTTCCTTCGACCATAAAAGCGTCAAAGCCGAGCAAATCCACAGCAAAAGTTCCACTAAAGCAAACTACTCTTCCAATGGCAAAAGCTGCCCCACAAGATTCGGTATATCTTCTTGTATCCTTGTTTCCTTTTCTTGCTCAATGATTAAACCAGCACTCTAAATTGCTAAAGGCTGCTTCATTTGTCTCAATGTCGGGCTAGAATCTCCCCCACATTTTGTTGACAGCCTTGAAAAAGCTTCGTTCTGATATTGTCAAAGAATCCTCAGATGGAGTCATGGCATATCATATATTCGGGTAAGTTCATGATCCATTTTAATGACATTTCTTCTCAGATCATAAGTAATAAAAAAATCCCTGTGTTTGTAGCAAAGCGACGCTTGAGCAGATAAGTAAACGACTTCCCAGAACCAAAGAGGAACTCCTTGATATCAATGGTCTAGGAAAGTAAGTATCTTGAAGCTTTTTGAACTCTATTCTCTTTGTCTAACCAAAGGTATGAAGAAAACTCAGGGGGGTTTTGGTCTTGTAAACTCTAAACAGAGCCAAGGTGAGCAAATACGGAGATCGTTTATTGGAAACCATATATTCAACCATCAACGACCACTACAAAACCGGTCCCGGTTCAGGGAAGAGGAGAAGAGACGAGAACATTTGCCCGAATGTAGCAGACGATGATGATCCCGACTGGACTGCGAGTCAGTCCCACAAAAAGGCAGTGAAGAACAAAAAGTAACACGGTTCATAAGCTTTAAAGTTACCCAAAAAAAAACTAAAAAACAATCTATAGTTACAAAATAGTGATTCAAGCTATATATTTGCCTATATATAGTCCCTTGGCCAGAGAGAATAAGGACCGGGAAATAATATAGGGTTAGGTTAAGAAAAACCTTTATACATAAACCATGTCTCATGAGCTAATGTTAAATATGTCATATTCTGCAACTCTTTATATACTCTAATACTTATGCAATTTAAATCAACCTTTTAAGATCACGTGACAAATTTTCCGTTTAGTTAAGTTGATTGATATTGCAAACCCCTAAGTTTTATCTTCTCTCATTCCACGATCCGTAAATGTCTTTTGACCGTTCTCGGCTTCTCGCATTGTAGGCAGCCACTCGACATAACAGAGGACAAAAGAGACGATACCAAGAAACACCCTCTAAGGTTAGGGTTTTGGCAGATGGGAGAATGCAAACATCCTCACTTAGAACGGGGATTAAAAATTTAATTTTAGGTACCAGTTAGGGTTTACGTTTAAAATTAGTCTGTAGGAATTTAAAAAAAAAAAAAAAAAATGGTAATCTTAGGAAACAACCCATTATGGAAATTTTCTGAATAGAGTATAAGATCAATAATGGAAACACACAAAAAAATGTAAAACGTTGAGAGATGGGAAGAGAGTATAGTAGTATATATAAAGAGAGGGACGATGAAAACAATCTCTGTCTTTCTGTGTAAAATTAGCTTTCCTTCAAGTTGAGCAAACAATCTCTGTCTGTGTAATTTGGCTTTCTTTCTTTGAAGTTTCAATATGGGAGGCACAAAACGAAAGATAGAGATTAAGCCTATCGAAAACAAGAACATGAGATCAGTTGCTTTTACAAAACGCAGAAACGGTCTCTTCCGCAAAGCTTCAGAGCTCTGTCTCCTCTCTCCAGGAACTCAAATCGCAATCTTATTAACTCCTCTTTCTTCCAACTCTCATGCTTCTTTCTACTCTTTCGGTCATTCCTCTGTCGATCACGTTGTCTCCTCTCTCCTTCACAATCAGCCTCCTCTTCCGACAGACCAAGAGAACAGATCAGGGGTAGGGTTTTGGTGGGAAGACCAAGCCTTTGACAGATTGGAGAACGTTGACGAGTTGAAAGAGGCGATCGACGCGGTTTCGAGGATGTTGAACAATGTGAGGTTACGATTAGATGATGCCGTGAAGAGCAATCAAAGAGATGGAAGTTTAGTGAATTATCAGGAGGAGGAGGTTCTTCAGCTTCGCAACGAAGACACAAATCAAATTACCAAATTCGAAGGTGAAACTTCTGCTTCTGCAAGTTTGTTAAAGAACTTGGAGGATAATCTACACATCGATGATTGTTTTTACTGATTTCAACATTGATCCTTTGATTTGACCAACTACTTGCTTTATCATCATGTCCTGTTTAGGCTACTATTTAATCTACCGGTGCATATTTTTTGGATTTTTTTGGTGTTTTGGTTTGGAAAAAAGCTACTAATTAATACAACCAAAACTTTATTTAGTTTGATTGAGACTGAAATACATTTAATTGAATAACAAAAGAAAAGGTTTGTTGTCGATTTTGTTAACAGAACAAGTCAATTATTTCTTGAGGCTTTTCAGGAATTATTTTCAGTTGTCAATTATATCTAGGTTTTTCAGATTTTAAAACGTGTTAAATATTTGAATTTATGGTTTTCTTATAACATTTATATAAAATGTATATTTACATTTTAAAATTTTAGTTCCAAGTTCAAAGATGAATGGCTACAAAACCAATTCTTTTGTTTATAAAAACAGTACATTAAGACAAAACAGAAACAAGATTTATTCTTGCCAATATATAACTTAACACACATAGAATCAAACTTAGAAAAACAAGCATATAATGATCAGTCATCTATATCATGTTCAAGCAAACCAGAGCCCTTAAATTTCTCATGCATCAGTCCATCAATTCGAGCTGCCATCTCCGGAGTCAGGTAGTTGTGCCAATCTCCAACCATTCCCTTCCTGAAATACGCGCTATTCGGCCAATGAACCGAAGCAATGTCCTCTCTGATTTTCTCTCCTTCGTTCACTTCAAGATTCTTTAACGTCTCGAAACTGCAAAGATTCACAACTTTCTCAACAACACCTTTCTTCTCTTCCTCAGCTGTGAATCCGTAACCCATAAACTGAGCCAATCTCTTCACATGCGGTAAAGGATCAGCTCTCATTGTCTCGTACTTGAGGAACAATATCTGATTTGGATTCTCTTGGTAAGCTTTCCAATACCCCAAGACATGATCTAGATAAGGACCGTACACAGAAGTACCTCGACAAAACATATCAAAAGACTCTTCAAGACTATTGAGAGGGCCAAAGTCTGACCTTTGCTTTTGGAAGAAAGTCCACATGGAGATGAAAGTGTCCTTCGGGTCTCTCCAAATGTAAACCATCTTACAACCGGAGTTCGCAATAGATTTCGGTAATAACCCGTACGGGATATGAGTAGAGAACAGAGTGTTTCCTTTGTCTTTGATAACATCAACTTGAGGGAAGAAAGCAAATTCGTTCTCAATGAAAGGAACAAGCTCATGAGGGTTACGTTTTAGGAGAGGGTTTGAGGAATTGTCTAAGCAAGTTCGATTGACGATGGCGAAAGTTAGAGCCTTGAGCCAAGTGGTACCTGTCTTTGCGGAGCTACAAATGAGGAAGTCAATGGGTCTTGCTTGGAAGAACTCTTGCGCGTGAAGGCAACCTTCTAAGAGCGGCTGTACGAACCAGCAACCATGGTACTCTATCAACGGACCTTTCGGTCTCCAGCCTTTCGTGTGAGGAAAGGTAGCGATTAGGTCTTTGTACCGTTTCTGATTCTTCTCGAACTCTGTTGGCTCTGTCTCGGCCTCGTGGTTACTTGGTACAGTAGTGTGTGATTCCATTGGAGATAGAGAAAGAGGATTTGAGAAACTCATGTTGTGTTCTGTTGAAGATGAGTGTCCATGAAGCTAGTTTTCCCACATATTATTGCTGCTATAGATAATCGTAACTAAACCTATCCTTAATCTCATCCATTAGATCTCAGGGAATGTTTCATTCCAAGACATGTATTAGGTAACTTATCTCTAGAGATTTCATACCAAAAAGAAAAACGAAAAAAATTATCTCTAGAGATTTCATACCAAAAAGAAAATGAAAAAAACATACATTTCCTGCTAATGATTCAAAATTGAAATATAATAGCCACTAAATTCCTTATGCATACACATTATGCACTGGCCTTCTGTATTTAGAATCATCTCTCTTGTTATTAATCGAAGAAACACAAACCAATAATCGCCAACTCAAACTGCAAAATATAACAACAAAGAAAAAGATCAAGAAGATTCAAAACATTGTTTGTTTTTTGTTTCTAAACAATGGCTACACACAAAATGAGTCTTACCGTTCTTTCTTTTGTTTCAATGATGATTATATTATCATTGTTCAGCGGATTCGGAGAAGGAAGAAAATATTTGAAATATGGAGTTATTACAAAAGACAGAATTCCAAACTGCCGTCAGAATCCCGAAAATTGTGTCAGAGTTCCAGCCAACCAATACCATCTTCCTCCTGGTTGTAAAAATTCTACACATTGTTATCGTGAAAAGTATCATATTTAACTATGTATTCATATATCTAAATCATTTTCTATCAAATATGAAGAAAACATTATCATTAATATATATTATTGTTGTGATATTGTTACTTGTTACATTGTCAAATTTTAATTATTTTAAAATTCTTACAATTGTTTTTAACTTCGAATTATTGTAATATATTTTAATATATTATAAATTAGTGTTACCACGCATAGCTTAAACTTCTTGTAAATGGTGGTCTTTGTTGACCTTTTGTTTTTTTTTTAATTATAGTTAGACGAGTATTTTGACATTTAGTAATTGAATCCGAAGAACTTTGAATTGTTTGGTATGCCAACTTTAAATTTACACTTCTAAACTCCTTTAAAAACTCATCACCTATTGTTGTTGTGTTTATACAGATCCACTAATAACTCATAAAACATGCGAGTCTTGTGAAATCTAAAACATGTAATTGTCGTTATAAAATTCACAACCATATTGTCGAACTTACTATGATGGATCATGAATTTTTATATTTCTCTTATCCGTTTTCTGCGGGTTAGGGTTGTGACCACCTGAGACTCTTGGTTAAGCAAACCCTTTCGCCCCACGAGCTGTTACTATTAGCATAATCAACTATTTATGAACTACTGATGTCTTGCGTGGCTAAGTATCCGATGTGGGATCATTATTAGCCCACAAACCATTTGCGAGGTAAAAGAAAAAGAAAGAGCTCAGTTACGAGGCCATGTGTCACCGGATAAACCGGAGAAATGCGAAGGACCCATCCTTCGCTGAAGCCAATTTCATCACAGCTCAATTGCACCAGCCGGGAATCGAACCCGGGTCTGTACCGTGGCAGGGTACTATTCTACCACTAGACCACTGGTGCTACTTGTTTAATTTGTTATTCCTTTCTTTATTTATATATAAAGTTTAATAGTTATATAATTTAGTGAGCTTTCGAACGTTTTCAGCTATGCGTGTTGTATAATCTAATGTGGTTATTTTAGCTTTTAAAAAGACAATAATATAAGAGAAAATTAGCTGTTATACCACATTTCACCGAAACATTTTTGGTTCTACCACTTCATATATTCATTTTTCTCTTGTACCACAATTGCCGTTGGTAAAGACCATTTTACCCTCCAACATGAGAGACCAAAACCTGTAGTTGATGTGCCCCTCTAACTTTTCTGCCTTCCTTTATTTCTCTACATTGGTAACTACAATTTTCTCTTTCTTTATTTGTTGTTACATTTTTATTTTCTTTATTTATTTCTTTCACTTTCACTTTATCTCTCTCTTTGTCTAGTTCTTTCTCTCATTTACGACAAAACTTTTTTTCATATAAACATTATCTACTGTTGTCCAGATCTTGTCCCCGATTGGGAATTCTTTGTTGCGTTTAGATCTTGTCCCCGATTCATCATTTTGTTTTATTTTCCACATTTTGTCTACCAATTGTTCTCGTTTAAGGGTTTTGAATTTTATTTAGATTTTTCGGCATCTATTTTGGTCCACAGATTAGTCGAACAATATTGTCCTCACTTACCCGGATTATTGAACCTTTTTTTTCCCTCTGGCTGGTAAAACAAAGTTGTCCCCGAGTAAATCCAGATCTTCGTCTTCGGCTCTCTGGCGGAATAAAATAAAGATCAAGTTGTCTCCGAGTAAATTCAGATCTCTGGCTGGTAAAACCACATCATCTGGCGATGGACAATCAAGAGAAGTTGTCCTCGAGTAAATCCAGATCTCTGGCTGGAAAAACCACATCATCTGGCGATGGACAATCAAGAGATCTGGACTTATTCTTGGGGGACATCATTCACTCTATTTCATAATTATTGTCCATGGTAAATGTAAACTGCATTTAATGCAATGTTTTGTCCTTCTTCTCTGACACAAAGTTGTCTTTCAGACAAAGTTGTCCTTCTCTGACACAAAGTTGTCCCCGTTTCCTAACCGGCGTCTACTATAGCTCTTTCCCCTGACACATACCTGACACACAGAGAAGGGCAAAATCGTCCAAGAATTGCCAAACAAACACCAAATGTGGTATAGATGCTAAATCCATTTCAAATGTGGTACATTTGCTAAAATTTTCCCAAAATGTGGCACATTTGGCAAAATTCCCATAATATAAACTTTAGTATTCAATGAAAAAAAAGCTATTACCAACACACACCATGATTGTGCCTGGACAAACTACTATTGCAGTCAAATTCTAGAGAACCAAATATCTCCATTTAGTAGAGTGACCTTAACATGTAAAAAATAAAATTAACAAAAAGATCCAAACTTGTTGCTAAGAGGTCCAGACTAAAGCTTAAGAAGAGAACGATATCAAGCTCAGTCTTCGTAGTCGCCTTGCAAATACTTGTCTTCAGGGTAATACACAGCCACCACTTGGTTTCCTCCAAATTTTCTTCCGTTCATCCCCGATCTGGCCTTTGATGAGCCATCCACATCCGCATACTCTAAGAAAACCTGCATTAATACGTTACCATTTAGAGTATGCAATTTATATATGAATTTGGTAGACATTGTATCCGAGAACTGAAATCTAACCTTCCCAACTCCTGGTGTTGGATCATGATCTGGATTGGGCCTTGGAATCACAACATTCACTAAGTTACCTGCACACAACATTAAATTATCAAAGTTCATATCGGACCATGTAAAAAGCCTGAGTATGTGCTAATGGTATAATGTCAGAGCATACAATACAAAATCGAATTGCTTACCGAATTTTCCACCTTCTTGTCTCATGTCCTCCATTATGTCTGCATATTCTTCATCGTCTCTAAGATCATCAGCTGTAACCACTTGAGTCAAACAGACAATCTTGGTGGGAGTGCCTCCTGGTTGTAACATAAGCCTCTGCAACAAAAGTTTGAGACAGATTTAAATTAGTGATTTTCTAGATAGTGTGAAAGTCAAACGATTTATAAAACGAACTATAAAGTAAACAGACAATCAATCAAGTGAATCTGAATCCTTCACCTGCAAAGCAATCTGTTGTTGGGCATGAAGTAAGACTTCTTCTTGCTCGGGTTTAGGTTGAATCACACCCTGGATTGCACGCCTAACTGTAAGTGTCTTATCACCCATCTTAATCCCGTTTAGAGCGGCACATGCAATATCAGTTACTGACGGATCTTGGTAAACACAGAATGCATATCCCTTCGAATTTCCAGTTTCCCTGTCTTTGACCAAGTTGAAACCTCTTAGGGGCCCAAAAGACTCCAAGAGCTCCCTGATTTGAACCTCTGTGAAGTAATAGGGAAGCCCGCCCACAAAAATGCGGTCGGGACCCTCAAGCCCACCAGTAGACCCCGAAGACAATCCAACAGCCGCCAAGTTGAGGTTGGGGTTAGGCTGACTCGGACCAAGAGTTGCAGCAAGGGACGGGTTATAGTCAGTTGGCCTTCTCACCTTTACAGGAACTCCCTAGAGATGATCAAAGCTATGATTTCAATACTCACAAAACAGATTGTAACTAATAAAAACCAAACATCTAAACTGTAGAAGAGATAATAAATCACCTCTAATATAATGCCGTCTAATGCCATTGCGTTACTAGCCTCCTCAACAGATCTCATCTCAACAAAAGCGAACTTCTTTTCGTGGTTTATATAAACATTGACCACCGCATCACCTATGAATAAAAACTCCAAAAACGGATGAGTTTTCGTCTAGACTTATTGCTAATCAACCTGGACAAAACAATGAAATTTTCAGTACCTGGCCCAGCAGTGTTTCCCCCAATGGCCGACATCACTTGGCTAAAGAACGTTGCCACCGACTAGAACATGAAAACCCATTCTCAGTAGTCTTACAATGGATATTAAAATGTGGTTTAAATAGACCATAAGAAACAAAAAGTCACAAACCCTTAAACAAAACAATAGTAACAAACCTGTTCATTTGCAGTTGGTGGAAGGCCACCAACATAGACTCGCCGAGCATGCCTAGTTGCCTACGATCGTAATACAAATTTTAGGAAGGGAATCTCGACAAAAGGTGAAAAACCTAAGAATAAGATAGATTGATAGATCTTACCTGCTGAGTCATTGCCTGAACAGGCAGTACAGGAAGTGCACCCAGTTGCTATGTGAGAAGAAAGAATGAGAAGTTATGAGCATGTTCACATAAAACAAGAGGAAAGAGGAACATATAAATAACTAAAGAGACGCAAAAAGTACGGGTTTTTATACCTGACCAGGGACCATTGGGAACATGTTTGGGAACATCCCTGGAATAGTAGCAGTAGTTGGCACACTAGGAACCTGGCCTGCTAGGTAAAGTAGTATGCGTCATAAAATGTTGTTAGATACATTATTATGTTCCCGGAGGAGCAGACCTACCAACAAATACAAAGCTACATATGACACCTTCCTACGAACAAAACCCACAAGTAGAAAATATCCCAACATCTTATGAATATTAAAATGAAAAATGTAATGTCATATTCGTTTCGAGTGGTCAAATTTGTAAGGCTCGAAAACAGGCATATAGTTGCCAATTGAAGATGAAAAATACCCATGACAACCGTTGCACTGATTCCTCCTTGTACAATTAAAGCTAGAGAAGTCGGCTCATTGTCAGCACAGTGGGGCAACTAACCCAACATAGCCTTCTTACTACAAAAGACAAGACACAGAAACAAACAAACACCACCAAAAAAACAAACAAAAATTTCTCAGTTCCAGAACCACTTCACCAGTCGACAAAAATAACAAGACATCCTATGAAGAAAGCAAGACATTAAAGTCCTCTGTTCACGAGTAAACAATAAAAATGCAGCTTACCAAAGTCACACCGTGAAATTGACAATGATCTTTCCAAACTACGTAAAACCAAAAACAACAAGCAGTTAAGAAATATAATAACGTTGAGTAGATGATGAAGCAAATACCTGCCGCAGCAACAGCAGTAGCAGCTAACATATCAGGAGGCGCCATATCAAATCCACTTCTCCTCTTGCTGAAAGAGTAAAATATAAATGGTCAGGTTAAGTAGAAACGACTGCAGATAAATAATGCCTGAACTAACGTATGAAGCACACATAAACATCAATGACCCAGATCAGACCATTCATCCCAGTAGAAGACCATGATAATTATATTGTGTGTCAACAAAACAAAGACATCAAACACTAAACAATAATGGATTTATTTGATTTGATATCAATATCATAACACATTGCAATGTCGCCACGGAAAGAACTAGTTGTAAAAGATAAGAAAAAAAAAAACTAGAGAACCCAGATACCTTTTTGACCTTGATCGCGACTGTGAGCGTGAACGTGATCTATGTTCAGACTTATGCCTATGTTCAGACCTTGACCTGCGTTCAGAGCGGCTCCTTGACCGAGAGCGTGACCGTCGCCTGTGTCTCACCTCTCTGTCTCGATCGCGAGACCTCCTCCTGTCGATAAATGATGACATCATCAATTTAAAAATAAAACAATCTACAACCTGAAAAACAATTGCAAACACAGTAATGAGTACCTGTCACGACTTCTGTGACGATGATGATCATCATCCAAATCATCTCTCTCACGTTCTCTTTTCTCACTACGTTCTCTGCTACGGTCCCTATGACGATCTCTATGATGGCGGTCTCGTTCCCTATCCTTACTTCTCTCCCTATCTCTATCTCTGCTTTTCTCCCTATCTCTGTCTCTGCTCTTCTCCCTATCACGATCCTTCTCAGGATCTTTGTCTCTGTCTTTCTCACTGATTTTCGAAGAATCCTTTTCAAGATCATGAGATTCCTGCTGGAAACAAATGTCAAAAAGGCTTCTCTATAAGTCCAACCAAAACTAAAAAAATGTATATAATATCCCCAAATTTCTAAAAAGAAGATATGATGAACTTAACATGATAAGATAGGCTCTAAATCCAGTGAATCCCTTAAATCAAAAACACAAAATTCGACAAAACGGAGAGTCTGAGAATTGTACCAAATTACAGCTAAAGTAGAGAACAATCTTGAACAATTACGATTACTAATCTAACACAACAGAAGCCTAAAAGCGATGTAAGGAATCAAGTGTGACATACTCGAGACTTGGAGTCTTCATGACCATCCTCGCCACCGAGGGACTGAAAAGGCGAGCTCTCTAGAGATATGTAGTTTTCGCTGTGGTTTTCGGTGGAAATAGCGACGCCATCTCCGTTACCTTCGTAAGTCATCATCCTCTCGGAATCTCTTCTCCGGTTGGTTGAGTCTGATTGTGTATGGAAGAAAACCCTAGGGATTTTCAATGGAGGATGAATTAAATTATCAAGATTCTACGAGGACGATGAAGCTTAAGGGTATTATTGTAATTATTTTTGCGTAAATGGGCTTCACTAGACAAATTTGCAAACTATGGGCTTATTATACTTATTGGGCTTATCAGCTATATCGGCTTATAGTCCAAATTTTTAGTTTCTATCAAAAACAAAAAAAAAAAAGCCTTTTTTAAGTTATTTTTTGTGTAATAAAGGATTTGATTAGATGTTGTTGTGTATTTAGTCGAGTTTATGAGTCTTGTAAGTGTCTTTTATTTAATCTATCGAATCATTTAAAGTCATATGATGTTTCTAGGCATATCTAGCAATTTGGAGATGAATTATCACATTAAAGAATCTTAAACAAATGTTTTCCATCATGGATCAAACTCAATTACATAACAAAAAAGAAAGTGTAAATTAGGTTTCATTTGGTGGTGGTTTGAAGTTAAACGGACTAATGGATTGGAAAAACATACGATTCTAGTGAAAACAAGTCAACCTAACAATATATTGCAGAGACTGGTCCACACTTGATCCCTTCATGGACCGTAGCATTATTCACAGCCACTCAATGAGTCCAGAACATGTTCCGTTCCTTGACATAAGAACATATATAGTTTTGACTTGTGTCAATGATTCATAGGATTTTGTTAATCTGAAATAATTTTGACATGAGTTAATAATTCATATGAATTTGTCTTTTTCTGTGCTTCTTGAATAATCAATCGTTTTCAATATCATGAGATGATCCTGCTGTTAAACAGAGATGTCCAAGGCTTGCTTCTTCACAAGAACGACGAAAAGTAAATTGCAATTATATCTTCTACATCTATAGAGGCAGAGCCCATTATTTAGTCACTAAAGCTCTTCAGGTTTCAAGGAGTAGATTAATGGAATATGAACTATGAAGATAGATATTTAGGAACCACCATTAATTATGATTAATGGGCTTAATTGTCTTATTTTGATTTTATTGTATCCCAAATATACATTTGGACACAACCACGTTTTACAGTAGAAGATTCGAAGCATCCCATATTTTACTACCATAATATTGTAGAAAGATAACATAGCTATATATTTGAATTGAAACTGTCGATCAATTGCATATATTATCAAACTTTCTATTTTGGTGACTCTTACAATTGAATCTTTCTAACCACTTTTTTTTTCCTTGGGTTATTCTATCTTTGCAGTTCTAAAACTAAGATAGTTACAAAAAAACAAATGATTCTAATTTCTAAATATATCTATGTAAATTTTCTAAACTGATTAAACATTCTTTCTAATGTAAATTTTCTAATGAGAGAAAGTGACATGTGGATTGCTAATCCTTTTTTTTTCCTAATCAATATTCTCTCTGTTCCTAATAGTTTGATGTTTTGGGAGTTTCACACATATTAAGAATTCAATTATTGTTTAATTATTTCAACATTAATTTTAATATTACATATTTAAAAATAATTATCAACCAATAGTAATTTAAAAAAGTTAATTATTTTTAATCATTACGTCTTGAAATTTAAGATTTATTAATATAAATCAATAAAATAAAGAAACAATCTAGAAAATTAATTTCTATGAAACAAATAACAAAAAGCTAGAACATAAATTTTCTAAGAACATAAGGAGTATTATTTTAATTTGATTAATATTTTTGTCAAAAACATGATTATTTTCTTTGCAACCAGTATAATATATATATATATAGCATTAATTTCTTAAAAACTGTTTAGAAACCCATCCTACTGTGTTGGCCCCCAAATTTTTTTTTTTTTTCTAAATTACCCTTATATTAAATATCCTTTTCAATTTGGTTTCCTTAATGCAAATTTTTTGGTTGACTAGAGAAATATAGAAGAAAATAGAGAATGAGGGCAGAGATGCATGAATGATGAAAGTGATGAAAAAAAGGGACGAGAGGAGAGAAAAAGAGAGATAGATGATGATAGATGATAGGTGATGTGACGTTGACAAGTGATGGAAAAGATTAAAAAAGGAAAAATTATATACTTTGATGAATTTGAATAGGTAAAGAGACAACCTAAAAGTATATATTCTCTTAAACAGTTCTATTTTTGTGTTATTTAATTATTTATTTTTAAATATATTGGTATTTAATAATTGCACAATTAAAAAAAATGTATTATCACAATCTGAATTCTAATAACTTAGGGCATCTCCTATCTTGTTTAAAAATCTACCATCTCTTAACAACAAACTCATATCACACTTAGTTACGTTATTAATTTAATTTTTAAATAAATTTAAATTTAGTTAAAATCTATTGAAAATATCATTTCTTTATTAAGATATTCACGAGAGTATCTTAATGAATAGAAGTGTTCATACAACCTTCATTCGAAAAATTGAAGCCAACATAGCGTAACTAGCATTAAAGTTTAATAAGTGTCGATAGCTTAGTAGATGAACATTCTAATCGTTCACAATTGTTGTGTTAACAGCATCCACTAATCAATCTTGAATTGTGAATCCTTAAAGCTCACGGATTTAAATCATTTTGGTCACCAAGAATGTTTCAACAAGAGATTAAAAACATAAAAGTTTGAAATGAAATGAAGATGCAAAAAGATTTATGATTTCATAAACTCGAAATGAATATTTCACGATTTGGCCATATCCATACACTAACCAGTCACTATGATCTTGAGAGATTACAAACCAATTCATCAATCATAACACACATGACAGAACTCATATATATGTGATAATTTTATAACGTAACTATAAACCAATTAATTAAAACAAAGAACTGGTTAAATCTAAATATATTTCCGATCTTTCGTAATCTTCCTATTCAAACAATAAGTCCTCTCAAACTAAAATTCCTCCTAAAAAATGAACCACACACGACCATAATTTAAACCAAGCTCAATTTTAATATTATACCAACAACAATAATATTCAGAATTCAGATAACTTACACAATCTCTAAGAAAAAACAATGTTTATACGTAATTAGGTGCTAATTTTCTTTAAAGAAAATGATCATCGTGGATAGGATCAATCCTTCGTGTGGTGGATGGGGAACGAATCAGATCCATACAGAGAATTAACTAATAAAAATTTGAAACTAAAATTAGGTTAATAGTAGTTTAATAAGATAATCAAAGAAGGTAAGATCTTGATGATACGTAATTAGCAACGAGTACGGCAATGAGAGGGACAAATGAAAAAAAAGGCAGAAACAAACAATGAGGGCCACGCCACTTTTTCTTGTCTCGATGCGTTACGTGACAACCACATCACTTCTTCTTTAATATTTTATATATGTGTATACTTTCTCGTCAATCACATGCAATTTTTCTGTTTTCAATTCATTTATTTCGTCCTTTTTGTATCAACAACTATTATTACTGTTTCTAATTTATTCCTGTTTATAAATTTTTTAAAAAATTCTGAAGTTGTTAGATAATTGTTTATTATTTCGCAAAAGGAATATCGATACTTATTTACTGTTTACCGTTTACTTTTGAGAGTTTTGACTCTTGGTCATATATATGTCGACGAATAAAACACAATAATAATGTGAAAAATTTCGTATACATTGATTGAAAAAGGCACATAGAGTTTATGGACAGTGAACGACTTAACGTAAAGGAGGTAAATACATTAATTATGAAAACATATTTATCGTACGTGATCTTATTTTGTACGACTCATCGAAGATAGCCAAGAAGGAAAAAAAAAAAAAAAAAGAATAAAAGAGAAATTTCGTAATATATTATTTTCTTGGCTTTTTTGTTTGTTTTTGTTTTTTTCCATACAATATCTTAGGAAGGTTTCTAAATTTTTTGAAAAATCTTCCCTCAAATGATTTAGGATCCATTCTAAAAAGTTTTAAAATTCCTGCTGTTAGATATTTATTTATGTAAAGTCGATCGAATCTCCTCTGTAAAGCTTTAGATTTTTCTGCAATATAATGAATTTAAAACAGAAAAAATAATCAGATTAATATTTATTTGCAATATGTTGGAGTACTAGTACTACAAAACCTCAAAAGGAGAAAAAGCATTTTTGAGACGAATTGATACAAGAAACAGAAAAAATCTTATTTCGAGCTGTCGCACTTCATGTAATTTTCTTAGCTACATCATGTAGTTTTGAACATTTTTAAAAATATATGTACGCTTTTTAATGTCAATTTGTCAACTTTGGTTTGGATTGGTTTTTAGCTATTTCTCAGATACGATAATGAGCGACCACAACGCTGGATTTCGTTTTTGTACTGTAGTTACGTATAGTTTCTCATATGCGATGATGATGAGTGACGCTAATGATTTTTTTTTTTGATAACTCAGGGGATTCCCAAACTTATGGAGGGGCCCAGACTAATTCTCTGGGGAGGTGCAGCCCACAGATAGACTCTCTTTTCGGATATGCAAATGGGCCGAAAGCAAGGGCCCATATCCATGTGGCCAAGTGGAGATCTAACGATTACGCGTTTGCGGGGAATCGATCCCTAGTCTAGACCAACAGGGCAACTCCACAAGTAGCAACCACATGACCAAGAACACTTGGTTAACAAATTACAAATTACAATTATAGTTTTTTAGAAAGTTCATTGGATGCTTCGAACGTTGAACAAAACAAATCGTAATAAAGAAACTAAATAGATATTCGTAAGCGTCGATGCTTGTCTTTTTGTGTTTGGCCATGTTAGGTCGAGTCCAGATATTTCATATCTATATTCATATCATCCACGTCTATATTTTAAATATATTCATATCAAAATATCCGCATCGACAGATTTTGATTTCACGTTCATATTTGGGGTCAATCGCATTAATTTCAAACGAATTTTGTCTTAACACGTATATACGATTATACAGTTTTAAGTCTAGTAATTACCACAACGTTTTTGGATCTATATATTTCACTACAAAACTTTGGATATCTAGTAATAAAAAAATGGACTAGCTCGTCACGATATCATCAAATAAACAAAAAATGTACGTATTATATATGGACAAAATTAAAAACCTATAGTAGACGATTAAAACGTTGCTTAAAACGGAAAAAGTCAATTCAATCCTCGAATATAACTATATAAGCATTCTAAATTTACCCGAGAGTAAAAGTAAATACACGTTAAACACTTTCTATTGCTTCAGTTATTGTGCAACAGGCATCATAAATAAGCTCAATGCATATACCATATTCAACTTTTAAGAGATTAGAAAGATAGAGCATACATCATCTGCATCATATATAAAAATATATATATATATATACGTCATTTGTTTTAGGGTTAGGATAAGCATGACAACTATATATACATGTATAAATGGATCAACATGTCTTTGTAGAATTCCCTGTAGATTTGTGATCTGAATCTCATATCCGACTTTAGGTTAGAAAATGTCTATTTCATGGTAAAAGATCAGAAATCCTTAATTATATATCCTACTTTTATCTCGTTAGCATACAACGTATTTTTCATTACAAAAGCATTTATTGATCATATTTCTCAATATGACGTAAAACATCTTATTTCTTCTGTGTTATTTTCATCTCAGTCGACTTCTAGCTATTTTTTTCCGACTAAATTTTGTAGTCAAAATGCTGATTTGAATGTCAGAAAAATCCTTATAAAAAATACCATATCAATGTTCTATAATTTTGACGTATTTGTTGATTAATGTATTAGACATTTGCTTTTTAATGTTCGGACTTGATATGCTCTTAGATAATTCTCTGCAACATTTAATATCTAACCAAATGCACCGAATAGCATTATCAAATAAATGCAAAAAAAAAAAAAAATTTATTACCTAAAATGACCCTGATAAGTACCTAACGACTAGATATGCATGCAACATACTATATATAGTGGAGAATATCAAATACGAATCAAATTCGAATCGTGAAATCGTATTAATCGTTTTTCTTTCGTAATAATAGGCCGATTCTCATAAATAAAGTCAAAGGACAAAAAAATATCATTACATTATTCAATGGAATTTGTAGTCTGCATAGATGTGACGCGCCTGATTGTGGAACAAAGCTCGTAGTGAAATAAAATTTTTGAATAGCTATTGCTTACCTAAAGTCTTAAAATTAAGATAAAACGTTTGATTTGATCCAATTATTAATTTATCTGAGTTAATTAAAGCGATCTAATGAGACAAACAATAGGGAAACGTCTCAGTTTGAATGTAGTGGATTTTTTATAATAGGAGGAAGATGTCAGAAGTCCAAAACTAATCTCAAAAACTTTGCCTAATAAAGCTGATAGTTTATCAAATTGATTTTTTTCTCCACCCTTTTTCTGTATGAAAAGTTTTCTTTGTTATTTTAACAAATAATTAGACTTACTTTTAGATTTATAAAATAATGTAAACATCATCTTGAAACTGTTAAACATACTTATTTAGCATGAAATTTACGACTTGTAACCTAGTGATTTGTGTTAGTGTAGTTGATATGTATATTTGTATCATGTATAAATTACTTACAAAAATAGTCTGTGGTGTTGAATTATTGAAAATAAGATATAACTTACAATAGATTTTTCATCCACTAGAAATCAAAATTTAGTTTTGATCAAGAGATTCATAGATATTCATAATTTAACCATACTTGATTAAACTTATCTTTTATGTGATATATGCTATAGCTATGGTTCCTGTTCTAAAAATCCCCGCCTATCCCGATTACTCTCCGCTTAATCGCTAAGTCTACCCTATCCGCCTCGATTAATGACTAATCTCTTAAAGAAATCAGTTATCCGATTACTCTCCGCCTAATCCGATTACTTCCCACCTAATCCGATTACTTTCCGCCTATTTTACATATCTCGATTATTTTTAGATTGCAAGTATAAAAAAACTTTTTATTTTTGTTATTCAATTATTTAAATTGGGAGTTTGTGATGTTTTACAATAACTTATGTTCAAATTTTAATAAAAGTTATAAATTTCTAATAACACTCATAAAAATTTATCTCAAAATATAGTTTTATGTGTTTATTGCAATAAAAATATTTAAATAACCTTAAAACTAATCTCCGATTAATCTCTGATATTAATTCGATTTTCCGATTAATCGCTAGGCCCATACCGAGCGCCCGACTAGCGCCTATCGATTTTTCAAACAAGGGCTATCGGTAATTAATATGTATTTTATGTTATTATTGTTTGTCAACCCAAAAACCTTGAGATATGTAATAATTATTCAAATTTTTGAAGATTACAAAGTAACCTTTCATTATTTTTTAGCAAAATAATTTTAAATGGATGGTTTTTTTCGCATTTCATTAGCCTAGTTTGGTTCGAAAAATGTTTTCTATTTCTGGAGTAAAATATTTTCTGGTGAAATCTATGTGAAAAAAGCCAGAGAATATTCACTTGGAATAAAACATTCTTCATTCAAAGTTTAGAGAAATATATAAATGTTTAAAGAAAAAAAGAATAAATATGTGATTTATCTTTATAGGCCTTTTAAGTCTGAGCCGTACAATCCCCAAAAAAAATTAAAACCAGAGCTTGTGGGGGCCAAAACTGGAAAAAAAAACAATACTTTTGAAATTTTTACAAAATGTTTTTAAAAACAAAAAAAAATAAAAAACAGATCGGAAAAAAAAAAAGTTGGGCAAAAAAGAAGACTCTTGGAGACTGAGAGGACTTAGCGTGCATGGGAACGAACATTTATACGAAGACGAAATTCTCCGAATTGAAGAAGAGCTTCTCTATCAACTACGAAGAAGACGACTAATAATCTCCCTTTGCTCAATCTAGGGTTTACTTCTTCTTCTCCAGTTTTCAAGGAGATTCTTAAGCTCCATCTCGGTGAGTCTTCTTCAACGCGATTTTTGGATTAATTTTCTTTTGAATTTGCTTGTCTGTTTCTTCAAATCTATCGTATTGTTGCTCGTAGAGTCATTTTCTGGGATTTGAACTCGAGATTTCTCAGTTTCCTGCTGAGAATTCATTGATTTGTTCACTTTGTCTAATTACTTGTTAATTAATTGGATTTGAGGCTAATATATAAGCTATTTCATTAGTCTTGTTATAATTCGCTTAGTTGGTGTTGGATGACTTGCATTATGCTCATAATTTTGGTATTTAGTGGTCAATGTTTGGATTTTTCATGTTTGAATCCACTGATTAGCTGTATTGTTTTTTGGTATCAATTAGCTGTATTGTTTGCCCTTAATTTTGGTTTAATCTTGATTTTGAGCTTCTTCTTTTTTTTTAATCCAGTGACAGGGATGGACCATTGGTGAATTTTGAGGTCCAGGAGAATCTGTCATTTTCAACACATTGTGTGGAATCATCTGAAGAGGTTTGGTAAATCGAAGGAACAAGGATCTATGAAGATCCTCTTGGATTGGTGTATCTCTAATGTGATTGAATGATCTCAATTGTTTAAGTATATCATGTGCTCAGATGACGGATTGAACCTGCTAAGGTATCAAATGTAAGGTTGAAATCACCAGATCCTTGTCAAGATGGAAACAAGGTGTGTTATTATTCCTTGTCAACAGATGTTCCTGCAGTTTACTTTCTTCTTGTTTTTCAATTTCTTAGATCTGGAATGTACTTTTGACTTTCTTCAGGCCTGTAGAGAGGGAATTCTCAAATGGTGATGTTTATTTTGGTCAACTTAAAGGAACCCTTCCTCATGGGAAGGGAAAGTATGCATGGCCTGATGGAATCGTTTACGAGGGTGATTGGGAAGAAGGTAAAATATCTGGGAGAGGAAAGCTTATGTGGTCATCTGGAGCTAAATATGAGGGGGATTTCTCCGGGGGATATCTCCATGGCTTTGGCACATTGACTTTGCCTGATGGATCTGTCTACGCTGGAGCATGGAGAATGAATGTACGGCACGGTCTAGGAAGGAAAGAGTATTGTAACTCAGATGTATATGATGGCTCATGGAGAGAAGGATTACAAGATGGCAGTGGTAGTTATTCTTGGTACAATGGAAATAGGTTCATTGGGAACTGGAAAAAGGGTAAAATGTCTGGAAGAGGGGTTATGAGCTGGGCAAATGGTGATCTCTTTAACGGGTTTTGGTTGAATGGTCTTAGACATGGATCTGGAGTTTATAAGTATGCCGATGGCGGTTTTTATTTTGGAACCTGGTCACGTGGCCTAAAAGATGGGAGTGGAGTCTTTTATCCTGCTGGAAGCAAACACCCTTCTCTAAAGAAGTGGCATCGGCATTTTGGTTACGATGACACCGGAAATTTCCTCCTTTCTCATAATTCAACAACAAATATTGATGATTTACGGACTTCAAAAGCTGTATCACGAAGTCTTTCTGAGTTAACCACAACAAGTGGACTGACGAGAACTTCGGAGAGGTATCCTGATGATTATTGGAGCACCAGTGACCCTCCAAGAGACTTTCTGCATCATGGGCCCTCATCCAAGTCTGCACGGTCTGTTGACTCTGGTCAAAGCGAGATACGGGATAAGAACCCTATCGTTTTTGAAAGGGAGTACATGCAAGGAGTTTTGATTAAAGAACGAATTATGAGTTCTATCGACATGTCACACAGGGCTAGACCTTTGAATCTTACTAAAGAAGTCACAGTTAGCACTTGTGTGAGCTTTCTAGGGGGGAAATGGAACCATTATCTAATGCTTAATCTCCAACTCGGTATCAGGTAAACAAGTTTGAGACACAAGTCATTTTTCTTTGTGGAAGCTTATATATGACACAACTCGGTATCATATATGAACAACAAAGTTTAACAGATCTTAGTTATCAAAATGACAAGAGAGCTTCATTCAGATCACCTCTGAACATGTTCCTCAATTCTCATATGATCTTGAGACTACTCAGTTGTAGACTAAAAACACAGTTATTTTTGCCCACTATGACTTGATTAATGAGTCAGGCCAGAACACAAACAGTCAGACCATGCTTGTACTAGTTATTTCTCTTACACAACAAATCTTTTGAAGTTCACAGGTATACTGTTGGGAAAATCACACCAGTGCCTCCACGGGAAGTTCGTGCTTCTGACTTTAGTGAAAGAGCCAGAATCATGATGTTCTTCCCTAGAAACGGTTCCCAGTATACACCTCCACACAAGTCCATTGATTTTGATTGGAAAGACTATTGTCCTATGGTTTTCAGGTAAACTGTTTTCTTCCGCCATATTCCAAAAAATGCTTAAAATCAGTAAAAAATAATAGCTTAAAATCAGTAAAAACCAAGAGGACTCTTTTGTTCATAAACACGTTTTCTTAGTGTATTCAAGAATACCTGATCTTCAAATGATTTACTATGCATTTATTTCAATGGCATGTCACAGGAATTTAAGGGAGATGTTCAAGTTAGATGCTGCAGACTACATGATGTCTATTTGTGGCGATGATGGCCTGAGGGAAATTTCGTCCCCTGGGAAAAGTGGCAGTATCTTCTACCTTTCTCACGACGACAGATTTGTGATAAAGACATTAAAAAGATCTGAGTTGAAGGTTTGATATGACTAAACCAAGCTGTTATCTTTACTTGCTTGTCGTAATGGATTATAGTTATTCGGGGATTTTTGGTTAGTGAGCTGATTCTTGCTCCTGTTGGTTTTTCTTGTTGCATTTTTAGGATGCATGTGACCTACAGATAGTCTAGCCTGTCTTTCCTTGTATGTATTTTTCTTAGTATATTACATAATCTTTAATTTTTAAGGTAGACACATATCATTGGTCTATGTATATGTATGACGGAGAGCATCTCTTTTTCTTATAGGTTCTACTCACGATGTTGCCTAGGTACTATGAACATGTAGGAAACTATGAAAATACGCTCATAACGAAATTTTTTGGAGTTCACAGAATAAAACTCAAGTGGGGTAAAAAGGTAAGAACTAGTCTGATCCCTTCTATATATTAATTCCATTATATTTCATTTCTTTTTAGTATGAGCGTTGTGCTTCTCTGACAGGTACGCTTTGTGGTCATGGGGAATATGTTTTGCACAGAATTGAAGATTCATCGCCGCTATGACCTAAAGGGCTCAACTCAAGGGAGATATACAGAAAAGAATAAAATTGGAGAAAAGACTACCATGAAAGATCTTGATCTTGCTTATGAATTTCATATGGACAAGCTGCTGCGAGAGGCTCTCTTCAAGTGAGTTCTCTACTCCTTTTTTAATAACCCTTTCGTCAGTGATACATGTCAGTTAATTATATTTAAGTCATATTTGCTACGGAACCTCTAGGTTTATGTGCCATTTGTATTTTCCACTCAAGTCTGCTTGCTGCAACCACTTACTGTTTCTGGAAACACCCCAATTTTATTTTTGTATGACCTGATTGATAGCCTAGTGAACTAACTAGTATTTAGCGAACTGAAGCACTTATAATTTCTCTGTACCTAGTCGTAACAGAACCCTTGAAAAAAAATAAAGCAGCTATTTCCTATGATTTTGCAAACGCTTTTATTGAAATAATTAAGATGGTAGAAAAATGAGCTGCAGAGAAGAGGTTATACCAAATGTCTTACTCTCACTGCTGTCTCCACACATACCTTTTGTCCTTTGAAATGAGATGCTTTCTATTCGTTGCCTGGCTTGAATTTTAGCTCTGCTAGTGAAGTTTTTGTTTGATGCTTCTCCTGTGCTTCATTAGCGTTAACTTCCTTGAATTTTTCATTATTTTTACATTCTTGTGCCCATAATTTTCCTGATTGAAATGCTAAGGACAATCAAAATGCTGTTTTTTTTATCATTCGTTTTTGTCTAATTGGTTGTGGAACCTCTTTGTTTCCTACATGGCAGGCAAATTATTTTAGACTCTTCGTTCTTGGAATCTCTGCAAATCCTTGATTACAGTCTTCTCTTGGGATTACATTTTAGAGCTCCTGATCCACTTACTGATATCCTGGAGCCTCCCAATGAAATTTCAGATCAAGAAAGTGATAGTGTTGCTTCTGTTGACGGTAGGCCTCAATTTTTTAAGAGACTATATATCTTTTCAGTTTAGAGAGAGAATAGTCATTCATTCGCTTAGATAAATCAGGTGATCAGTTTCTTACTAGACGGTATATGGTATAGTTCTAGAGCTCACACATAGAGTCTATGTAAACTATATTTAAATGTCATGGATTTGTGTCTCTTACTGTTTTTGTTTTGTGTTTCATCAGTCAGTTTGCCTCGTGAACCCGCCATTCCCCCAAAAGGGCTACTAATGGTTACCCACGAACCCAATTCCGTTAATACCGCCCCGGGTCCTCACATCAGAGGTAGCACACTACGAGCATTCTCTGTCGGCGAGCAAGAAGTTGATCTTATTCTACCTGGAACTGCAAGGTTAGTCACTTCCTGAAAAAACCTAAGTTGACTCCACAAGATCACAGTCCAATAACCTTATTTCCTGTTCATTAAATTGTCCCCAACCATACTTTTTGGAATCACATTCAGGCTCCGGGTACAGTTAGGAGTGAACATGCCAGCTCAAGCCCACCACAAACTCCGTCAAGACAAGGAGGAATCAGGAACTGTCGAGCTCTTTGAAGTTTATGATGTGGTTGTGTACATGGGTATCATTGACATTCTCCAAGAGTACAACATGAAGAAGAAAGTGGAACATACTTGCAAATCTATGAAATATGATCCGATGACAATTTCAGCCATCGAGCCAACACTTTACTCTAAACGATTCATCGATTTCCTCCTTAAGGTATTCCCAGAAAAAGCATAGAGAAAGATCACAACGGAACATTTATCTTCCCTTAAGATGAAATGGTCCATGATTTGACTCGGTCGATAATATTCTTTCCTGTTCATAAGCCATAAAAAGACTCTGAGGGATTTGGCTCGTAATCTTCTATCGTCCTTATGTACACTAACATTTAGGATCTTATATACTTCAAAAAGTTTTCGTATATTATTATTATTGAGTAGATTTGTACCACTCTCAATGTGCCTAACAATTTAGCTATTGTGCTAGGTTGGGTTGAGGTGTCATATGTACTAACCTTTTCGAAATAAGATTGATATTAGCAGAACAAATTGATAAATTGATACGTTTACAATGATCGATATATAGTATTGAAGAATTAAAATTACGTGATACGTTTACAATGTATCATGTTTATGCAAATCAAAACTCTGGTGCAAATTCTCTATGAATTTTGCTTATGTATATTTCAACATAATTTTGAAACAGAAATTAAGAAAAAATTTCTTTTATAAATTTTGGTTTAGTGTGGTAGTCTGAACCAAAATTAGCTGAAACAAAATCCAAAAAATGCAGCACTAGAGTAGATGATAAAATAAGTTGATCAAAACAAAGGATCAATATCACTAAAAAAATCATCAAAGTGAAGAATATCCTCCTCGTTCTCTAAGAAACTTGCAGAACCAGAAGTTTCGCCTACAAATTGATTCGTCTTTGTCTCTTCATTGCGAATCTGATGAACTTCCTCCTCCTGAGGAAGAATCTCTAAACATCCATCTCTTTGAGTGTTCTTCACGGCATCATTTAATCGTAACCTCACATTGTTCAACATCCTCGAAACCGCATCGACCGCATCTTTTAACTCCTCAACGTTCTCCGATACATCAAAACGTTTGTCTTCCCACCAAAACCCTAACCCTGACCTGTTGTCTTGGTTTGCCGGAAGAGGAGGCTGGTCGTAAAGCAGAGAGGAGACAACGCTATCGACAGAGGAATGACCGAAAGAGTAGAAAGAAGCATGAGAATTGGAAGTCATAGGAGTCGCTAAGATTGCGATTTGAGTGCCGGGAGAGAGGAGACAGAGCTCTGAAGCTTTGCGGAAGAGACCGGCCCTGCGTTTTGTGAAAGCAACCATTCTTGCGACTTTGTTTTCGATTCTTTTAATCTTTATCTTACGTTTTTTGCCTCCCATATTGAAACTTGCAAGAAAGAAAAACCCTATTACACAGACAGAGAGACATTGCTTGCAAGCTGCTTCCTCTCTTTATACATTCTTCTTGTGTGTTCCCCATTATTGATCTTATTCCATATCCGGAGATAATTTCCATAATCGGAGATGTTTCTTAATATTAGCTTTCTTTAACTATTTTACTAAATAAATATGGGAAAAATATCGGGGAAAAAGCAAACTTTCAAATTCCGGACGAAAAAAAACATGAACTTTGGAAATGTCATACAATCCTTAATCCTAAAATTTATACAATCCGTGGATAAAAAAAAAAAATTATACAATCCTTAATCCTACATTTATATGAGAAGGATTGTATAAATTATAGGACATATATTTTATTTTCTATATTCCATAAGTTATAGTTTTTTTATAATTTATGAAAAAGTAATTTCCAAATATGGAAGAAATCTTTCTATATAAATTTAAATATTTAAAACTGTGAAAAAAATTAAATATTTAAAATTTCAAAATATATATTTATAGTAAATAATTTTTAATTGATTGCAAATAATTTTAGTTAATTGTATATTGTTAGTATATATATATATATGCTCTGTTTGCAATTATACCAAACTGTTATCGTAGCTCACGGTGTAGAATCTTTTATGAGTCCAAAATGTCAGCAGTTCGATTCCCCATGAATATATTTTTTCCATCATTATTTTCTAATAAAACTATGTCGTTTTGGATCTTTGAAAACGACGTCGTTTCGATTTAACAGAGACTTCTAACGGAAAGTTAACCCCGTTCGTTAACAAAAATTTAACGACATACCCAAAATGGTCAAGTAAATGAAACTTGACTCTTTTATCAAAAAGTAAAACTAAACTTTGTGATTTAAATGACATTTCGAAAGTTCATGTTTTTTTCGTCCCAAATTTTAAAATTCGCGTTTTTTTCGATATTTTTCCCAAATAAATATATACAAAGCTAGAGACATCTTTTCCATTTGTTTTTTCCTTTTTTTTTGGTGTGAAAGAGAGAGACAGTGTCTCCCGTATTACTAAAATGAAATTACAAATTACATTCGAACATTTCTTTTGAACGTGAAAGTCCAAGAGTGTCGTCAAACATAACCGAACTAACAAAGTCCGGCATAGAAGCCAACATATAAAAACCGAGCGGTAAAGAGAACGCATAGTTATATAATCCATCTGCAAGACGATTAGCCTCCCTATACACATACGAAACACGGAAAATCCAGTCATTCGTGATAAAGCCATAGCACAAGCGTACTAGGAATGACAGCGGATTAGCATCACTTATCTCTGTCTTAAGAAAGCCAATACTTATCTCTGAATCCACTTCCAGCTCGACAGGCCTAGCCCCTTTCTTTCAAGCTATGAACAAGCCGTAGTAAACTCCGCACAATTCAACTAAAGGTGTCGAGCACACCCTATATTAACCGCAAACCCACCACACCAATTACCATCATAGTCCCGTAGCACTCCACCTGCGGTTGCTAACCCCGGGTTCCCATGAGAAGCCTCATCCGTATTCAGCTTCATCCATCCTTCCCCTGGCGGATGCCAAGCAATCTGCCTTTCCACCTGCTCCCCATGCCTATGTCTACCATTAACACTTATGTGTGCAGCCGTAACTTCTCTAGATAGGTCTTTGACAAAACACACCCTATATTGGCACTTACCGATTACACCAAAAACATTTCTACATCTCCACTTCCATCCCCACCACACCGCCATATCTTTCTTTTTTTTTACTTCATCACACCGGCATATCAAAAAGTGTCGACCACATACTTCCTCCTACATATCCTCCTTCACTTAGATTCGCATAAAGCCATTCAAACAAGGTTTGTGTAAAGAAATGATTTATAAGCCGTCTAAGAGTAATTCGAGTCCATAGACCGGCGTTTGCGGGAGAATCCCGTAATACATGTAAAATAGTTTCTTCCCCTCCTTTACAAACTTGGCAAATCGGCGTGTCTCCAAGGTGACGCCGGAATCGTTCTACATTCGTCATAATAGCATGATTTGTAACTAACCATATGAAGACTCTTAGTCTTTATGGTACTACAACTTTCCATATCCGATAAAAAAACTTCCCTATGTACGGTGTTGGTATATTATCTCTAGTGAGCAAAGTATAAACTGACTTTACCGTAAATCTTTCGTCAACGTTTCCCCCCCCCCACGATAATCTGTCCTTAGCTCTGGTCACATTATCTAGGACCACTGCCAGAAGCTGCAACTTTTTATCCTTAGAAATACAGCCCATGATTCTAGTAAAATCCCAACATGCTTCATTACTTCAAAAACTCTGGACACAATTCCCCACCAAATTATATGGGACTCCAATCCTTGTACAATCCATAAGTGTAGACAGTAACCATTTATCAGTATAAAAACTTTTGCCTTTCATCCCCCAATACCCAACTCAATCCTGGTAATACTACCTCTCGCACCCCGACATTAACACTTCTCCATGTTGAAGACCAATGGCTCTTTACCACCATCCATGTCTTATCATGGGGATCTCACACTTTATACTTTTTGCGCAAGATCCTCGCCCATAGACTATCTTGATCATTAAGCAATCTCCATCCCAATTTACATATCAACGCTTTATTCATGTTCTGTGCTGATCGAATTTCAAGTCCCCCTTCATATTTGGGCATGCATATTTTCTTCCAGCACACAAAATGCTGCTTCCGTTGCTCCAATGGGCTCCCTTATACAAAATTCCTCGACACCTATCCAATCGGTCAATTGTGCTTTGTGGAAGCACAATCATACTCATAATATGAACTGGTATCGAAGATAATACCGATTTAGTAAGAGTAATCCTCCCCTCCAAACTCAAAAATCTGCCTTTCCTACCCGAAAGACGCGATGACACTTTCTTGAGGACATGTCCGAAAGTATCCTTGTTTATTCTCTTTTGCAGAATTGGTATACCTAGATACTTTCCCAACTCTAGAGTTGCCTTAATTCCGTTCTCATCACTTATCAACTTCGCCAAGTCCCTTCTCATGTTGTCTGAGAAAAAGTTTTTTTGATTTCTCAAGACTAACTTTATGTTCGAGGCAATAAAAAAACGCTCAAACACTTTTCGTATCACTCGTATTTGTGCTACAGAAGCTTCGACGAAGAGAATCAAGTCATCCGCTCTCATCACTCTTGGAGGATGTCAATGATACCCATGTACACAACCATATCATATACTTCATAGAGCTCGGCTATTCTTGATTCCTGAAAACACTAAAAAAATTTCATTGAAACAATAAAAGCCCAAATACTAATTTGAGTACATTGAAAATTTAAACCCAATTCTAATGTAATAAAAATTATGAATCCATGACTTATTTTTTAAAAAATTCCAACTAATGATCTAATATTACACTTACTTGTGAAAAGTCCAACAAAGTGGTGGCTTATGCAATGCCAATGTACTCGAACTCCTAGTCAGTATTCCAATTACCTATGGAACTATGCTCTGAAGTAAATAATATGGTTGCGAGATTATGGTGGGGAACGACACCGGAGAAGAGCAAACTATCATGGGTATCATGGAAGAAAATGGCAACCACCTTAAATCCACCGGATCCGGCCTCCCTCTTCTCTAATTTAGCTTCGCCTTTGCTTTGGTTTTATGTTTGTTGGGGTTGTATTTGGAGATTCGGAAAGGGAAGACTATGTTTCTGCTCCTTCTAGGGTATAAGCTCTTATCGCTAATTCTTATCGGACTTATCAGATGTTATTAGTTGTAGCTTTGTATTGGTATTTGGTAGTTTGGTTCAGGTATAGGCTTCGACGGTTTCAGGGTTTTATGGATTAGTTTTCATCTACTCCTACGGTATAGGATGCAGAACAAGCAGTGTCTTCCGGTTTTTGATGAATGCTTTTGCTATGGATGTGGTTGTTTGGTTAGGATTGAGGTTTCCCATTCGGTTAGCGATGGTTAACGTTTGCTCGACACTGGTTTTTTTGGCTAGGCTTCAGGTGTCTTCTTGATTTGGTGGAGATGTACTTTATTCCTCTTTGGTTCGATATGCTTACCTTTCTCGGGTTTTTGAGTTTGGTGCTACCCGGATTGGTTCGTTCGCTCTTCGTCTCTGCATTTCAGATTTGATCGAGGTCTGCTCTTATCGTGAAGCTTGTATTTAGGCGTGAATTGTCGCCTTGTCTACGATCTCGCCGTACTCGGAAGAAAGTGTGAGGAACTCCTTAGTGGTTCTATCTTGCCGGGTTGTGAAGCATAGGATTGTTGATTCGTTTAGGCAGTTTGTCAACTCAAGAGGAGGACATGTGTAGCGAAGGTTGGTTTAGGGCAACTTCGTTACTTTCTCTTAAAGTATCTCCTGAAAATGGGTTGATTTGTGTGCTATGGTTTGATTCCAGTTTGTCGAGTTTAATTTATTGCTATCGTTTTCTTTAGTGGGGTTTACTCTCCTACCGCTTTATCCCTTTGCCTCATAGTATTAATAGTATGCCTCTGTTTTTTGGCTTATGACTCCGGAGAAATCTTGTCTTCCGCCGACTTATGTTTGTAGACTCCAAGTATCACACCATAGTAATTTTAATAAAATTTAGATGACAAAGAAAAAAAATTAGTAGAATGATAATATTAAAGAAACATAGTAGAATAGTAAAATATAGAAATTGTTTTGCGTGAAGAATAAAATTAAAGAAGATCCCAAAAAAATCTTAGAAACATAGGTGGGGAATATACCTTTTGACTACAGACTGTATTTGAATTTGAGAAATGCATTACATAGTTGTAATGGTTGTCTGTAGTTGGGGATACACCTTCACAAGTACAACGTTAAATAATTTTTTTTAGTAAATCAATCTTCTGACTCAAAACTATACAACAAAAAAAAAAAAAAAAAAAAAAAAACCACACTCACCTAGTTTCAATAAATAAATGGAGGAAGGTTTGGCCGTTTGGGAAAGGAAAAAGAAATATTAAAAAAAACCCTAACTTTGACCGTATAAAAGATCTTCAACGCCGACTTATATTTCTTCGACATCTCCTCCAAGCGAACTTGATTATTTTCGCCAATCCGCTTCAAGCCTCCAACCATCCATCAGGTTTGTCGATCTCAAAGTAAATCAGTTGGATTTTCATTACTATTGCTGTGTAGAAGCCCTAAGGTTTCGGGGCACCTTAGAATCGTCTTTAGCTTACCGGTGGCGACGATTCTGAAATTCTGATTGATTCTGCTTTTAGCAGGATAAAGGCGGTTCCTTTTTTGTCATAATGGGGTGGAGCAAGGGTTTAGCTGAACAAGATCTAAGTAAGCTTGATGTAAATGAGCTACATCCTCTGTCTCCCGAGGTCATATCTCGCCAGGCAACCATAAACATAGGTAATTTCTGCTTTATTTAAGTTTCAGTCGAGGCTCTGGGTCTATATAAGCTAAAATGTTAACTGTGGTCTATATCTCAGGAACCATTGGACATGTTGCACACGGAAAGTCTACGGTTGTGAAAGCTATTTCTGGTGTGCAGGTAGTGGACTATTGAGTCTTTTTCTAATGAACTGTCACTAGAGGTTCTTCTAACTTCATATCAATTGTTTCTGCAGACTGTCCGTTTTAAGAATGAATTGGAGCGTAACATTACCATTAAACTTGGATATGCAAATGCCAAGATTTACCAATGTGAGGATAACAAGTGCCCTAGACCAATGTGCTACAAGTGAGTTCTGTTCTCGATTGCTTTTAATCTTCTTTTGATGTGTATGAGGTTAGCTAGCAACTTATCTGTTATTTTCTAGGTCTTATGGGAGTGGGAAAGAAGACAACCCAAATTGCCATGTCCCTGGATTTGAGAACTGCAAGATGAAGCTACTGAGGCATGTCTCCTTTGTGGATTGCCCGGTATGATGAGTTTTACACTTCTCAGATGCATATTTCAAAAACTCTTACTTCTCCTATAACCATTGAGGTGTTTTCTGTTTTCTCAACAGGGACATGATATTCTCATGGCCACAATGCTCAATGGGGCCGCCATCATGGATGGTGCTCTACTTTTAATTGCTGCGAATGAGGTCTGTCCTCAACCACAGACAGCTGAACATCTTGCTTCCGTCGATATGATGCACCTTAAGCATATTATAATCCTTCAGAACAAGATTGATCTCATTCAAGAAAAAGCCGCCATCGAACAGCACACGGCAATTCAGAGATTTATAACGGTTTGAATTTTCCCATCTCTAAAAGATCTCTTGTTGCATATTTTCTTCATCAGTTGGTTAAGCTACAAACCTGTTACAGAACACAAATGCCGAGGGTGCCCCTATAGTTCCTGTCTCAGCACAACTGAAATACAACATTGATGCTGTGTGCGAGTACATTGTCAAGAAGATTCCAATCCCTAAAAGGGATTTTGTGTCACCGCCAAAGATGATAATCATTCGTTCTTTTGATGTCAATAAACCTGGCTATGAGGTTGCTGATATGAAAGGTGGAGTGGCAGGTGGAAGTATCTTCCGGGTAATGATCCTCTTCTCTTCATTTACCTTGGACTCTGTTCAAATTATCTTGCCATCTCGCTGGAATTTTGTATAGTTTCATTTCTGCAGTCCCCCATTGAATTGTTATCAATGGGCAAAACACTAGGAAAACAAACTAAACGACTTTTATCATGCTTGGGTAGCTTCTGCTTAAACAATTTAGTATATAATTGCCATCCCTTTGTTTGTATTGCATGGTCCAATTTGATCTTTGCTTTCTTTGCAGGGTGTTTTGAAAGTAAACCAATTGATTGAGATCCGACCTGGTATCGTTAGCAAAGATGAGCTTGGAAACCCAAGATGCTCTCCCATTTACTCCCGTATCACTTCATTGTACGCAGAACAGAACGAGCTTCAGTTTGCTGTGCCGGGAGGTCTGATCGGAGTTGGGACAACGATGGACCCTACGCTCACGCGTGCTGATAGGTTGGTTGGTCAAGTGCTTGGTGAAATGGGTTCTCTCCCTGATGTCTATGTTGAGCTTGAGGTGAGTTTCCAGCTTCTGACCCGTCTTATTGGGGTGAGGACAAAGGAAAAAGAGAAGCAGATGAAAGTGGCAAAGCTAAGCAAGGGAGAGATACTGATGGTGAACATCGGGTCGATGTCGGCGGGAGCTAAGGTTCTAGGAGTGAAGAAAGATATGATGAAAGTGCAACTGACAGTGCCTGTCTGCACCAACATAGGAGAGAAGGTGGCTCTAAGCCGCCGTGTCGACAGGCATTGGCGTTTGATTGGTCGTGGTCAGATTGAGGCTGGAACCACCGTTCCCGTCCCTCCTCCTCCTAGTTTCTGATTAGCTGCTTGAGAATATCAATAATTTGCATCCAGGTTTATTTGCATCATAATATGCATCTCTGAATAAGTCACAGGGGGTAACTGATAGTCTCTGAATTTATTTGCACCATAATATCAATAATAAATCTGATATATAAATAAGCATTTGAATTAGCTGATGCTGAGCCCATTGCAAACACACTGTGTGTGACAAGTTAATTCCTAATCTTAAGACCGGGTTTGATAATCGATATTGACTTCGCTATAATTGACAGTCTACGAATCGTTTAAAATATATGGTACCATTTGTTTTATCTTCATAACCTGGCATTCACTTCATTGGCTTCCATATTTGGTTATTCCGCAAGTGCTTTGGTTCTTCAGTCCGGTGATCCATAGTTTCTAGCTAAATATCTGCTGTAGTCTATTTTTCGCATTCAGCATCTGATTCCAACATTTAAATGAGAGAACGGTGTGAAACATATTCTCTCTTACAGCACAAGCAAAACGCATTTTAAACAGGAAGGTCTAAATCAGAACTTGCTGACCTCTTTCTCACTGTAGTGACCCTAGCTCAAAGGTAAAACATCTGCTGTAGGTGCCTTTTAATTAAGTTTGGACCTGAGCAACTAAAGCTTACTGTCCTAGCAAGGCAGCTACTGTTTATTCTCATCTATGACGAATTCTTCTCATCTTCTTTCGCATGTACGCAACAACTAATGCATATTCTCTTCGATAGCTCCTTTGAATCTTGCCACGTAGTCTCCGGAACTATCACAATATAGAAGAACTATAGGAAAAGAAAACCTCCATGTAAGGCGTGAGATATTCAAATGTGACATTGATTAAGCTACATAACTAACTAACATTTGAAAAGGTGCAAAGAAATCGGCTAGTTTCAAGTAACCAATTCAACTCCTCACATCAACTATGTGAAGAACACATAAATTCAGTTTGCCAAAGAGTTGACCAGCAAGAGTAAGGTAAAGTTGCTGTATTAAATACCACTGATAGGAAGGTTTAACTTACTATAATTCCTATATATTGCCCGAGGTTTGTAGTAAGGAGACAAGGAGAAATGCCCATCCAAGCATGGTTTATATTACATCCTTGGGAAAAGATATGGTATAACATAATCAATTTGATTCTATCTTGAGCATGCTTGGTATATTTGGACTCTGCACCAGCTATGTTGAAACTTGAAACAGTTGCAAAACACATGAGAGAAACATCGCATTTGAAATACGCTAGAAATGAAGACATCTTTGTTCTTTTATTTCTTTTCACTCTCTTATACATTGGCTATTTACAGTAGACACATTAGGTTTAGCAGTGTTAAAGTCATATTTTTAGCACTTTTTTAATATGTTTTATCGAGTCTTTTTAGTGTTTTCAGGAACCAGGAACTGTCAAGCTCTTTGAAGTATATGATGTGGTTGTGTATCATTGACATCCTCCAAGAGTACAATATGAAGAAGAAAGTGGAACATACTTGCAAATCTATGAAATATGATCCTTTAGGATATGTTTATGATCAAAGGAAATAATTATTTATTAAAATGTTCTCCACTCCACCTAATAACATATATGGGACCAATTAATACTTTGATTATCATATCGTCATCTTATCATATTCATCGATCAAGATGGATGAACCTTATTCCCAGCTGCAGTCTTCCAAGCTGATCTCATAGACGCGGCGGCTGATCCCATAGCCGCCGCAATATGCCGTTTTGCGGCAATTGTCGCGGCTTTCTCCATTAAATTCCCCGTTCTCCGAGCAGTCTCCGCTTTATCCTCAAGCTCTTTCAGCTCTGCCGCCTCCATCCTCTCCATCTCCTCCAACGTTCGCCGGTACTCCTCCATTCCCCACTCCATATCCCTAACAAAAACCCAATAAAATCAGATCTGTGAAAATTCAAAACAAGAAAAGGGGAAAAGTTTACAGATCAAGTTCAAGTTCAGCTTCACGGAGAGTTTCTTCAGCTTCTTCGAGTTCTTGTTGCTGTTCGGATTCGAGAGCTGCCCAAGCTTTGTAGGAATCGACTTCGAAGAGACGCATAAGGTCTTCGATTCTTGAAGGGTCGAATGTTTTGTCGACAAGAGCTTGATCGGAGAGGAGAGTGAAGTGGTGAATTAGAGCTTCCATGTTTGGTCTGAATTTGATGGAGATCGAAGATGATGATAGAAGAGAATCGAATGATTCTTGTAATGTGGAATTTTGGAACAAGTGGATGACAATAATGTAAGGCAGAGAGTAAAGTTTACCGTTGGGGATATTTGACGCAATTGTCAAAAGTTGAAATGATTGGTGTGTGGTAAAAAGTAAACTTGTAACCCAAAAACCCTTTTTTAGCCTATGGTTTCTATCTAACGAAAATGAAGACCGTTACTTTATTTATAAATTAAAAATAAATCATATCATAAACCTTAATAACCATCATGTAAACTTAAACATGATCCAAAATTAAAAGAGATGAACTCCATACTGTGATATTTTGGATCATTTTATTTGTTGCATGATATGAATCAGCCATCATATATCAATTTGAGTTTTTTTTTTTTTTTGAACTCATTCAGTTTTGTTTGTTGAAATTGTATCGAGAGTTACCAAGTGTAGACGATCGAGTATATATATATATATACTCGATGGTCTAATTAACCATTGTTTTACTAAGTGTCGATTCAACGAGCAAATTGACGCATCTTTCAAAGAAATCAAATGGATTAACTTTTGTCTAATTAACAAAAGAGGTAGCGGTTTCCGTTGAGGTTAGACGGATTCTATGACAGAATTAGAGCAAATATAGTTTCTGATATACATTTTTTTTTTTGTATATGTCACCATGTATTATTCTTTTTTTGTATATGTCACCAGTTTCAGTTTCAGTTTCAGTTTTTTTTTTTTTTTGGGATAATAAACCAAAACAATTTTTCATCGGAGCAGCCTGCTATCGTTTGAGGCTTTGAGCAGGTCTCGACTTTGCCGTCTTAAGAGCCCACTTAAACAAGAAAGTAAATTTTCGTAAGCTTTTTAAACAAGAAAGTGATTAGGTTTTTTGCTTTAGGATTTTCGTTGGAATTTAATTATACGTGTATTGATTGGCTAATACATTTAAACAATCATGATAAATCTGGAAATTTTGTTAAAAAATTGCAATGAAAATATAAAACGACAACTACATAGAAAGTATTAAGTTGTTGATACGTGGAGATTGATTAATGTAGATTTGGATAATGGAGCCCATATCTTAGAAAAAGAAAAGTTGCGTGGTTCCCAAATTGAAAGAAGTAAGTGAAAACTATAGAATCAATAATTGTTGAAATCTTTTGATTCTTTCGCAACAAGCAAACTTGTTTATAGAAAGCTGGTGAAGATCGTCTAAGTCAACTTCATTGGCGTGCAAAGCAAGTAGTACTTGCCAAGTACCAACAAAGAATCTTTATAGTATTATTTTTGGTGAGGCAAAGAGTCTTGGCACATTTGTTATATACATACTCATCACTCATCAAATTTCCTTCATTTTGTTTTGCAAACCCCTTTTAAAACCTTTTTTGATATTTCATTTAGTTCTAGTACTATGGAGGTTCCCAAATCCAGGAGAGATCAGAAGTATCAAAGAATTCAATGTCTAAAGATCTATGATACCATAAGAATACGGGAAAGAGCCCAACAGCTCATAGATGAGATTCAACAAGAGGTAATTTCTTTTTTTTTTTTTTTTTTTTAACAAGAGGTAATTTAATATTGGAGAAAAGAGGAAAAAGTCTTTAAGATGTTGTAAAGAGTATATTCATTATTCTAAGTCTAACAAAAACAAACTTTGTGGTCTTGGGTATATTTTTAACAGCTTGATCCCGAAAACATCATCTCAAGACTAAGGAAGTCATTGCAATATGCATTAGGTTTCTACGAAAATTGGAAAACGACAGACTGTGATCAGTTGGCTTGTTTAAAGATCGAACTTGACAAGCTAACCTTTGCTCATGGCGCATGTCCTGATAAGAAGAATGTACATGTAAAGAATACAACGAAAACCTCTTCTAATTTATCCTTTTTTCCTTCAATCTCAAAATGTTTAATAGAATCTGCTGATGCTAGCTAATATATATTTATCATAGAACCTAAATCATCGGATGCTACACGGGGTGCATGATATGGATGCTGAGAGATATCTTCTCAAGATGTTTTATTCAAAAAAACATAAAGAATCAGGGTCTCCATTAAAGAAGCTTGAACAGCAAGTACACATTTTTAATCTTCTATATAATTTGCTCAATATGTTTCCATTTTGATCTTTTTCAAAACCCTTACTTTGAGTTAACTTTCTCATAGGATAAACTAAGAGAATTTAACCGGAGTTCTGTATTGTCAAAAAAGGAGATACAAAAACAGATTCAGGTAAGTGTATCATTTAACTGCAAAACTACTTCCCCTAATTCGGTTTGATTATATTTTTCTTTGGAGATTAGTTCAGTTTTAATTTCACAGCAAAATACCTTTACTTTAGTTTAAAGAACATTATTCTCAATTTTTATCCTGTTATATTTATAGTGAATAAATCATGCTGAATTGAAATGCACTACCATATTAGTTTTGTTTAGATGTTGAATGGATATATATGGTTTTTCTCTAGCTTTTGTTTTTTAAAATAAAAACATTTTGTATTATCTATTCATTCTTTATTTGTTAAAAGTAAAAACATCATTAATCTAATTTTCTTTATCATTTATAAAAAAGAAACTCAAAGTTTATAATTTTAGTTTTCCTTTTTCCCAAATCAAAAGTAAAACTAAAAGACTCACACTAATTTTTTTTTTAACATTAACACATGTTTCTAAGTTGTTTTGGTACTTCTCAATCTTGCCATCATATAAATAGCTTTCAAACCAACACCATGGAGACTATGGAGTAAATTTTTTGATGGAAATAATGATAGGTTTTGGAAAAAAGACGTGAAGAAGATATAAAAGTGATTATAGATAGAAGAAAGAAACTAGAGTTAATCAAGCGAGAGATAACAAGAGCAAGACCTTGCAGTCTAATGGTTTGGGGTTTTTGCTCACATCCTAAAATTAATAAGTTCGATCCATTTCTTTGGGGGCTTTGTGGGTGTACTAGTCAAAAACCGTTATCGAAGAAAAACAGAGAGACAACGATTGCAGCTATGAGGATGAAATCTTTAAGAGAGAAATTAGAGAGCATACGAGAACAAAGACAAAGAATTTTTGTAACTTTGTTGTTTCAAATGGATGATTTGGAATACCTCAAAGCTGAGCAAGATGGATGAATTATATTTTGTGAGTGTTGTTACAAGCAACAACATTTTAAAGTTATTAAAGTTGTAAATATTCAGTATAGAATTTTTCGAAAACGTGGCTTACTTAACATGAGGATGGTTTTGTCATCTGATATTATTTCCTTCCGTTTCTGTAATTAATTATAAATCTAGGGGTTTATTTGTAAAAATGTTAATTTTAGATTTTTCTGGCTCTTCCCGAAGCAAATCAAAAACATCATCAAACAGCTCTGAGTCTCGCGAGATCTATATTTTCAAATCGAAGAAGAAAGCAAAAGACAGCAATTCGAGGGTTTACTTGTCTTGTCTTGTTGACTCGATTCGTAGACTTCTTCTTGTTTTGTCTTAACAATGGCTGGTTTTATCAATCTTGAGGATTCCCCAATGTTTCAAAAACAGGTAACACTACTTTAGACCTCATTAGTGATATATTCAAGTTTTCTCCAATAAAGTTTTGGGATTTGATCGATTTTATTGATTGGATCAGGTTTTCTCCTTGGAAGGGACAACTGATGAGCTTAAAGATCGTTGTCAGAAGTTGTACAAAGGTGTTAAGAAGTTCATGTAAGAAGAGTATCTCTACCTACTTTTTTTAGTTGTTTCCGGTTTTGTCGTAATGTCTTCTTAATCATCTTTCTCTGCTATATAAGCTTTGTCTTATTCATAAGTCATTCTCTTGAACTCTTTGACCATTGAAGGCTGAAAGTTTTAAACTTTTGTACCATTTAAGACTCAATGGAAAGGGAATTTTTAATGATTAGCACTCTCGTTCTCACCTTCATTCCTGTCTTCTTGTTGTATCTTTCTCTTCAATTGTCTTTACCGGAACTTGATAGGAATTGAATTGTTTTTCGTTACAGGGGGGCTTTGGGAGAGGCATCTACTGGAGTCAGTGCCTTTGCAGATTCTCTAGAAGAGTTTGGTGCTGGACATGATGATCCCGTCAGTGTTTCAATTGGAGGTTGTTGATTCTTATTTGTTTGATTACTTAGTTTAGGTGCTATGAACTTTGATACCTTCTCCACAGAGGAGATTGTGGGCTCTTTGGTTTATAAAAATTAACTATGATGCATTCCTTTAGCTCACCAGTTAGTTATAGAGTACTGCTATATGCAAGTAGTGGTGGTTTGCGGAACCAAGTCTTTTTATTGACGCGTGGTTTTTAGTTAAGTAGACTTTGTTGGAGGTCTGGGTTACACTTGGACAGTAGTAGTGGGAAGGATATTAGAAAAAACCCACTTAGGTATGTTGAGACATGTTGGATGATAATTAGGAAGCATAGCTTTTATAGAGTTTCACAGGATCAATCTGGATAATTCATGTATGAACTCTAAGTTCATGAGTTCTAGTTTCCCACTTTTTTCTTATGATATGATTGACTGAATACCCAAGAAAATATGTAGAAGGTCTTGTTTCTGATATATTTCGTTGTTATACTTTTGGGTGGCCCCAGGTCCAGTAATATCTAAATTTATAAATACACTTCGAGAGCTCTCCTCTTATAAGGAGTTTCTTCGCTCACAGGTAACTCCCTTCGTATCTTGTGTATACACATAAATATCAGTCAAGACCGAATAATGTCTCATTATTGGAAGCTTTATATTTGTCTGGTCGCTAAAAACGTTTGAGGGCATACTAGTCTTGTTTGTTCGTACTTTCCATTACAAATGTTTGGTAGAGAAATCTAAAATGTAGTGAGTTTGAAAACCAAAATTTGGATATTTGCTTGAAAGCTGTTTCCCTTCACTGCATCATTTGTAGAAATCTTGTGTTTTTGTAGGTGGAGCACGTATTACTTGAGAGGCTGACAAATTTTATGACTGTTGATCTACAAGAAGCAAAGGTAACCTCTTTTTACCCTGCAAATTTTGATTGTTTTCTACATTTTCTGTACTGTGAAGTGTAAAATGTGATCGTCAAATATTATAGACTCCAGACTGATCAATAAACAAAAGATTAGGTTGTTGTTTTTTGAATCCCACCTGTTGGCTATAACGATTTGTCATTCTCTTATTTCTAGTGAAGCATTTTAGAAGAAAAGTACATTCCTTCCTGCATTGATCTATGAAATATGTTATCAAAAATTAAAGCTATCATTTGACAATAATCGACTTTACTGTTTTCTACCTTTTCAGGAGTCTCGCCGTCGTTTTGATAAAGCTGTCCATTCTTATGATCAGGTAATTGATTATAGTCTAGTGCTTCGCTTACTTATTGTGTTTGGAGATATACGTCTTATCTGTCTTTTGATAGAATATGTTATTGGTGTCACTACAGTTAGAACTTAGTTTTTTCTTTCTTTTCACACTAATATCGAAATGGCTGGTGCCTGGTCATTTGAAAAGATACTAGATGGAAGTTTATTTGTTTATGTAAAACAAGTTTGCAGAAAAAGTGGTGTAAGTTTTCTTTTCATCTTCTGCGTAGTACAAAAGAGTTTTCAAACATGGGAGACTGACAAGCATCATATTTGATGCTTAATCTATTTAAGATATAATGTTGTGCATGGTATTCTTGAGCTAAAGCTATGTAATGAATTTTCTTATTCATTTGAAGGCACGTGAAAAGTTTGTGTCGCTAAAGAAGAATACCAGAGGAGACATTGTTGCTGAGTTGGAAGAGGTATTGGCACTGTATTTCATATATATAAATTAATATTCAAGAAAAATCTCACGCAGTGATGTGTGTACATATCTTTTTCTGTATCCACGCATGCGTAAACTGTATATCTGCACTACATAACCATATATTATATCTTTGGGATTCTAACGAACTTGTCGTGTTGTGTCTACAGGATCTGGAGAACTCGAAGTCAGCATTTGAGAAAAGCCGTTTTAATCTAGTATGCTAAGTCTATGAACAGAAGCCACTACTACTATGATATTTTGACCTTTCTGCGTCTAATTGGTTTTCTCTTTGATTTAAGGAATGCAGGTAAATTCATTGATGACCATTGAAGCAAAAAAGAAGTACGAGTTCTTGGAATCTATAAGTGCAATTATGGATTCCCATTTGAGATATTTTAAGCTTGTAGGTTTCTTCTTATTTTGCATCTAGATATGTCACCAAGTGTGACCAACTAAGGGCAACATCTGTGCCACGTTGTATTCCTTAATTTGGTCTCTTTGTGTTTCAGGGTTATGATCTATTGAGTCAATTGGAGCCTTACATCCATCAGGTATAACCTTAATATCAACTCTTCCGACAGTGGGAATATGCAAATAAATAGTTTGGGAGCTTGTATTGCCAACTCGTTTACTAAGGCATATGAAACGGGTGCCAATTACCTCTGTTTAAACCATGTATCTCTCCCTCTTTGTTCGGTGCTTTTGCAAAAAAGAAAAGCTAGAAAATGATGAGGTTTTCCGAAAGGCTAACATTTTGTTTTTAGGATAAATATGGCTCTAGTAATTTGATGTATAGTTGTTTCTTGTTGGTGATAGACATGTTTAATAGTTAAAGGACCTATAATTTCCACCCGCTAACAAGTGATGTAAAAAATTTATAATCTTAAGCTAATCAAGAGATAATGACGTGCAGACTTAGAGACTTAACAGTTAAAGATACTTAAAGCTCTCTCTAAGAAAATTCATTAATACTGCTACTTGCTACTTTTCCTCTTACAGGTATTGACATTCGCACAACAATCAAAAGAACAGTCTAAGATTGAACAAGATCGATTTGCAAGACGCATTCAAGAATTCAGGACTCAATCTGAATTAGACAGCCAACAGGCCTCTGCTAAAGCAGATCCCTCTGGTGTTGATGGAAACCATGTTTATAGAGCTATCCCCCGTAAAAGTGTAGAAGCAAATTCAATTTCAACAGCAGACAAGGAAGTAAGGGTCTCCAAACCATAGTTTTCAGTTTTCAAAAATTGTTCCAATGGTTCTCTGGTAAAGAAATTGATTAAGTTTTGTCTTGCCACTGGCAAATGGGTAGAAGTGGCATAGTTTGCCCAAAGATATAACGGTCGCTGTCTCTGGATATGGCTATGTAGATTGACAGGATCTTGCTTGGCCTACTGTTGTTTTCTAACTGACACAATTAATCCAGCTCCCATACAGATGCTTATAAAGTTAAAGTAATAGTGTCAATATTTGTGTTGCCCTTGCAAAGAATATTTCTGGCTTCAAGACTTGGGCCTTCTGTTGTAAGATATAATCTGCAATACAATTATGCAGAAATTGAGATTTATGATGACTAGTTGTACACTTCACTGCTTCAGTTCTTGTCCAGGCTAATGTCTTACTTATTTTGTCTTCTGTACAAATGCAGGTAACTAAACAAGGGTATCTATTAAAGCGATCAGCTAGTTTGAGAGCTGATTGGAAAAGGAGATTCTTTGTGCTTGACAACCATGGATCCCTATACTATTACAGAAACACCGGTAATAAATCAGCGGTATGTGTGCCAAGCTCCTTTTCACTGCCTCATTTCCATGAAAGAGATCCATAAGTTCTTTCAAACTTGGTTATAGTTCTAGATGTCAATGTCCAATTTCGTACATTTATTTTATATATGAATTGTAGATATCTCTAGCACTCCCTCATGGCGTGGCTATATTTATATTTGTGTCTGTTAAACAAGTCTTTCTTACCTTTGTATTCTTTCATTTTAAGTTTCACTTTCTCAGTTTCTATCCTTCTAATCATCTTTTTCTATTTATAGGGATCTCAGCATTACTACAGTGGTTTAGGAGAGCATAATAGCGGCGTCTTTGGGAGATTTCGTTCAAGACACAATCGATCAGCTTCACAGGGAAGCCTAGATTGCAATATGATCGATCTCCGTACCTCACTGATAAAATTGGACGCAGAGGACACAGATCTTCGACTCTGTTTTAGAATTATATCTCCTCAAAAGACTTACACATTACAGGTACTGAATTTATTAGATATAGAAACGTGAACGAGCAAACATAGCTTCATGAGGCCAACACAATTTATTTCTCTATGCTACAGGCTGAAAATGGAGCTGATAGGATGGATTGGGTCAATAAGATCACAGCAGCTATAACAACACGCCTGAATTCTCATTTTCTGCAGCAGGTTTACATAATATGAGTCTTAGAATTTTCTTTCAACTTCAGCTTTCGTGCTAATATGGTATATATTATCTTCTGCAGTCACCAGCTAGATACTTGGATAAAAACTATACTAGTTCTGGTCCTGCTACTGACGACCTCACCCTGAATCAAAAACAAGATTATAATCAAAGACTAAATATGGGGGATGACGTCCTTACAATACTCAGAGGAATTCCTGGAAATAACGAATGTGCAGAATGCAATGAACCTGACCCCGATTGGGCATCATTGAATCTTGGAGTTTTGATGTGCATTGAATGTTCTGGTGTTCACAGGAATCTCGGCGTCCATATATCCAAGGTAATTTGCTTCATTTTGGTAAGAGAAAATGTAGCTTTTGTCCATTCAGTTTGAGGTTGTATGGGCTAGTTTAGTTTGCTGTATAGCTAACCATGTGCTATCTATTGCTGCATCAACCATAATTTGATAATCCGAAGTGTGTTTATATTTCTTGCTGAAGTAAACATTTGTGTATGAGTCATTAACGTTTTTCCCGAGTGCTTAGATATTTAAGCTAATGTCAAATATTGTCTGCAGGTGAGATCGCTCACATTGGATGTGAAAGTATGGGAGCCTACAATCTTGGACTTATTTCGGAACTTAGGCAATGCATATTGTAATTCGGTCTGGGAGGAGCTACTTTACCTTGAGGATGATGGGTATGAAATCTCAAGGAAAACTAGATTGTTTGTATTTTAAAGTAAAGAAGATCGTTTCTCTAACACAATCAAGAAATAACATTACTTGAATCAAAATCATCTGTTCCTCTTTTACAAGATTCTATTTTCACGTGTGTCAAAACATGGGATTGATGAACTTTTTTACTCTCCTATCTTCTGTTGAATATTTGCAGTGAAAAGGGTCCAACAGACACACTTGCATCGATTCCGAAACCATCTTCAGAAGATTCCTTTACTCTGAAGGAGAAATACATTCATGGAAAGGTATGAGATTTAGCTCTTAAAAGTTTCCGCATACATAGACCGCATCATCCAATGAAGCAGATGCTTGTGAATAGAAAAGGCTTATTATACTAAACCTGATAATGTTTATGCCTAGCTAGTACCTGGAGAAAGCGCTAGTTGTCAAAGATGAAAGAGAAGCAAACTCTACTGCCCCGAGTAGAATATGGGAAGCGGTTCAAAGCAGGAACATAAGAGACATCTACCGACTCATTGTAACAGCAGATGCAAATATCATCAATACTAAGTTCGATGATATTACTGACGTTGATGCATATCACCACCACCATAATGATGCACCAGATGAAGTAAAGAAAAGGCACGATCCAAATGCGTGCCAGAGAATCAAGGATTCGAACGAACCAAGAAACTGTCTTCAAGGCTGCTCATTGTTGCATGTGGCGTGTCAAAGCGGTGACCCAATCTTGCTTGAACTGTTGTTGCAGTTTGGGGCTGACATAAACATGAGAGATTACCACGGAAGAACTCCGTTACACCATTGCATCGCATCAGGGAACAACACATTTGCAAAGGTTTTACTGAGAAGGTAACACACTAACTAATAAACCTGTTTTTTACCTCAATGAGAAACATTTTGCTTTAATACTAAATGTCTCTCTTCTTTGAATTTGACAGAGGTGCTCGTCCATCAATAGAAGATGGTGGAGGATTAAGTGTGTTGGAAAGAGCAATGGAGATGGGAGCCATAACCGATGAAGAGCTCTTCCTTCTATTAGCAGAGTGTCAGTAATATATACCAATACCTTTTGCTGATTGATTGCTAAGCAAAAGATTATGAGACGGATGCTCTTTCGTCCTGTCACTGTAACTTGTAACTGTTGTAGTATTATTGTTTCTGGTATATTCAAATCACTTTGTAGCAGGAAGATTGATTACAGACACTATTCTCATTGCCGAAGATAATTTTGATTAAGTCTCAAGTGCAAGCCCCGTGTTATTTTCTACCTAAAGCTATGTGCACTAAATTACATAGTGTTATTTAGGCCTGGGCAAAAAACCCGTACCCGAGTACCCGAACCGGAACCGACCCGAAAAACCCGGTTCGGGGCGGGTACGGGTATGTAAGTTTTACACTGCTGGGTTCTATTATTACTTACCCGTGGGTATCGGGTCGGGTTCGGGTTTTACCCGATACCCAATGGTGTAAACCGAAAACCCGATTAGCTTAGGTTTTAGTCTCAAACCCACTTTACCTTTTGTCGATTTAGCTTCTTCGCTTCCTCTATTCCCGCCGATTCTTAGATTCCTCTATTCCTCTATTCCCGCCGATTAAAAACCCTAGTTCTCTACTCTCTCCTTTATCAATCATCATTTACCACAGTTTTCATTTTCGATTCAAACCTGGAAACTCAAACGACAAACCCCACACCGTCTCTGGTCACTTCTCCACCGTCCGCATTGTCGAGAAACCGTTCAGAGGTAATTTCCGGTTTCACTAGTCCATGATCTCTCTCTGATAAGTACTAAGAGAAAAGTACTTATTTGTCTTAAACTCTTAATACTTTGTTTTTGTCTTTGAATTCAGAATGACTTTGAATTGTGACAGCCACTCATTTGTTTTTGTCTTTTAATTTTGAATGACATTGAATTGTGAATGACACAATTTTTTTTGTCTTTGAATTGTGAATGACTTTGAATTGTGTTGAGTTGCAGATGGCGTCTTGTGATGAACCAAAAGATAAAAATGTTCCAATGGACCATGAAGATGATATGACAGACGAAGAGTTTGAAACTCCTACTTCTAGCAAGGCAAACAAGAGGAAAGACAATGCAGGGGCAGGGGGTAGTGGTTGTAAGTCAACTAAGAGGGCAAGGTCTTGGGTTTGGGATCATTTCACCAGAAAAGAGAAGGTTGCAGACAAATGTAATTGTAATTACTGTGGGAAAGAGTTAGCGTGTCCAACCAAGTCTGGAACATCCACGTTGAAGAAGCATATTGAAAATACCTGCAAGGCATTCCAGGTATGGAAAAGTGCTAATATACATCAAACTCAAACAGTTTTAACTCCTGATGGTCCTGGTGGTTGTGTTAGGGTTAGTAAGGTTAGTGAAGCAGTTTTTAAAGAAGCATCTAATGAGCTGTTAGTTTTAGCTGAGTTACCATTAGCTTTTATAGAGTGCTTAGCTTGGAGACATTTTTGCTCCAAAGTTCAATTGTATAAGCCTCATTCTCGGAGAACAGCTACAAGAGAGATTGTTGAGGTTTATGTCACTAAGAAAGCTGCCATGAAGAAGATTATCGAGAAAAATAAGCAGAGGCTGTCATTGACTACAGATATATGGGTTTGTCCCAATACTTCAGCTAGTTATATGGTAGTAACAGCTCACTTTATTGATAATATGTGGGAGTTGAAGAAGTTGATAATAAGCTTCAAGCATGTAGAAGATCATAAGGGTCAGACAATATGTGATACTCTTATGGCTTGTTTAGCTGAGTGGGGTATAAAGAGAATATTCTGCATCACTGTTGATAATGCTACAGCCAATAGTTCAGCTATGACCAAATTCAAGAAAGAAATGCTGCGGGTGTATGGAAGTGAAGCTTTGATACTTAAAGGTGAATATTTGCATTTGCGGTGTGCTACTCACATTCTGAATTTGGTGGTGAAGGAAGGATTAACAGAGATTGATAGCTGTGTGGCTGCTATTCGCAATGGCATCACCTATGTGAGGTCTTCGACACCTAGACTGAAATCTTTTGATTTTAGAGTTGAAACAGGGAAGCTGCAAAGGGGAAGCCTACCTTTAGATGTCAAGACCAGATGGAATTCGACATATCTCATGCTAGACCAAGCTCTAAAGTTCAGTGTAGCATTTGAGAGGATGGAGGCTGAGGATAAACCATATAATGATTACTTTCAGGAAAAAGAGGATGGAACAAAGAGGATTGGACCAGCTGTGAGAGATGACTGGGAGAAAGTTGACAGGTTAGTTCAGATTCTTGAGATTTTCTATAAGTCCACATTGGTTCTTTCAGCTTCAAACTATGTTGCAGCTCATAAACTCTACAATGAGATAGTCTCCATTACTAGAAACCTAGGTGCATTAAGATACAATGATGATGGCCTAAAGAATAAAGCCGAGGCTATGTTAGCAAAGTTGGGTAAGTATTGGGATGCATTTGGGGAGAAAGTTGAAATGAATAGGCTTGTGATAGTGGCAAGTGTGTTTGACCCGAGGAAGAAAATGAAATTTGCTGAGTTATGTTTTGAAAGGCTATATGGTAAAGGTACTGTGGAGGCTACTCATCTTTCAGATTCAGTTTATGGCATCATCACTGATTTGTATGATGAGTATACAAGAAACAGTTTAGCTAATAAAACTGGTAGTGGTAGTGGTACTGCTGGGTCATCTACGCAGTCAGAAAATGCATGGAGCCAGAGTCAGTCTCAGTCTCAAGATCAAGGTGCAAGTGATTAGTCTGAGAGACCAGTTTTGCGTAATGGTTTTTTGTATGAAAATATGGAAAACGTGTTTGATGAGATTGTGAAGGAAACAAGATTGAGCAATACATCTAATGAGGTGGACGTGTATTTGAAAGAGACTGTGGAGACTCCAGTCATTCTAAAAGGCACAGAATATGATTTGTTATCTTGGTGGAAGGTCAATACTGGGAAGTATCCGATTCTCTCACTCATTGCTAAAGATATACTTGCAATGCAAGTCTCATCCGTAGCATCAGAATCCGCATTTAGCACAAGTGGTAGAGTTGTGAGTCCTTTCAGGAGCTGTCTCTCACATTACATGGTGGAAGTGTTGATGTGCGTTGAGCAATGGCTAAAATGTGAAATCCATATCAATGAAAGAGGCGTCTCCACAATACAACAACTACTTAAGGACATCACGTTGGAAGATGATCTTATGAGAAGTAAGTTCTGATTCTATTCTCTTTTTACTTCTAACATCATGTTATGATATTGTGATTCTAATTCATGTTCTTTCATTTTTTTATAGAGCATGAACTAGGTGAACCAGAATTTGTTTTCAATATGCAAGGTCAAGGAGCTGATAGCCTTTAAAATGAATGAGTGAGATACAAAGGTTAGTCATCAACGTGAGTGAGATACATAGATTATGTAAGAGTGAGATTGCATGCTGATTTCTGAGTCTCTGACATTTGTTTACTTGTATAGGTTCATGCGGGTCAAGGAGAGTGAGATTGTCTACTTCTAGTTTTCATGACTGTGTAATGTGTCCTCTCTAGTTTTCTACTTCGGCACTTCTTCTTGTCAACTTGTCTTTTTTTCTTGGATTTGAATCATGTGTATTTGAAATGTTCTATGTATTTTATGTCTTTAAGACTTTTAACTCTTTATATTTGGATGATTTGAATTGGATGTTTAAGACGTATTTAAATGCTTTAGGTTTTATTCTGTTCAATTAGAGTGTAACAGAAGAACCACAATGTAAAAAATTTATACCACAGTGTAAACGGGTAGAAAATACCCGTACCCGACCCGAAACAAGCAAGAACCGAATTTGATACCCGAACCGACCCGAACCCGACCATACCCGATCCGAAACCGAACCGTTATTTTCAGTTTACCCTATTGGGTCCTAGATTACCATACCGACATACCCGTACCCGATCGGGTTTTACCCGAACCCGACCCGCGGACCCGAATGCCCAGGCCTAGAAGGGATTAATAAAAAACGGCGGCTTTTTCAAAACCCTTCGCCGTTTGTTCTTCATCTCCTCGCCGCCGCCAACTCTCTTTTTCTCTCAAAATTGCTCAATATCTCAGCCACAGGTAAGCTTCTTCGACTTCACTCTTTGACCCAATACTACTTTTCTAATTCCTCCGTTGTTAAACGCTTCTCAATTTGATAAACCCTAGACAAGGATGGTGACTAAAGCAGAAAAGCAATTCGCCAAGAATTTCAACATAGACGATCTCCCTGACGTCCCTACTGGACTTCCTCCACATCTCAAAGCCCAGCAAACTGGCGTCGTCTCTAATAACAACGCTCCTCTTCATGTAAGAGCTATTCTCATTCAAATTTACAGTCTTTTATGCTCTGTTTTGTTGGTTATAAGCTTATCTAATTAGAAATTTTGTAACTTTTCTCAATGGTCTCATGTGGGTTTGAGTTCTATCGTTGCTGTGTTCATAATACTGAGTAAATTTTATCTTTTTCCTGTGAAAAGCTGAGTTTGGTCTTAGAGTTTTACACGATTACTCCATGGGTTTATTAGTCTTCTTTTGTCAAAATCAAGATGATATTGAGTGATGATTGTTTGAAATTTGAAGTCCTTAATCTTGTGTTTGTGTTTTCTGTAGACTGCGAGTGCCATTTACTCTGGTAGCTATGTTTCTTCTCTGGGAGTGGACGACAGTGTGAAACTAGGAAACTTCTATGAGAATTTCAAAGTTGATGTGATTAGTCTCACAAAGACTGATATGGAATTCGATATGATTGGTATCGATGCAGCGTTTGCCAATGCATTCCGAAGGATCCTTATAGCTGAGGTCTGTCCAGTTTTCACACAACCTCTGATGAGTCCCTCATTGTTGTAATCTTTGGCTTAAAGCGTTTCTTTCTTTATTGCAGCTTCCTTCAATGGCTATTGAAAAAGTTTTAATAGCATACAACACATCGGTTATTATAGATGAGGTTCTTGCTCACAGGATGGGTCTTATTCCAATTGCCGCAGATCCAAGGCTATTTGAATATTTATCCGGTAAGAATATATTCAGTTGCATGTGATCCATCTACATAGGAATATATTTCTTCTGGTAAGCTTAATTCTTTATCTCTGTATGATAGAAAATGATCAGGCGAATGAAAAGAACACCATTGTTTTCAAACTCCATGTGAAATGTCCGAAAAATAGACCACGTCTTAAAGGTAATATATGTTCATTAGTTAGCATCAGAAGGTTCCTTGTTTTATATCAGCTCAATCTCGCATGAAAGATCATTTCATTTTCTTGTAGTTTTAACGAGCGATTTAAAATGGTTACCAAATGGAAGTGAGTTTCTTAGAGAATCGGGAGGTTCAACCTCAAAGCCAAAAACTTACACTTCATTCAGTTGCAGCCAAGATTCCTTACCCGAATTTGCTAATAATCCTATCACTCCGTGCGACCTCGATATCTTGATAGCAAAACTCGCCCCTGGTCAGGTAGTGTTTCTATGCTTTCTCTTTCTATACACCTAAGCGGACTATACTTGCAATGAGAGATGAAATAAGTGCATCTTCTTTTATCTCTTTTTCCCAGGAAATCGAGCTCGAAGCTCATGCGGTTAAGGGCATTGGTAAAACACATGCAAAGTGGTCACCAGTAGGGACTGCTTGGTATAGAATGCATCCTGAGGTGAGAAGTTTATACAACAATCTATCATGCTTTGTGGAAAATACAGCTCTTTGTTTTTTCTTTCCTGATCGTAATCTGTTTCGTAATGCTTTTGTTGATACTATCTTAGGTGGTTCTACGTGGGGAAGTTGAGGATGAGCTTGCTGAACGACTTGTAAAAGTCTGCCCACAGAATGTTTTCGACATTGAAGACATGGGAAAAGGTGACAGTATAAAATCTTCTTACTTGTTAACACCAAAATCTTATGAAAGCTGATGAACTTGGCTGCACGACTCGCTTAAAATTGATTTCATACTAACTTGTGGAAGACAGGTAGGAAAAGGGCAACAGTAGCGCAGCCACGTAAGTGCACGTTGTGTCAGGAATGCGTAAGAGACGATGATTTGGTAGAACGTGTTGATCTTGGCAGTGTCAGGAACCATTTTATATGTAAGAAGAGAAAAAACCATTCCATTTACTCTATGATTCATGATCTGAAAAATATCGTAATTGAGTTTTTTTATCGTCTTTTTTCTCAGTTAACATCGAGTCCACCGGATCACTTACTCCGGACGTTCTCTTCACTGAAGCTGTGAAGATATTGGAAGCTAAATGTGAAACTGTAATCGCCGATTGTTGAGTTATCTGTCTATCAATGTTCCTCCTATTTATATTATTAGTAATAATACCAACAGACAACATTGACATTTTTATTTATAGTTGTGGTTCAATTTGGATTTCAATAGCCCTGATTCGAACCGGTTTGATTCTTAGCTGAACCAATTTGGAAATCTGCTTCGGTTTAATATGGTTTTCAACCGGTTTGAAATTTTAATAATCTTACATCGGTTTGTTTAAGTAGCTGACCATAAGTAATCGGATTTGAACCCAGTAGGCCCGGTCCGGAATTAACCGTCTCTGGAATCGGTATAAAAAGAAACTTGATGTTGTATTTCTTTTTCCTTCTCTGCTCGAGAGAAGAAGGGGAAGAAGATATAAACTAGGGTTTCCAATTTACGCTCTGAATTTGGTTTTCAAGGCACAATTCTCAACATAGATCACGATCAAAGAGCCAACCTAATCCCAACCTCAAACATGGTGGCTGTTGAATTGTCGACTACGGGGTCTACCACCGGTGACCTTGTTGAAGGTCCTGACCGGATTTTTGTTGGCGGGCTTCCCCATTACTTCACAGATGCACAAATCAGGGAGATTTTGGAGTGTCTTGGTCCTCTACGAGGTTTCAACTTGCTTAAAGACAGACAAACTGGAGACTCCAAGGGATATGCCTTCTGTGTTTACCAAGATCCTTCAGTAACAGATATTGCATGTGCCGCTCTTAACGGGATTAAGATTGGTGATAAGACACTTGCAGTTAGGCGTGCAATGCAAGGTACGATTCAACCGAAACCCGAGCAAGAAGAAGTCTTACAACAGATTGCTCAACAACAGATTGCCTTGCAGGTGAAGGATTTAGATTTCACTTGATTTTTATTGTTTGTTTACTTTATGGTTTACTAGAAGATCACTAATTTTAAACCTGTCTTGTAGCAGAGACTTATGTTAGAACCAGGAGGTATTCCCACTAAGATTGTTTGTTTGAGTCAATTGGTTACAATTGATAATCTTAGAAACTATGAAGAATATGCAGACATAATGCGACAAGAAGGTGGAAAATTCGGTAAGTATGTTCTGATATTTCTACCATTAGCACATACTCAGGCTTTTACATGGTCTAAAATGAACTTTAATAATTCATTGTTGTGTGTGCAGGTAACTTAGTGAATGTTGTGATTCCGAGGCCTAATCCAGATCATGGTCCAACACCAGGAGTTGGAAATGTTTGATTTGAGTTCTCGGATACAATGTCTACCAAATTCATATATAAATTGCATACTCTGATTAATGGTTAATATATTAATGTAGGTTTTCTTAGAGTATGCGGATGTCGATGGCTCATCAAAGGCCAGACTGGAGATGAATGGAAGAATAGTTGGAGGATACCAAGTGGTGGCTGTGTATTACCCCGAGGACAAGTATGCTCAAGGCGACTACGAAGACTGAGCTATCTATCATCTTCTTCTTAAGCTTTTTTACTTTGGTTCTCTTAGCAAACAAATTTGGATCTTTATTTTAATTTTTTTTTACATGTTAAGAGCAACCGCAATGGTAGTTCTTAAAGGGCTCTAACCCATAGTTTCTTGTAATAAAAGTTCTTAAGAGAGCCTTACCATTGCTGTTGCTCTAAGGTCTCTCTCTACTAAATGGATGTATTTGTTTGTCTAGAATCTGACTGCAATACTACTTGTCCAGGCACAATCAATCAACGTGTGTGTGTTGGTAATAGTAGTTTTTGGTTTCATTAAACACTGAAGTTTATTGTTGTCCTCTTACAGTTTGAAAGACCAAAGCACATCAGATTATACAACATGCATAGCTGAAAACGTTCAAACGCTCATTAAATTTGTAACTATTAAATGGGAAATTTATCATTACTACCACATTTTCAAGTTTCTCCCACAAAAATACCACATTTAAAAAAACTTTTCCTCTATACCACAATACAAAACAAGAAATGACCAAAATATCCTCCAAATTAACTAAACGAAAAAGACAAAAACAAACAAATTATCTCCTTTTTTTTATTATCTATTTTCTCTCTCCCATGATCTCTCCTTTTTTTTTCTTTCTCTCTATTTTCTCTATCTCTTTCACCAATCACCACTTCTGTGGTTAATAATCAAGATGAGATCCAAGAACTAGCCATCGTCAGAGCTCATCATTACTGCCGTCACCGCCTTTGTACTTGGAGATCTCGTCGTCTTCTTCTCTCATTTCATTCTAAGATTTGAGGCACCGCCGTCATTTCACAATGTCGTCCAAACTGTTGTTATCACCGGAGCTCGTCGATGTTGCCGCTGTCATTTCTAAGCCACAATTGTGTCTAATTATAATATTTCGTGTGGCGTCGTCTACATGAGATATTTTATCTTTCGTATTGTCCACTAAAAATTGATGGACAAATTTATGTTGTATTGATATAAAGTTTTTTTTAGTCCATATCATATATGTTCACGATAATTATTGTCCACAATATTTATACATGGTTTTTTTTTATGTTATATTTTATTATTTTATTTTAAAGGACAAACTTAATCAAACTTAAATATATTATCTTAATTCTATATTATTTAATCTTAGTGGACAAACTTAAGTTTATTCTATTAGTGTTTACAGAACAAATATTGTCCTCATAAAATGTTTTATCTTTCGTATTGTCCATGGACAAATTTATATTGTACATTATATAAAGATTAAATAGTCCATATCATATATATTCACGATAATTATTGTCCATGATATTTATACATGGTTTCTTTCAGGTTATATTTCATTATTTTATTTTAAAGGACAAACTTAACCAAACTTAAACATCTTCTAACTCTATACCATTTAATTTTGGTAGACAAACTTAAGTTTATTCTATTAATATTTAAAAAAATAAATATTGTCCATAATATATATATATATATATATATATATATATATAGTCAACAAAAATTATGTGCATTAACAACATATTCTCATAAGCTCACCACATCTAATGTAAATTATTAATTTTATAAATAATTATTGTCCATAATATATATATGTCAGCAATAATTATTTGCATTAATAACATACTCTCATAAACTTCCTATAAAAAAAACACTCTCATAAACTCACCACAATGCCTATAACGTTGACTAGTTTTTTGTGTTTTTGTGAATTATTTCACCAAAATCAGAACATATTTATTATAATTAAATATTTGCTTTTTGCCTCATTTATTATTTTCCACGTCCTCGTCTCTAAAGACATTACTACAAATGAAAGAAGACAAATTCTTTCTTCTTTCCAAACCAAAAATAGAGGGTATTTTGGTCAGATCAAGTCAAACCTACCACAAGAATGTGGTATATCCGAGGAGTTTTCGAAAATGTGGCATTTGGAGAAAGGGGTCCACCACTTTGTGGCAGATTTCATAAATTTCCCCTATTAAATTTCATATACTAATATATAAAGAAGGAACAACAAATTAAACAAGTAGCACCAGTGGTCTAGTGGTAGAATAGTACCCTGCCACGGTACAGACCTGGGTTCGATTCCCGGCTGGTGCAGTGAGCTGTGATGAAATTGGCTTCAGCGAAGGTTGGGTCCTCCGCATTTCTCCGGTCTATCCGGTACAACTTTTAATTTTACCAATCACAAAAACTTTATCAAAAGCGTTACTAAAAGTTTTACTCTCAGCTTTTTTTTATAGCTTTCTCGTACAGCTCTGTTATACAGTTTTTTTGTATAGCTTTCTCGTACAGCTCTTTTATACAACTTTGCACTATCCCGGTAAAGCTTACAGCTCCAGCTAACAGCTAAAAAACTTGTACAGCTTTTAGTTACCAATCAGACCCAACAGTACTATTCCACAAATACTAGCTGAATTTAAATTAATATTAAACAGGAAATAGTATATAAATATTAAATCAGTTTTAATATTACTACCTCAGAAAAGGGTTGAAGATGATAAACATGAACATACCTCAGGGTACTATCATCTAGTTACTAGTAAAGGGTTGCAACATACCTGAGAAAGAAGTCACCTTGTCGTGAAAAACAAACATGATAATCAATAGATCAAATGCAGTTTTTTCTATAAACAGTTGCGAACAAAAATCAACTACAATTTCCAAACAATCTTATAAACACAACTCAACATAGACATTAGATTCAAAAGACACAATTATACATGTTTCTCATCTTCACTTTTTTTCGTTTATTTAGTAAATTCGTTGACTTACAAAAAAAAAGGAGGTTAGAGCATCTTTATAGGTAAACTCTTAGCAAATTCTTAGGTAGATCTTAGGCATTAATTAATTTAATTCAATTCAAAAATCAAACTTATAGTTAAGAGACGTCTCTTAGCTAAGAGCCAAAAGTGAAGCTAAGAAACGGCCACATGTCCGTGTATGAATGGTTGATGAGTTAAATTAGGCATGGATAAATAAACCGAACCGAAATCGGTACCGAACCGATATATTTCGAATAACCAAAAATATCCGAAATACATTTCAAAATAATTAGTTATTTATAGACTAAATAATCAAAAATACTTGAAAATATATAAAAATAGTAAAAATACTCGAACATAACCGAAAATATCCAAAAATACTCAAAAATAACCGAAATATCTGAAAATATCCTTAGCAAACTAACCGTATGAAGAATGCATCAACAATTGAAGAATGATTTGGTCGAGTATATATGGACTAAATATTCCAGAAATTAAGTTTAAAACATTTGTGCTTTATGTTATTTATGTTATAAGTTGTATCTCATGTATGTTTTAATTTTTTTAATTTGCAATAATTATTAAATTTTCAATAAATATAAATTTTATTTTTATATTAATATTTTTTTCTTCTAAGAACCACATGTTAAGAGCCTACCATTAATCACACAAAAATCTTAACTCAAAAATACTATCTCTTAACAATAACTTTTACAAATAAATTACTTAAATATTGCTAAGAAATACTTCTAAGAGACTACCTATAATCATGCTCTTAGTTGAAGTGGTGTTTTTACTGAAAATAAATGAAGAAAGCCCAATTGGACTTGCAATAATAATAATGGAAACAATAGTTTTCTAGAAAATGGAAACTCAATTTCTCGGAATGGAGATGGATAAGGAGGATGGGCTGGTTTCTCTGCACACATGTGACAGCAAAACACTTTATGGAAGTGATCTATGCTTGGAATGCAAGATAGGTTAGTGATAATAAATCTTCCCTAATGTCTTTGCAATCAATCATAAGTTGACACTACACTCTTAGATGCTTAACCTTGATCAAATGATGAATTCGATAAAGGAGAATATTCACTAAATCTCCACAATTTCTATTTCTTTTTATCTTCACACCAAGTCAGCTTCCTTCTTTGGCACATCACACCATCCCCTAATTCCCAACAACCAACTGTTCCAAAATCTGCATCTACAGTGTGATCTTTCCTCTCTTCTGTTGGGATTCTTCTTTGTACTCTCTCCAGTTCCGCAACAATTTCTTTGACGAAATCTGCCTCTGAGCTGGGAAAGGGAATGGCAAAAACCAACTAGTTAAACACAATAGCTAAGAGTCAATTCTACAAGGGAAAAAAGAATTCCGCTGGGAATTAGCACTACTTGATTAGGAAAAATAATAATCAAAAAGCAATGTTATGCGTGCTAATTCTATATTTTTAGCCTACTTAGCCTATGGATGATAATCAAGAATAAAAATAAACATCATCACATGCGATGTCACATTAAGACCAAAATCCAGATTAATTAAACAGCTCTAAATCAAGAAACACATATCATGGCAGGAGACAAAATGTTTATTTTGAAACTAAAGTTGTTCCAAGAAAACATGGTAGGTATCATTTGGACTTGCCATTTTTTATAATAGCAAGGATTTATCAGCTAATAATATAATTTTTGTTAGTATCTTTTATATTGAACGGGTAAATTACTACTTATGCGATGCAAGAATATATTAACATCTATCGAATTGAATTTGACAAAAAGAAATGGTCATATTGAGATATAGCATGTTCAAGGCAAGTAAAAACCACATCTCTCACTATATATTTCAATAATGCTTTTAGTTTCAAGAATGGATTCTTATGTATTGGTCCAATCTTGGTTTTCGTTTTGGTTTGAATCAGAATAATTAAGAACAGTTTTGGTTTGAAAATGAAGAGCTTTTTTTGTTCGGTGGCACACATCAACTATATTGTTGATTGATAATGTGTTGGGATTGGTATGAAGATTAACCTATCCCGATTAATGCTTGGTGAGATTTGAAGAAAATTCAATTGTCAATACTAAATGGCAAATGCATCAAGTGTGCAGATGTCACAGCATGAAGCATTATGGTAGATGGTTGTTCGCAGAGATCAGATTCACCTAAATGTATCTATTAATTAATTGTTTTCTTATATGATGCCGCTCTGATCATATCTTATATAATAATATTTGAAGTTGACAAAAAAAGTCAATCAAAATCAATATGATTTTTTGAGATAAAATAGTGAGAAGGAAAAAATGTCATTGACTCACTAAAGATGAGAATCTCAAGGTATACCTATATATAATTAAATTAAATTTTGACTTTTACAAAGGTCCATATAACTTGACTAACTGACTATTAATTGGGTTCTTAGTAACTTTTAATTTAAATTTCGCACCAAATAAGATTTAAAATTTAAGAAGAACATAAATCAAAACTAAAAAAATAAACTCTTAAACCATAAAAAAAAAAAAGACCATTTTCCTAATTTTCTAAATTTATGAATGAAGCTCTATTTTTCTAATATTTCTTTTGCAAATATCACGGAATAATTTCAGTCGAAACTTTTATGCACCTTGAGCGTAGTGTCCGTGTTATATGCTTTTCTTTCTTGACTCACAAGTCACGAAAAAAAAAATTGTAAATGTTTTGACATTTCGACATATATGTACGTACTCTTAGATAAAAAGAAAGATCATGTAGAGTATACCTCTTGCCACATAACGTCAAGCCCATCTTGTTAGAGAAAAACTCCAAAGCTTCCTTCCACTTCTTGATTTCCTCACCACTAGAAGTCTTTGCCAACTTCCAAAAGTTGCTACCAAATTTTCCCTCTTGATGTCTCACATCATTTACCTTCACCTTGTAGAAAATTGGAACCACATTTAATTTGCCCTTCCTTGCAAGTTTCTTCATCTTTGCCAGTTCGTTCAAGCACCATCGGGACTGCGCATATCTTTCGGAAAAGATTGCTAGTGCAATCTGCGACTCCTTGATCCTTTTGAAAAGGTGCTTAAGGTCTTTTCCCTTCTGTTCGTCTTTGTCAATGAAGAAATTTATTCCGTGTAGTTTAAAAGCGGCAACAAGGTGGCTGAGGAAGCTATAGCGAATTTCCTCTCCTCGGAAGTTGATAAAAACTTGGTCCTGAAACCTTGGAGGCTGCATGAAGCGAGAGATGGTCACCATCGGGATCTTCTTAACACTCTTTGTCATGTTGTAAGACTGACTTTATATAGATGGCAAGAGAGAAAACTTGAAACCCTATTTTTTTGTAAGTTGTTTGATTGGTTAGACTAGAACTTATAGGGTATGTAGTAGGAAAAACCGATTATGATTTGCAAGTTTATTTGAGGCTACCTAGCTAGTATATTGGCCTCTTATATTTATAGGCTTGGTGTGCTTCTAGATCAGATTAATTGAAATTAAATCACCAAAAAAATCTAGCTAGTAGATAAAATTGTTGATTATTTTAACTAGAAAATCCACGGTCGTTGGATACTATACGAATAGTGTAGCGCACTATTATGTATACGTTTAACGATTAGTAAAAATAAGAATGGCTGTTAGGAAGACGGAAAGGTACGTACAAGATGATTTGAAAACCTACAAAGAATTGGTATTCTATGACTGAAAAATGAGAATAAAAAAGATGCTAATCAAATGACATATATTTTCCTAAAACGTTTATTTAGTTATAATGAACGAGGCAAACTTCGTTTTTTTAGTAATAAAACTTGTTGATACTGAAATTGAATTAGAATTTTATAATCTGCACATGACAAAATCAATACGTTTCAAACTGAGCCGAGTCAGCTTAATAAAGTCGAGCATGTTTAGGCATTTTGGTCCGTTTGATAATGACTCCCTTTTAGACTAAGTTATTAAGCTCTCCCTATTCACCACGTCTCATAAGTCATAACGAAGGGACAAAAAAAAGTAATATAATAGAGGATGACATAAAACCTAATCAAAACCGGATCCAAAAGATTTCTTGACTTGAAGAAATGTTCTAATCTAATATTCCATATTGATTTTTTCTATGATACTGCGGATATTCTAATGGTTTACTTACAAATCAAATGATTAACCAACCTCTTACATTTTGCAGGTGGGGCGACATTGAATTCCCTATGCCATTTGGAAGAGTGATGAGTTCAACATAGAGCTTTATCCACGGTCTAGATGAGAAAGTATCATTACCAATCTGTGTAGAACTTGGCACTTCGGGAAACACCAGTTTCTCTAAAATCCCTTGTTATTCAAAAAGTTTAGCAATCATTGATTATCTAATTCTTTTAAAATCTAATGTTAGTGGGATATGGATTCTGTACATTTTACTCATAAAACAAAATATCATGGCAATGAGATTATTAAAAAAAAAAAAAAAACACCCATCCACACACAAACTCAATGAACATACGTATTAAGTTTTTTTATATAACAAAAATCAATGTGCAATATGATTCATAATCCCTTATATATTAATTGAGAAACATTTTTAAAAAATAACCTTACCCTCATGTGTGATTAACGAAAATGTCATGCTGACGTGTCGTTCTCACAAAGCTTCTCAATCCATTTAATTAAAGACCCAACATTTATTAGGATATTTACAGATTTTGCCATTAGTTTTAGTTATGTTTATTTTTCTAATTAATTTATGCTTTTTATTTAGCTCAATTAATTAAAACGAAAATACAATTAAAATATGTAATGAAGAGATACAAATCTATACAAAATGGAGTACCTAATATTTTGTGTATCTATTAATATAACAAGATATATATCATGAATCATGATAAACACAAAACATTAATACATAAATAAAAAATTTCACTAATCTTGATAATTATTAATACACTATTGTTTATCTAATAATATAAAATTCGAACACCTTCAATATAATTAATACATTAAAATATATTTAATAATCGTTTTGTCCAGCACATAGTGCGGGTTATTATCTAGTACACGATTACACATCATGTGATAATTAATTTTATGGTCAAGCAAAATATAGATAAAAATTTGCAAATTCCAATAAAAGTTAATTTACAATATTCTCACACATTAAAGTTGAAATCTATAATATTTTAAAATTGAAAATTCAAATAAAATTTATTTCACAATAATTTTTATTTTACAATTCTTCTCACACATTAACATAGTTCAAAGGTAAAATCTATAATATTTGGAAATTTTATAGAAAAACATATCTTATTGATTGTATGAAGAAAAATTTGGAAGAAAATGTTAATACAAATCATAACAATCAATGATAATCTAAAAGTATTTAAAAAATAATCAATGATAATTAAGTTTTGTAAATCCAAAAAAACTTTAAAGTTTTCCCTTCTCTTTTTTTTTGTTCAACAAGTTTCCCTTCTCTCTCTAAACATATCTTTTTTTTTTGTTTCTCATCCGATTTAGGTTTTTTGAATTTTGAATCTGACTGAGCTCTGCGATTTTTGTGATAATGGTGTTCCCTTCATCTGAAGAAGACCTCTTACACGAGGAAACTGTACTACGAAACCCTAAAACCCTAAAGCCATGGTGGAGATATTTGATTTCGAAATCTAAGGCTCCTTTCAAGGATCGATTCGTCATCTATGAGAGAGCCATCAAAGCTCTTCCCGGTAGCTACAAGCTTTGGTACGCGTATCTCCGGGAACGTCTCGATTTCGTTAGTGATTTGTGTGTTACCGATCCACCGTACGAGATCTTGAACAATACTTTTGAAAGAGCTCTGGTTACGATGCATAACATGCCTAGGATCTGGCTCTTCTATCTTCAAACCCTAATTTCGCAGAGATTGATTACTAGGACTCGTAAAACTTTCGATCGGGCTCTCTCTGCTCTTCCCGTTAGACAACATGGTAGAATTTGGGAATCTTATCTCGAATTTGTGACTCAGGAAGGTGTTCCTGTGGAGACTTCGATTAGAGTTTATAGAAGGTATCTTAGCTATGATCCAAGTCACATTGAGAATTTTATTGAGTTTCTGTTGAAGTCGGGTCGTTGGCAAGAGTCCGCAGAGTATTTGGCCTCTGTGTTGAATGACCAGTTTCAATTTCAGTCTAGTAAAGGCAAGAGCATTTATAGCCTGTGGATGGATCTGCTTGAGGTTGTTGTTAACCATGCTAATGAGGTTTCTGGTCTTGATGTGGAGGCTATTATCAGGGGAGGCATTGCAAAGTTTACGGATGAAGTAGGGATGCTCTGGACTTACCTTGCGGATTACTACATTAGAAAGAATATGTTCGAGAAGGCCCGTGATATCTATGAGGAGGGGATGGTGAAGGTGGTCACAGTTAGGGACTTTAGTGTTATTTTTGATGCTTATTCAAGGTTTGAGGAAAGTTGTGTTGCCAAAAGGTTGGAAGAAGTTGAAGAAGGTGGTGAAGAATATGAATCCGAGGTAGAGGATGAGGAAGATGTCCGTGTCAATACTTCTCTGTCCTTAGAAGAGATGCAGAGTAAAATCCTGGGTGGGTATTGGTTGAATGATGGTAACGATGTTGATCTGCGATTGGCTCGCTGGGAGGAACTGCTGAACAGGAGACCTGCACTTGCAAACAGTGTTCTCTTGAGGCAAAACCCACACAATGTTGAACAATGGCATCGTAGAGTCAAGTTGTTTGAGGGAGACGCAGAGAAGCAGATACTGACTTACACAGAAGCTGTGAGGACTGTGGATCCCATAAAAGCAGCTGGTAAGTCTCCTCACACGTTATGGGTTGCTTTTGCCAAGTTGTATGAAACCCACAACGATTTGGTCAATGCAAGAGTGGTTCTTGACAAGGCAGTCCAAGTAAACTACAAAACCGTGGATCATTTGGCCTGCATGTGGTGTGAGTGGGCCGAGATGGAGCTGAGACACAAGAATTTCAAAGGAGCTTTAGAGCTAATGAGGCGGGCTACGGCTGCACCCTCGGTAGAAGTCAGAAACAGAGTTGCTGATGTTGGGAACGAACCAGAACCAGTCCAGTTAAAGTTGTATAAGTCCCCGAGGCTGTGGTCACTCTACGTTGATCTGGAGGAAAGTGTAGGGACACTGGAATCCACGAGATCAGCGTACGAGAGGATACTGGAATTAAGAATAGCCACACCTCATATTATATTGAACTACGCTCAGCTTCTTGAGGAAAACAACTACTTTGAAGAGGCGTTCAAGGTGTATGAAAGAGGTGTGAAGATGTTTAAGTATCCTCATGTGAAAGACATATGGCTGACGTATCTCACAAAGTTTGTTAAGAGATATGGGAAGACAAAGGTGGAGCGGGCGAGAGAGTTGTTTGAGAATGCTGTTTCGATGGTAAGTTCATCTGATGCTGCTCTACTGTACCTTGAGTATGCAAAATTTGAAGAAGATTATGGTCTGGCAAAGAGGGCCATAGATGTGTACAAACAAGCTACGAGAAGAGTTGCGGATGAGAAGAAGCTTGAGATGTATGAGATATACATAGCTCGTGCAGCAGAGAGGTTTGGTGCTAAAAAAACTAGGGAGATATTCCAGGAAGCTATAGAATCATCTGGGCTTGCAGAGAATGATGTGAAGATGATGTGCATCAAATTTGCAGAGCTGGAGAAAAGCATGGGAGAAGTCGATCGAGCTCGTGCAGTCTACAAGTATGCCTCACAGTTTGCAGACCCTCAAGTGTGGCAGAAATGGCATGACTTGGAAATTGAACATGGCAACGAAGATACCTACAGAGAAATGCTTCGCATTAAGCGAACTGTTTCTTGCTGCGTTCTGTCTCCTCCAGCTCCGGTTAACAAATCTCAGTCTCTATCAGACACTCTTATATCCCAGTTCATCACTCCGGTTAAGAAAGCGAGGTCTCTATCTGATACTCTTTCTCTAATCACCCCTCCACTTAAGAAAGCGCGGATCATGTAAGAGTGTTTCAAGTGGAGATTGTTGTTTCACTTTCAATTGATTTGGTTTCAATTTGAAACTTTCAACAATGGAATCTCAGATCTTCCCATCAAAGATGTATGCTCGTGTCGAGCTGCATTTTGTAAGTTGTACTTTGATTAGTGGTGGATGAACTCCATATGCAGCTAGCTTTTCTGGGTTTTGTCTGATCACACTTTTGTTTCGAGTGACTATTGGACAAAAAGCAATCTCAAATCTTCTTATCCAAGGTGTGTCCATATTACAAGAAAGGTAATTTAAAGTACAGATGAAGTCATACTAATCCCATATTCTTTATGCTATTATGACAACAGTCAAACTTGAACGGATCTGAGTTATTACTATCTAAATCTACTATAATCTTAGTTATATTGCGATTCTAATGAAGTGCCCAAAATGTGTATAAGTACAATCAAAATAGTTGGGAGTTGAAGCATTGGTTTACAAGTTAGGTAGGTTTTATGGACGAACGATCACCACCTAGCTTTATGATGGAAGAAGAGTAACTCCAAAGGTTTTACAACTGTTTACATAACTTTTATTATTACTTACAAAACAAAAATTGAAATATAGAATTAGCATGTACTCTATGGAATCGACTCATGACATGTTTCTGTAAAATAATTGGACAAGATTTTTTTCTTTCTTAATCAAAGCTGTAATTGGACAGATTAATAGTACTTTTAAAAAATAAATAAATAAAAACAGAGGAAAAAAAATGATAATGTTTAAATATAAATAAATACGAAGCTGACTACCGAAGCTGTAGCTACCTCTTTCATCCTCTCTCAACGGTAAGATCCGCCATTTTCATGGATTCCTTCTTCTTCATCTTCCTCTGATCGGTCTCCATTTTCTGAATCCAGAGGTCTGTTTCATCTCGAATCGTAGACTACATTCGTTGAAACTCATCTGTTTGTATATGTATCTGTCTCTGTCCCTTCTCGTGTGTCATTGTGGTCTATAATGATGTTCATTGTTACCCTGAAGCTTAATTTATTTGGTCCATTCGAATTCGTTAGGGTTTCGAATCGTCATTAGTCTCGGACTGTTAGATTTTCTCTGTTTGATTGCTAATTGAATATGAATAGTTAGCGATCTGATTACCGATTTTGTGTGTTGTTCACTGAACTGGATCTGTGTAGATATATCGATTTTCTAAACCGTGTTTTTTCGTCTAGTTTCATTGTGGAATATGGCTCGCAAGAAGATCAGAGAGTATGACTCAAAGAGACTGCTGAAAGAACACTTCAAAAGGCTTTCTGGTCAAGAATTGCCTATCAGATCCGTTCAGGTTAGATCCATCTTGACTTCTTTACTAAAACTTTTGTTTTGTTCATTGGTTTCTCCGACGTGACTCAGTTGTTTGTTCTTGTTAGTTTAAGAGAGTGTGCCTCATTAATGCTGTGATTGACTGCATTGCTTCATAATTTGATGTTTGCTTTTCTGAAATTGAATAGGTTTTTTACTTGTTCTATTGTGTTAACGCTTGATTTATCTGTATGTGTTTTAGATTAACCAAGAGACTGATCTGAATGAGCTAGTAGAGAAGGAACCTTGGCTCTCATCTGAGAAGCTTGTGGTGAAACCTGATATGTTGTTCGGAAAGCGTGGCAAAAGTGGTTTGGTTGCCCTGAAATTAGATTTCGCTGATGTTGCAACTTTCGTGAAAGAACGGTTAGGCAAAGAGGTAACTTTTTTGTTGAATGACTTGAGACCATTTTTTCTTTTCTTAGAGTTTTAGTTGTTTTCTTCCCTCTACTTAGAGTTTTAGCTTTGTCTATCTATTATCTACAGGTAGAGATGAGTGGATGCAAAGGACCCATAACAACGTTTATTGTTGAACCATTTGTCCCACACAATGAGGAGTTCTATCTTAATATTGTCTCTGATAGACTTGGCTGCAGCATTAGCTTTTCGGAGTGTGGAGGAATTGACATCGAGGAGAACTGGGACAAGGTATTTTCGATGCTTTTTCATTGATATCCTAGTGTCAAATTCTCACCCTAAAGCTCAAAATTGAGTTCACTTTCTATAGGTCAAGACCATAACTATACCGACGGGTGCTTCCCTGACACCTGAGATATGTGCACCTCTTGTTGCAACACTTCCTCTAGAGGTAATATTAAGCTGAATATCAATGACAACTGAAATTTTGCATATGAAACAAACTACTTGCAATTTCGACTTACTAATTTTCCACGTACAGATCAAAGGGGAACTTGAAGATTTTATTCAAGTCATTTTTACTTTATTCGAAGGTATATGCCAAAAGTTCACTAATTCTGCATACTTATCTAAAGCAGATTCAAAATGAAGAAATCTGAACAAAAAACTGAAGCTTTTTTTATTCTCTTCTTCTTTCTTGGACACTAGATCTTGATTTCACTTTCTTGGAGATGAATCCTTTCACATTGGTTGATGGAAAGCCTTATCCTCTAGATATGAGGGGTGAGCTTGATGACACCGCTGCTTTCAAAAACTTTAAGAAGTAAGTTTTGGCTCTTCCACTTTTTTTATCTGTTCCAAGTCAAGAGCTTCAACAAGGCATGATAAGCCTTCCTGTTGCTGTATTCAGGCGATATGATTAACCTCTTACATTTTGCAGGTGGGGCGACATTGAATTCCCTATGCCATTTGGAAGAGTGATGAGTTCAACAGAAAGCTTCATCCACGGTCTAGATGAGAAGGTATCATTACCAATCTTAGTAGAATTTGGCTCTTTAGGAAACACCCGTTTCTCTAAGACTTATGACCCTTTTGTATATGCAGACAAGTGCGTCTTTGAAGTTCACTGTTCTGAATCCCAAGGGAAGGATTTGGACTATGGTAGCTGGGGGAGGTGCAAGTGTCATCTATGCCGATACCGTATGTTTTTATATGAAAAATCTGTATCTTCTTAATCAACACTGAGAATCTCATGCATTTTTCTCCTTGCAAGCCTTAGCCTCTAAACAGTGTGCTAATGTTATATCCAGGTTGGAGATCTCGGGTATGCATCTGAGCTTGGAAATTATGCTGAATACAGTGGAGCACCCAAAGAAGACGAGGTTTTGCAGTATGCGAGAGTTGTCATCGATGTATAATGCTTTTTTGTTTCTCCTTCCACATTAAAACATATGAACCAACCCATCATAATGGCTCTTCTGACTATAGACTACTGCGATGTTTCCCAATTCTTCAGTGTGCTACAGCGAATCCGGATGGAAAAAGTAGAGCTCTGGTAATCGGAGGAGGAATTGCTAACTTCACCGATGTTGCTGCTACCTTCAATGGCATAATCCGAGCTCTCAAGGAAAAGGTAAGCAAGAAGAGAGTAGAGTCATCCACAAGCCTTTTATTGCCCTCGACTATAAGTATAAATGAGCTTTCCTTTAACCTTTTACAGGAAGCAAAGCTGAAAGCAGCAAGGATGCATATATTTGTGAGGAGAGGAGGACCAAACTACCAAAAGGGACTTGCTAAAATGAGATCACTCGGAGATGAAATCGGTGTCCCCATCGAGGTATATGCAACACAATAAATAAACACAACACATTCCTGCTTAACCCGTTTCTAAATGTTTTTACATGTCTGTTTGATTTCAAGGTGTATGGTCCTGAAGCAACAATGACAGGTATTTGCAAGGAGGCAATCCAGTACATCACTGCGGCTGCATAAGCCTTTACAATCTTATCACTTACTTTCAAAATACTCTTAGCGTTTCTCGAGTTTGGGACCTGTGTTTGAATTATGTTTCACCTCTAAATGTTTCTTACTATTCATAAATAATAAACAAGTATCTTCTTTTTTACAAAGTATTTTCTCTTTTGATTCTCTTTATCTTCTTGACTTAGAAAAAGAGAAAGGTCCATCTTTCACTTTGATAGGAGTGTGAAGTCTACAAAGAGTGAACTGGGGGCCACTCGGCTCCAGTCTATACCCTTTTTTATTCTAAATCTTTCTAGAACTTTTTCTGAATTTTTAAATCCTAGATTGTTTGTCTTCGCTTGCGTCACAATCCTGTAGCGACTATTATAACAAAAAAAAAAAACACAAACGCAAGAGAACTATTTTTTTTTGACATCTTTGGATCGACAAGTCCCGATCCATAGCCAATCCAAAAATGGTGTTTTTGGAGTTGCTAGACTACGCGGGGTAACGCGATTTAGTGGAATCGAACTCCGGTGGAGAAGGCGGAGTCAAGTGGACTTAACCACTTGACTAAACGCAAGAGAACTAGTTTGTACGCTGCAATTTGACAAAGTATTTGGATTTTGTTTTCAAGCAACCATTTATTTACTAACCAATAGAGTATTTGAATCCGATTTCTGTGTTATGTTTTCATTTGTAGTAAAGAATCTAAAAATTATATTAATGATGATTTTTTCCAAAAAAAATCAAAATCCAAAAATTTAAAAATGAAAAACCCAAAACTACAACCATTGAAGGCTTAGATAAGGGACTTTCAATTTTGTTCAATTTCTCTTGTTATCCATGCCAAATGCCACCAACTAACCAAATATAAAAATACCAATTTTTACCCAATATTTTTTTTTTTTGAAATTTTGTTTTCCAAAAAATCTAGGGAATCCAGTTTTTGTGTTTTTTTTTCACTAATAATTTGGTTTTCATTGATGAAATTCAAGTTGAAATATAAGGAGCCGATGAGGGATACAACCATTCCAGAGACATAGCCAGCGAATACATGAAAACTTTCAGAGACATAGATCAAACTAAGGTGAACAAAAGAAAACAAGACAAAATAATACACTCATTCGATTATTTCCTGGACTCATATTCTAAAGACACAAAATTAGACATACAAAAACCTAAATCTTTGATAAATAAAACAGATTTGAGATTAGAAAAACACGCAAATTAAAGGGATGAAAATATATACAAGACTCTTCTTACCGCAAACTAGAACCGGATGAAAATGTTGTGATTCAATGATATGAGAAAACTAGGAAAACATGTGATGATATTCAGAAATGAAAACAAATTTCAGTTGATGAGCATAATCAAATGAGTGAGAACATTAAATGGCCATAAGAAACTATATTCAACAAACAAACGGTATGGATGAAAACCTCCAGATGAAAGAATTGTCAAAGTAACTACGATAAGTGAGATGAAAGAATTGTCAAAAGTCTAGGATAAGAGTTACTGAGAAGTGGATTATACCATAATTGGATTATAAGAAAACAGATTTGTTTATCTATTATCTAGCAACTCCAAAAATGCTACTAGAAAATAATGAACTGTTTGCTGCATTTTGTAAGTTGTTTGTTTAACAATGTATGGTGGATGAACTCCTTTTATACAAGAAATATTATAGTAAAGCACAGATGAATTCATACGTACATATTCATGCTCTTATGTTGACAATGGTCAAAGTCAGAACCCTCTTCCCGGTGGAGAAGCTTTCTGAGAGAAAACATTAGTGACGAATCAAATTGCTTAGATCAGTTTATGTGGAATCTAACATGAAGGCCTCATTCAGATACCCGTTCTGGTTCAGTTCGTATTTTCGGGTTTAGGCCTCTAGCCTTATTCAGGTATTTAATATGTTTGGGTCGGGTTTGGATAGGTTATTTTTCACCCCGAAGTAACCACAACCATTGAGAAAAAAAGAAACCAAGTTGTGTTATAAGATCCATATTCCATAATCCATACAATCGTGCAGTCAACAAGAAATAAAGAACATAAGTCCATGAAGCTAATAAAAGAGAGATTTAAGTCCATGAAGTTCACGGTGAGAATCAATTAGGATTAGGAGAAATACTTGATAGAGGTTTTTGGAGTTCTTAGAAGGAGGAGAAGAAAAGCTTTGAAGATTTAGAGGATCCATGGTTAGAATTAGTGATTTTAAGGGTTTTCAATTGGAGAAAATCGATAGAAAGTGGGGGAACCTCAACCGTTTGTAAAATTAGTTATAAGTAGTATATAACTTATACATATGTATGTAGGTTTGGGCATTCGGGTTTGGTTCGGGTCTAGATCTTTAGGATCCATTCAGATATTTTATACAGTCGGAGTGTTTGGGTTTAGTTCGAGTTATTTTGATTCGGTTTCGGATATCCAAAAATCTTAACAAATTGGTTAGATTTGAATTTTTAAATTTTTTTTTTGATAAATATAACTATAGGTTTCAGTTATTTTGGAAATTTTAGTTATTTTGATCTAAAAATAATTGACATTTTTGGAATTATAATTATTAATTACTCGGAAAACCTGGTAAAAAAACTCAAACTATATTAAAGTATCCAAATTAACCGAAAATCATATATATGAAAGTTAGCCAACTCTTTCCATATGAGTGTCACATCATCACTCCAGCAACTACCACATGTCCACTAAATAATTAATGTAAGTTCTACATTTATTATTATTATTACAACCTTTATATAATGGAGATAACTCCCTAATTATATATATAAATTTTATTGACACTTCATTAAGATTCCAATTATTTTAATCTTACCTTAATTAGAAAAAGTCCATTTACACTCTAAATATCCAATCAAAATATGCCATATCATTTCTTTATTTTTTAAAATAATTTCTTAAAACAATTTATTATTAACATGTAGATGATGATATAAAGCAAGAGAAATTTTTTAATTATATCTGCAAATAAAATCAAATTATTATTATTAAGGATGATGATATGGATGCAGAAAACCAAACCTTTATATATACCAGATCTAGTTGACTTTGAATGCATCAAATATATGATTTATTACCTAAATGTGTTTATCTTATTTAGGTTATAAATTAAGGATATATATGTTTTTTTACTCTCAAAATGGGCATTTAATTATTTTGGCCAAATATAAAATTATTGCCTATTAATTTAGTATGATAAAGTTTTTTAATGTTGTATGTATATATAAACAGTGTTGATAAGAAAATATTCAGTACGAGATAAACAACAAAAATTCAGAAAACAAATATAGACAATCATTTACCAAATTTTTGCATCATGAAATCTGTTACTTTCTTTGTGGTTTCTTGTGTTCTCATGTTTTTCGTGATGCATTATGCTAAAGGTGAGATATATATACATATATTTTCAGTTGGTTATACTTTCTTAATATGGTTGTGAAAAAACTTGTAATTTTTTGCATTATCAATTTCTTTTTATCTAAGGCCTTTAATCCACCATCTAATATTTTTGTGGTTGATATAAAATAGTGGAGGCAGCAGAGCGTGCGCCTGTACTTGTTGAATTCATTCCGGGGTATCCATGTGATGTTGATATTTTTCGGTCGGCTGGACAATGCAGAATCGAAATTCGAGATGATTACTATCCTCATTGCGATTGTAGAGATGCAGTAGGTGGACATCAGTGTACATGTGTGCATTGATAATTTCTCTTTATATGATTTACTGAATCTTCAGAACTAATATATATATATATTTAATAAAAATTAATTAATCTGTGTTGTGGGTAATCTAACAATTAATTCCTCTTTTCCTTTCTACACATCCCACACACACATGTGGAGAGCAATGTGTTAATTTACAAAACCAATCCATTTTTCAGCAAAATTTGAGTTTGGTTTTCTTCTTTCTCTATCAACATAGCCTCTTTTGTTTCACGGTGATGCAAGTCTCATCTTTTCTTCGTGTTTTGGCTTCTTGATTTCTGTCACTCGTTTCTAGAAATTTCTTCGTGTTGAATCTGTTTCTCTCCTCCGAGATATCTGAACAAAATTACGAAGATACAAAACGACTCAGAATTCTTCTTCCATATCCGATTTGATGAGAAGAAATACGACGACGATGAAGTAAAAGATCAGCCATACGTGGCCAGCAAAACGGAAGAATCTAAATGATTAAAAAATTAAAGAGGAGAAAAATAACCTAGAAATCTAAAATGGGGCAGTGCGAGATATTTGATTTCTAACTAACTTGATGAACAAATGTGGAAGCAGATTTATATGAGTATCATAATTTTTTTTGAAGAGAGATCGTGGCGAGGAAGATAGATCATGGACTCGTGGGATGGGTGAGACACGATGCCACAATTATTTTGTTTTTCTTTTTGTCCACAATTGATTTACTTATTTTGTTTAATTTTGATTAAAATTATATTATTTTAAAAATTACTTGTGGCAAAATCTAATTTGTGAAGTGACTTGTGTTTTATAATATAAAAGAGAATTTCAAAGTTAAAACTTCAAAGTATTGGCTAGAATTTCACGTCAACTATAACTTATCTTATGAAAATTCGCAGATAAACCTAGAATGGTAAAAGATAATTTTAAAGTATATAAAGAGAGCTCTTAAAAGGCGATCGATTTGATTTGCCGAACGTATTGTCAAATTCTGGAAACAATCAAGGACGATTTGTTCACTTGCCCAAATACCGTAACCACATAGCGTTTCTCAACCTATCAGACTTTTTTTTTTTGTCATCTAGAATTTTATTATTGATCTTGTAATGGAACCAAGGTGAAATACAAAGCCCAAAAGAGGGAAACTAAAGCCGGCGGACAACATGAAAGTCCCCGGAGACAAAGCCGGCGGAAGACGAGATTTCCCCGAAAACTAGGCCCTAACGAAGGGAAACTAAACATAGAAAAGCAAAAGATTTCAAACCACAAACGCAAGAGGTCGAAACCAAAAACTAAGAAAAAAGCCGAAGGCATAAACCTTAAAAGAAACAATAGACCCAAGAAAACAAGTAACCCAAAACTTCTGAAGCACTTGCGATTGAGACTTACCAAGGATGCCCGCGGCCAACCCGAAAATAACATCTACCTCCTCCTATCACGATGAGAGCTGATCTCTCGAAACCAAGAACCAAGACTTCATAACCCGGCAAGCGAGACAAAAGAGTTAAGGGAACCTCGAGCACACTTCCGAATACGACTGCTGACGACTGCTGCGTCCACTAGCGTCTAACTAGAAACCTTCAAAAGGCGATCCTATCACATCAGATCAGGAAAGCAAAGACAAGGAGAAAGGCCCAACCACTCGAAAACCGAGCCAGCTAACAACCGCAACGAACAACATCAGGGAGAAGAAAGAACTGAAAACTTAGAGGTCTATTGATCCAACCAAACAAAACTGAACTTCTTCTTAGCAAGGAGACAAACCCAAAGTGATTCATAGGTTGAGATGAGGAGACCGGAAACGGAAAGAAGAGCAAAGGCTGGACTGAACCTGGCTAAAGCCTAGACACCACTCAACATAAACGGCTTGGAGACAGTAAGCACAAAAGCGACAATGAATAAGGAACAGATCCAGTAAAGCAATGGCATAATTCACAGAGCAGCACCGTAGATCCTACAGATCCGGAACCAAACGTTTCGCTAAAACATATACCCAAAAAACGCCGCTACAACCGTAACAGCAAGACCCCAGAATACACTCGCAACAAACTAGAAAAATCACCAAACGCAGGACGAAATCAATGCAAACAAACCAAAATAAACAAAGACAAAGAGAAAACTGACCACCAGCAGCCAAAAACCGGAGAAGCTTAGCCACCACCCAAAAACCACCGGAGAGAAACCCCACAACGAAGAGACCTCCACTACCGAGACACAAAACCTCCGCCACCACTAACAGATCCGAGAACCATGCCTCTCCTTAAACATCACCTCGAAACCCGACGCTATCTCCTCCACAAGAACCGATTTCCTTCTCGAAAAATCATGATTTGAGAAGAGACCAAAATCGAAGGCCATGCCACAACAAGGAGAAGAAACCACCAATCCAAAACACCACTCACCCCTTCCACCGGCTAAAAGCTCCGCCGAAATCGAACCACAGCAACCAAGAACTCAACTTGCCTTTACGAACCTCTAAATACAAACCCAACGAAACGAAAAAGAGAACAAAAACGAAACTAAAACAGAGCAGAGGGAGGCCAGATCCGTTGCTATGGAAGCCAACGCGATCTAGCCTCGGATCTAAAATTTTTTTCTCGGCGGCGGCTGAATGTCGAGAGGAACGCAGAGAGATATTTTCTTGCTCAACCTATCAGACTATGTGCAATGAAGGTGTTGAAAATGAAAAAAAACTGACGTGGATTCAACTCAGTTGAAAGTATTCAACATATGTTGAAACCAAAAATATGGGACCAAAAATGACACATGTTCTTTTTTATTGGATATTGAAAATTTCAATCTCACCCTAACTATTTAACATCAATTATTATATATTAAACTAATTTATTTATTTATATTTTTTATATCAAAATTCATCATATTTTTTTCTCTATAAATAGATACTTGTTTCATTTGATTTGGAATTGAAAAATAAAAGTTTATTTCACTATAATTCTATTTATTAAATAAACCATTGAAAATGTTACAAATTAAATAGATGTTGAATTATTAGGTGGAAGAGAGAAGATGAAGTGGAATGTTTAAAAATGAAAAAGGAAGGTGTTGAATAAATTTAGCATTGCATATAATCTCAGTGCTACCACCATTCACAGGAATAGTGTCGTACAATGGATGGTATTGGTATCAACAGTAATTAACATGCTATATGTGTTTTTTTTTTAAATATACTCCCTCTGTTTCATAGAGAATGTTATTTTGACACATTTCACACAAATTAAGAAAATATTAAATTATAAATATATACCCCTATTTAATAAGTGATTAATGATTTAAATTCAATGAAAAATAGCTTTAAGTTAAGGGTAAATCAGAAAATTATGTGTAAAAATCACATTGAAAATGTAGAATAACACTCTTTGTGAAACAAAAATCAAATTCTAGAATGACATTTTTCGTAAAACAGAAGGAGTAATATTTTATTCATTTCCTTTTTCGAAAAGAACACCCTTGATGCTATATGTGTTTTATATAATAGTTAATCTGCATATGCATCATAAATTCATAATGTATATTTTGTTCTATAAATAAATAAATTAAAAAAAAATTATTCCGTCTGATCTATTTATTTAGTTTGGCTATTTAATCTGTACTACTAACTCACCTGAATTATTTATCATAACATCAGTTGGCGTCAAAACGATGTTAATTGAACATGTAGACACTAGAAGTCACTCAATGATAAGATTTAACCGAATCATCATTCACCAAAAGAGCAAACTAGGAAAACATGTGAGGATATTTAGAAAATGAACACAAATTTCGGTTGATGAGCATATAATCAAATGATTGAACACATTAAATACCGATAAGAAAACTATAGTAAAAAACAAACGGTATAGATGAAAACCGTCAAATGAAAGAATTGTCAAAAGTAACTACGATAAAAATTACTGAAGTGGATTATACCATAATTGGATTATAAGAAAACAAATTTGTTTATCTTTTTATCTAGCAACTCAAAGAATGCTACTAGAAAATAAGGACATGGTAACTCTGAGTACTAAAGGAGATTATTGGCCAAAGGTCCAGAACTCTAATCGATTTTTTTAAAAGAAAACGATATGGAATCGGAAGCATTTAAAGCCTTTTACAGGCGATGCAAGCAATTTGCTTAAATGGATATCGATAGTCATAAACATGTCTATTTTTAGACATGGCTATTCAAAATTTGGACCATTTTTACACTTGACCATGGTCCATTTTCTATTAACCAGGGCCCATTTTTAGTGACAGCTATGGATATTTTTCATTGAGCTGGGCCTGACTTGGTCATCCAAGGAGATTGCCAATATCTTATTTAGCCATCCCAAGTGAAATAAAATTTGTATTATTCAATATCATATATTCATATCTACTTAACATTTTCGTGTAGTTTTCTTCAAGATAACTAAGAGCAGGATTATCGGGAGTGGCTTAAGAAAATCTTAGGTGTTAATGTGATTTAATTTAAATTAGAATTGGTTATTATAACTAAGGAACGTTTCTTAGTTAAGACACATTTTCTGTCTTAAGAGGTGCCACGTGGCACGTGATTATTTGGTGTTATTTTTAATATATAAGACGTGATTATTGAGTGTTATTTTTAATATTTCTATCTCTCACTGAAATCGCGATTTGCGACAGAGAAGAAACCAAAGGTGATTTGCGAATTTCAACTTGAATCAGAGGAATATTTGATTGCATCTTTTAAATTACACGAAGATCACGTCCGGGTCGATCCGACCCGGATTTAGAATCCGACTCTTCTTCTTATCGACACTACTCACACCATCATCATCATCGCCGTCACGGCGTCAATCATCATAATCAACGTCATGATTCCGACGGCTGTGATCCCCTCCGGCGACCCACTCCCCGTCTCCGACGCTTCTGTCACCTTCTAGTTATTTTCTTTCCCCAAAGCGTAATTTTCTGAATTTGGTCCATTTTTATTAAAATCTCGCCTAATTTACCAATTCAGGAACGTAGTAGACCTATTCGTGATGTTCAAGGCACTGGTCAGTATTTGAATACGGACAGTACTGATATTGATACTCAAAGTAGCAGCTTTGTTAACCTAAATGGATCCGAGAGGCTTCCTGGAGCTGTTCTGCTCGCAAGGGCTAGACTTTTCGAGAGACTGAGAGGTGTTTCTTTGTCTAGTAACAGGTCTGTGCTTAACCCACTGAACTAATTTACAGCTTTACTTGGTTTGTGCGTTGCTTTGTTTTGTCTGATCACGGTTCTGGTTTCGAATTGCTCTTGATTCTTGTTAGAATTGGTAAAGATTTTAGCATAAAAATCAGTTTTTGTGGATTCCTTAAGGAGTTTCAACAAGAAGAAAGATTTTGTTACTTAGTGTTATTTCCTTAAAGATCTTTCTTTGGATTCTTTTCACAGTTTTGGGTGCTGAATTTGTATAGTTTCAACTTTGTTCCTTGATTCAGTCGAAGCAACAGAGTTTCATTGGGAGATGATCAAAGGGAGTCTTCATTTCATTCTATAAATGGAGATCCAATTTTTCAACTAGAAGGGCTTCAAGTGACCTATGAATGCAACAAGAAACCACAAGGTCTTACTCAAGATGCTATTAACTGTTTACACCGACAAACTTTTAGCTCAGCCGAGGTTAATACCGAGATGAAAGATTGTAGCATATGTTTAGAGAGTTTCACAAAAGGCGACATGCTTATATCCTTACCATGTACCCATAGTTTCCATTCTTCTTGCTTAAACCCTTGGCTTAGAGCTTGTGGAGATTGTCCTTATTGCCGTAGAGCCATAGCTAAGGAATAGAAACTTGTAAATAGAATCTTTGCCTAACCATAGGCCATATCCACACATATCTTCTCTTCTTCTTTTTCTTGCTATAGACATCCTCAAATCGGTCTTCGAGTTTTGTCGCCCATGAGTGCTTTTTTTGCTGTCACATGTTGTGTTTGTAACGGTTTTTGTTGTGCCATTAGGTAGTTGAAGCGTTGATATTGTATGGTGTGAATCTTTTTAGTTTTCTTCACTGTGATCCTCTTTTAATGTCTTGTTGGTTATATATGAAAGAGACTTTTTTCCTAATCCAAATCTTGATCCGACAAATTGATTATGTTTTGAGGTATGCATCAACAATAACAATTGAATAATGATTTGGTCGAGCATATATGGACAAAATATTCTAGAAATTAAGTTTAAAACATTTGTGCTTTATGTTATAAATTGTATCTCATGTATGTTTTAATTTTTTCAATTTGCAACAATTATTAAATTTTCTATAATTATAAATTTTGTTTTTATATTAATTTTTTTTTTCTAAGAACCACATGTTAAAAGCATACCATTAATCACACAAAAATCTTAACTCAAAAATACTATCTCTTAACAATCACTTTTACAAATATATTACTTAAATATTGTTAAGAGATATTTTTAAGATACTACCAATAATCATGCTCTAAGTTCTCTGGTTACTCTAACCTTTAAATTTCTCCTAAAGTTTTAAAGAAAAGTTGCGCGAAATGTGAGTTAATTTACATTCGGTTCAAAAAAAAAAAATCTACAGTAAAAGAAAGTGTAATCCTTTAAAAATGGGAAAAATGTCGTTTTATCTCCCAATTTTCAAAAAGTGGCCAATCAATACGTCAACTTCATATGTGGCCATTTAAAACATGAAATAAACGTTGACTAACGTTTGAGACATGGAAATTCGTTGACCAGGCCAAAATAGACATGCCGTTATCAGTCGTTAACGGAACTTCTAACGCCCGTTATCACCCGTAACGACTCTGTTAATCAACTTTCAAATTGTGGCCATTTTAAACATCAACTTTATATGTGGCCATTTAAAACATGAACTAATCGTTGACTAACATTTGAAACATGAGAATTTGTTGACCAGGCCAAAATAGACATGTCGTCATCATTCGTTAAAAAAACCTATAACATCCGTTATCACCCGTTAACGACTCTGTTAGTATATCCAAAACGACGTCGTTTTGAAAATAATCAAGAGAAAATCAGGACAAATTTTTTGTTTAAAGCATAATCCAGGACATGGTTTGATATATAGACAATCGTAGAGGCAGTAATTGGAAGCAAACATCGTTTATATATTTGTTTTAAATCTAAAAAGGAATCATGGAAGCAAATTTGTAGACCCATCATAGGACTAAAATAGGCATGGGCGTTCGGATATTCGGGTCGGGTTCGGGTTGGGTTTTTTGGGTTTGGGTTTTTCGGGTTTAGAAAACTAAGATCCATTCGGGTATTTTAAAACTTCGGGTTCGGGTCGGGTTCGGATCGGGTATTTCGGGTTCGGATTCAGGTTTACCCAAAGTATCCAAATATTAGAAATTTTGTATCCGATCCTATGCAAAGTATTGAAAAATAATCAAAAAATCTATAAAACCCAAGTATTTTAACCCGAATCTAACCCAAAGTAGCTAAAACACCCGAAAATATCTTAACATCCGAATAATTTTGGCACTTAGGTTATTACAAGTATAAATATTACTAATATATTATAACTATGTACTTATATTTTGGGTATGTTCGGGTACTTGTTCGGGTTCGAGTTCGGGTCGGGTTCGGGTTTTCGGGTTGTCAAGTTTAGAATCCGTTCGGGTATTTTAAAACTTCGGGTTCGGGTTCGGGTCAGATTTTTCGGGTCGGGTTCGGTTCGGTTCTTCGAGTTCGGGTATTATGTCCAGGCCTAGACTAAATATAGCTTTTCTGAAATGGAGATAGAGATAATAAGACTATTCATCTTGTTTGAGCTGTTGTAGAAATAGATTTGGGGATTTAGTGTTTTCATTTGGGAAAAATCTTTTTGGACATACTAACAGTGTCGTTAACGGGTGATAACGGATGTTATAGGTTCAGTTAACGAATGATGACGACATGTCTACTTTGGCCTGGTCAACGAATTCTAATGTTTCAAATGTTAGTCAACGATTAGTTCATGTTTTGAATGGCTACATATGAAGTTGATGTTTAAAATGGCCACAATTTGAAAGTTGATTAACAGAGTCGTTACGGGTGATAACGGGCGTTAGAAGTTCCGTTAACGACTGATAACGGCATGTCTATTTTGGCCTGGTCAACGAATTTCCATGTCTCAAACGTTAGTCAACGTTTATTTCATGTTTTAAATGGCCACATATGAAGTTGACGTATTGATTGACCACTTTTTGAAAGTTGGGAGATAAAAAGACATTTTTCCTCTTTAAAAATTGTGTAGTAAAAATGATAATTCTTTTTGTAACGAAAAACTCAAAAAGGGATAAAATAATTGAAGCCCGAAAAAGCCAACAAGATAGGAGACAGGCCATGAACGTGATCTGCCCAACAAAAAGGACTTTTTTTTTGCTCTGTAACTTTTTCGAAGAAGAAAAACAAAGAGAGAGAATGAGAGATGTCCTTGTTCTTTTATCTTTCTCTACGACCCATCTCTTCAATCTAATCACATTTTTGTATATTAAAGTGTTTTCTTGAAATATCTGTCCGAAAGTAAAAAAGAAAAAGAATTCAAACTGAAATCATGAAAACATACTATTTTTTTTCCTTACAGTAACAAATTTTTTAAAAAAGCTTAACAAAAACTTAAAAAAAGTGAGAAAAACAGAGAGTCTCTTCTTTTCTTGTTATTCTGTCAGTATCTTTCTGTGTGTGTTTGTGGATTTTTTGGCATTTTCATTTTGGATTTTGCTTGTTTGGTCCCTTTCTTTTGTTGATTATTATTTTTAATTCCTTTTTTTATATTGGTGGTGTGAATGAGAAGAGTAGGCAGATGAGAGATTAGATGATTTGGTAATAGTGGTGTGGAATTAGAAGCAAACCTTTTTGAAAAAATTAAGAATGTCATAGAGATTAGTTATTCAATAATTACACTACCAAATGATTAAAATAAAAACCAAGAGCCATTAGTATCACTCAATAGCTTTTTTTGTTGCATTCTTTTTTTTCTCAGATCTCTAGAAAATTTTCTCAGACTTTCAGAGCATTTTGGTGCTTTTGTTTGCTTGGTTTCTCGGGAAAAATTCTCTTCACACTTTTATAGTTTTCTCTCTCTCTCTCTTCTCTATCTCTTGTCACTGCTCGTTTAGCACTCATTCTCTTAATGCTTCAGTCAAAAATTCTCTCTTTCTAAGCTGAGTGTCTTGCAAGTCGTCATTTTTCAATTTGGGTCATCTTCTTTTACTCCAGTCAAGAATTTGATTCGAATTGAAATCAGATAGAAAAGAGACGTTCCATTGCTGGAAAGAGATTGCTCAAAGTGTTTTTTTTTGTCTGAATAAAGACAGAGAAGAAGAAAATAGACAAAGGCTAAGGTTTTTTAAGATATGGGAGAGAGAAAAATGAGTTGGTGGGTTTCCTAAAACTTGTTTTTTCAGACCAAAGATGATTGCTTTAAGAAGGGATATGGCTATGGAAAGTGTAAGATTAGGGTTTCTGGTTTTGGTATGGTTGCTTGATGTCTCTACTGCTACACTTTCTCCTACTGGTGTAAACTATGAAGGTTAGTCTTCTTCTTGGAGAAATCTCTAATTTTAAAAAAGAAAAATGTATTTTTTTTCCCTTTGCTTAAACACATAGATTCCAGATTGGAATTTTCTCTATGAATTTTTATCATCTTTGTTTTGTCTATTTTTCTTAGTTGTTCCGAAAATTCAGCTGAATGTTTCTGTGGATTAGGTTCTTTTTTTGTTTCTTTATTGGATAATAAATATCACAGCTTTAAATGCTCACCAGACTCATATCTAAAACCTTAGCCAATACCAGCTCAACTTTTACTTCATTCTCTGTGGAACTGTCCTGCAGATACTGCATATAAGATTAGTATCAAACTGAAGTTTCGAAAAACTTTAGCTTTGGGATAAGAGAATTGATAGGAGTTTTGAGGCTTAGATTTGTTCTATCAAACTGAAGTTTCTTTCTTTTTGTTTGTCTGAAATGAGTAGTGACGGCTTTAGTGGCTGTGAAGAATGAATTGAATGATCCGTACAATGTTCTTGAGAATTGGGATGTGAATTCAGTTGATCCTTGTAGCTGGAGAATGGTTACTTGCACTGATGGCTATGTCTCTGGATTGTAAGTCTTCTCTTCTCTCTCTCTCTCTCTCTATTACACAAGACAAAAAGACCTGGTAGATCTCTGAGACTTGTCTTGTTTTCTTGATGAAACAGGGTACTTCCTAGCCAAAGCTTGTCTGGTACATTGTCTCCTAGAATCGGAAACCTCACCTATCTAGAATCTGTGTAAGTTTTTGTAGTTTTTTCTATGTTTGATTCTTGTTCTTTAGTTTTGCTTCTTGTTGAGCTTAATGTTTTGTGGTATAGGTTGTTGCAAAACAATGCAATCACTGGTCCAATTCCCGAAACGATTGGGAGGTTGGAGAAGCTTCAGACACTTGATCTTTCAAACAATTCATTCACCGGGGAGATACCAGCCTCACTTGGAGAACTCAAGAACTTGAATTACTTGTGAGTGCTCCTTTAGGGTTTCGCAATGATTCTTTTGTTGCATGTTTATAAAATTCCAATTCAATTCTCAGTGTTTTGTTGTTCCGTTTTTGTCATTTGCATTTTCAGACGGTTAAACAATAACAGTCTTTTAGGAACTTGCCCTGCGTCTCTATCCAAGATTGAGGGACTCACTCTAGTGTATGTCTCAAAACTCTGCTTTTTGTTCTGTTGTTCACAATACATTGGGAGAATAATTACGAACTTATTTGTTATTGATTCTTGATGTGCAGCGACATTTCGTATAACAATCTTAGCGGTTCACTGCCAAAAGTTTCTGCCAGAACTTTCAAGTAAGTTTTACTAGAATGATCCAAGAGCTTAACTATCCATTGAAGTGAAACAAAGATTCACCATCGTATTTGTTTTGTTTCTTGGACTGAAGGGTAATTGGTAATGCATTGATCTGTGGCCCAAAAGCTGTTTCAAACTGCTCTGCTGTCTTTCCCGAGCCTCTCACGCTTCCACAAGATGGTCCACCAGGTATTAGGCGTCTGCTTCTCGTAGCTCCCTATTCTTCTTCTGCGTCAATGTACCTTATCACTTCCATCTTTGGTTCTTTTTTGTTTTAGATGAATCAGGAACTCGTACCAATGGCCATCACGTAGCTCTTGCATTCGCTGCAAGCTTCAGTGCAGCATTTTTTGTTTTCTTTACAAGCGGAATGTTTCTTTGGTGGAGATATCGGCGTAACAAGCAAATATTTTTTGACGTTAATGGTTAGTATCTTGAAAAATTACTTGCTTGGCATCATTTTGTGCAGAGCAAAACTGACAGTGCCATCTTGATGATGAATATTCTGCAGAACAATATGATCCAGAAGTGAGTTTAGGGCATTTGAAGAGGTATACTTTCAAAGAGCTTAGATCTGCGACCAATCATTTCAACTCGAAAAACATTCTCGGAAGAGGCGGATACGGGATTGTGTACAAAGGACACTTAAGCGATGGAACTTTGGTAGCTGTCAAACGTCTCAAGGACTGTAACATTGCGGGCGGAGAAGTCCAGTTCCAGACAGAAGTAGAGACTATAAGTTTGGCTCTTCATCGAAATCTCCTCAGGCTCCGTGGTTTCTGTAGTAGCAACCAGGAGAGAATCTTAGTCTACCCTTACATGCCAAATGGGAGCGTCGCATCACGCTTGAAAGGTATTGCAGTTTCCAAAACCAAATTTGTTAATTTCTTCGTGGTCTTTTGCAAGTCTTTAATAGTTCAATTTTGCTGCAATTTTTGTTTAGACAATATCCGGGGAGAGCCAGCATTAGACTGGTCGAGAAGGAAGAAGATAGCAGTTGGGACAGCTAGAGGACTAGTATACCTACACGAGCAATGTGACCCAAAGATCATACACCGCGATGTGAAAGCAGCTAACATTTTATTGGATGAGGACTTTGAGGCAGTTGTTGGTGATTTCGGGTTAGCTAAGCTTCTAGACCATAGAGACTCTCACGTCACAACTGCGGTCCGTGGAACCGTTGGCCACATTGCTCCTGAGTACTTATCCACGGGTCAGTCGTCTGAGAAGACTGATGTCTTTGGCTTTGGTATACTTCTCCTTGAGCTCATCACTGGTCAGAAAGCACTTGATTTTGGCCGATCCGCTCACCAGAAAGGCGTCATGCTTGACTGGGTAAGTCTCTTTTCTTTGTTTCTTGTTTCACTTTCTAGAATCTTGAAGGTATTGGTCATAATTCTGGTTTGGTTTGGTTCGGTTCAGTCTTGTTTGATAGAAAACTCAACCTAAAAATTAGCCATGATTTTGGCTAAATTTTGGTTCAGTTTGGTTTTGTTTATCTTTGATTGAATTCGGTATAGTTTGAAGACTAAACCATTATTTTGTATACGGTTTGGTTCTGTTTTTGTGCTTGGTCTGGAATCGGTTTGGTTTATTGGTCTGAGAAATGAGTGTTAAAAATGGCAGGTGAAGAAGCTGCATCAAGAAGGGAAACTAAAGCAGTTAATAGACAAAGATCTAAATGACAAGTTCGATAGAGTAGAACTCGAAGAAATCGTTCAAGTTGCGCTTCTCTGCACTCAATTCAATCCTTCTCATCGACCTAAAATGTCAGAAGTTATGAAAATGCTTGAAGGTGACGGCTTAGCTGAGAGATGGGAAGCGACGCAGAACGGTACTGCAGAGCATCAGCCACCGCCATTGCCACCAGGGATGGTGAGTTCATCACCACGTGTAAGGTATTACTCCGATTATATCCAGGAATCGTCTCTTGTAGTAGAAGCCATTGAGCTCTCGGGTCCACGATGATTATGATTCACTCCTTTTTTTTCATTTTTCTTTTATTGTGTTTGTTTTTTGTTTGTCTTTTTATAATGTTGATATAGATGTGAAGTTGAGTGTAATTTTTTATGTAAAAAAATACTAAATGCGAAAGAAAATGTTGATTAGCCTGCCACATTGGTAAGAAAATTTGGAGGACAAAAAATCAAACAGATGTAAACTCAAAACAAACTGAATCGAAATTCTGACACAGTCTAAAACCGGAAATTCCGAAATTCGAGAAACACGAACCGACTAAACCGGAAAATAAAAGATTCCAAGACATTTCGGTTTAAAATGCAGACGAAAGCACCGAACATAGGAATTACGATGGTCTTTAAATAAATCAACGAGTAATGGGCCAAGTAGAGTCGTATACGTGGACACTATTCCGCTGAAACGACAGAAGCGTGCACTTGCATATTCAGACCACACATGATACCGTCAGATCACGCCCGCGGCTATAAGCAATCGCAATTAACGAGAAGAATGATGTCGGTCCAAAGTCTTCCAAAGTCTCGTGAGTCGTTCTTATGCCACGTGTCTTAGATTCATCCCGCGGAACTCTGCCGTATTTCTTGGTCATTACCACGATCTCATTAACTTTCTAATAACCTTAATTATCTAAAATTATAGAAATGACTGAATAATGAGCACTTCCATAATTACTTTCAAGCTTTGACCGAATAATTGTTAGCTTTTTCCTCTCACTGAGATTTTAGATTCAATGATAATGTTTTGGGACTCATTATTAATCTACATTTCGGAATTACTCCCTCCGTTTCAAAATATAAGGTGTTTTGGAAAAACTTTTTTGTTTCAAAATATAAATCGTTTTCAAGTTTCTATGCAAATTATATATTACTTTAATATTTTATGATTATTTTTATTATGCAGTATCTTTTATGATTGGCTGAACTTTTAAAAAGTAGATCTTCTTAATCGGCGTGCTTTTAGTTAAAACGGCTTATATTTTGAAACGGAGGGAGTAGTATTTACAAATACTGTATTGACAAGAATAAAAAAGATAAAACATTCATTTTAGTCATTACCAACGTCATTAATAATAATAAAAAACACTTCATTAGGAATTTAACTTTTGACAAACATGAATGGTGGTTTAAAACTGAAATCGTTATCTTCGAGAGAAACCGCTTATTCCCCCAAACTCAAGTCTCATCGAAATCAAAATCTCAAAACTCTCCCTCTCTTTTACATTTACTCAGAAACCAGAACTTACCATTTTTGTTAATTTTTTCAAAATCTCAAAACTCAAGTCTCCATGTTTTGTCTACTCTAATTTGCATTTGGACTAACCAAGAAGATGGATTCGTCTAAGAAAGTTCTGTTTCCAGACCAAATTTTGTCTTCTAGAAGAAACATCTTAACCAGATTCGGTTTAGGAATCGCTGCTTCTTTCCTTCTCCTTACACTTCTCTCCTTTACTAGTTCCTCCTTCAATGTCCCTTTCGTCTCTCCTCTGCTTCAAGGTCTCAAAAGCTCCAATCTTAACACTTCGTCTTCTGTTAAGCAAGTGAACGAGAAGCCTGAAGTAGTAAATCTCACCGACAAGGTCCCAGGTGTCAAAGTTCCAAGCTTTGATGCCGAACATAGATCTGGAACAACAGTAGACGCTGGTTCAAAGAACACAACTTTGTCTGAAGAGGGTAAAGTTTCAAACTTTGATTCCGGACAAAGATCTGGAGAAGTAGTTAAGAACTCGAGTTTGCCTGAAGAGGGTAAAGTCTCAGTTGCAGATGACAAAAATACCCTCGAAGTAAATGCTACAACAAGTGTGGGGAATAGCTCGAGCTTGGCGTCTGATTGTGATATCTACGATGGAAGTTGGGTTAGAGCTGATGATGAGACAATGCCGTATTACCCATCTGGTTCGTGTCCGTATATAGACAGAGATTTCAACTGTCACGCTAATGGAAGACCTGATGATGCTTATGCTAAATGGAGATGGCAACCAAATGGGTGTGACATTCCCAGGTAATGATCCTTGGTGTTCTTGATGAAGTTAGGTTTTGAGTATGTAACACGATTTTGATTGAGGTTTTAGTGAACTGAGTTTTGAAATTAGGGTTTTTGTCTGATAAGTAGTACAATGTTATCTCTGTGTTGGAATATAAAGGTTGAATGGAACTGATTTTCTGGACAAGTTAAGAGGGAAGAAGTTGGTTTTCGTGGGAGATTCGATAAACCGGAACATGTGGGAGTCTCTTGTTTGCATTCTTAGACATAGTCTCAAGGACAAGAAACGAGTGTATGAGATTTCTGGTAGAAGAGAGTTCAAGAAGAAAGGGTTTTACGCTTTCAGATTCGAGGTGAGATACCGATTTTCTTGCGGAATGTGTAGTACCATTCTAAAAGCTGTGATAATGCATGTTTGCTTGATGTTTTTGGGATCTTTTACTTGTTCTTGCAGGACTATAATTGCACGGTGGATTTCGTTGGCTCGCCCTTTTTTGTAAGGGAATCAAGTTTCAAAGACGTGAATGGGACTACATTGGAGACTTTAAGGCTGGATATGATGGACAAGACGACATCCATGTATCGAGATGCTGATATACTGATTTTCAACACCGGTCATTGGTGGACTCATGACAAAACGAAGCTAGGGTATGAGTCGGAAACAGAGAACCTGAACGAGAAGACCTCGTTGTGTTTTACTTAACAATGATTTTGATGTTTTTTGCAGAGAGAACTATTACCAAGAAGGTAACGTTGTGTACCCGAGGCTCAAGGTTCTCGAAGCTTATAAACGAGCTCTCATTACTTGGGCGAAATGGGTCGATAAGAACATCGACCGCAGTCAAACCCATGTAGTATTTAGAGGTTATTCCGTTACACATTTCAGGTAATTCCTAATGCTTTTCATATACAAATTCGGTATAGACGATATTGAGCCGGTGCTCTTATACAGAGGAGGGCCTTGGAACTCAGGTGGACAATGCCACAAAGAAACAGAACCGATTTTCAACACGAGGTACTTAGCAAAGTATCCTTCGAAAATGAAAGCTCTCGAGTATATTCTCCGTGATACAATGAAAACTCCGGTGATATATATGAACATAAGTCGACTAACGGATTTCAGAAAAGATGGTCACCCGTCGATATATAGAATGGTGTACAGGACCGAAAAGGAGAAAAGAGAGGCCGTGAGTCACCAAGATTGTAGCCATTGGTGCTTACCGGGTATTCCAGACACATGGAACCAGCTCTTGTATGTGTCACTGTTAAAGGCCGGGCTTGCATCTAAGTGGTAGGCTAAGTCCTTTGGTTTGTATTTGTATCTTGTTGCAGTTGTAAAGTATATATATATGAAGCAAATCTCCTTTCTAGAAAAGAAAGGAGGGTTATGTTTCCATATCTTTTTGTTCTTTCTTTTTGCTGGTTATAGGCATTGTATTAGAGACGAAGTTTTAATTTGGACTTTGTTGGTATAAAAGAAGAAATTTCTACTAAAGAACTTGCCATTTTTTGGTCAAAATATGTGTAATATCCGGATTTGAATCCGAGTGGGGACGCATCGACAACACTAGCATAAATCATTAGGATACAAATCATGGTCTTTTCAATCTATTATCTTGATGTTCTATATTGCCACTGAAATTGTTACCCATTGTAATAGATATCAATGTATATAGGTTTCAAAACAATAATTCTATGGAGTACCACACAAATTTTAAGCTTTATATAGAAATGAAGTACTCCACACAAATTTATGGAGTACTCCTTTCTCAATCAACTTAACATAATGTCATTTACTTCAACTTCTGTGTTTCTTTTATTATTTCAAAAATTAACTCTTAATTTGGTTAGAATGATATATATAGTTTTTGTATTTTTGTGATGTTGATTATATATACTGCTAATCCTGATAAACTTAACTCATAGGAATAGGAACTTGTCTCTGATACCAACTCCCATGATCATCACGTAACATACTGTCATGTATATGTAAACTTTCAAAAAGAAAAGAATACGTGTATGGAAATAATAATATATGCCTAAACAGTTATGAGGGACTTTCCATTTTTTTTGTTTAAAGTGTCCACTTTTTCCATTAATTTAAGCAGAACGTATCCAACTTTGTATAATAGGGTTTCGTCTAGCACCCAAAAATTCTTCTTACAAATTATCTGCAAGAACTTTGTCTTTTGGTTGACGAAGTAAAGCCTAAGAAAGCGTTTAATTTTGATAAAGATATGGGGAATCAGATGCAGAAGAGCACTTCGGGTAAGTCGTTGGTTCTTCTGATTTCTTTTGATATAAGTTTTGTTTGTTTGCTTTTTTGTTTTTTTTTGTCTTAGAGTAGCAAAAAAGTTTTATGAGAAATTTGTTTGTCTTCTAGAAGATGTCTAATAAAGTGTTTTAAACAGATATACGGAATTATGAGTTGCAAACGATTTTCACGTTTGAGATAAATAACTTCTCCGAGAGGAAAAAGCCGATGGCGTCTCCAACGTTCTTAAGCTGTGGATGGGAATGGTAAGCGATTAAAATCAATGTTTAGTTTCAAAAAATTGAATAATTATGGTAAATCTATATTAGATCATTTTTTTTTTTGGTCGGAATCTATATTAGATCATTTAGCACTCAAAAGGGTTTTTAATTTAAATATTTTCTTAGGTATGTTCTAGTTGATCCCAAGGAAAACGAAGATGACTTGCGTTTGTACCTCTGCGTTCACAATTCTAAATCGCTTATAACTGGATGGAGAACGCGAGCTAGTTATCGCTTCCTTTTGTTGAATCAATCGGGAAAAGTGCTCTACAGAGCAGCTGGTAATGATATGATCGTATCTTCTATTTATCTTAGGCGGAGCAATAATTTATACATGATAATATATATACATATTTGTTTGTCTTACAGAAATATCAAGCTTGTTCGATCTGCGATAAAATCCTAGCTTGGGGTAATAGGACTCTGCCTCTTAGCAAGCTTAAAGAGGAAGGACATCTAGAGAATAACAAACTGATCATTAAAGTTGAAGTTAAAGCAGGTGAAGAAAGATATGTAACTGGCAAGGAGATGTTTGAAATCGAAGGTTTTGAGGTTCCTTCAAGTCAGGTATGATTAGGGTTTCTTTTTCTATCTTGTTTCTTTCTTTCTTTCTTTCTGGATAACCGGATGTTGTTGTTGTTGGCAGGTTTTTTCTGTCAGCCAGCTTTTCATGAAACACCCAGACATTGCAAATGATTTCAAACTAAATGGCAAAGGTCTGAAGACAGCATACATGAATATTGTCCTCAGCCTCATCGAGACATTGTGCAGGCCTCCACTTAGCTTTTCTGAGTCTGAGCTAAGCAACATTGACAGCGAGTTGAGCGAGCTAATAGAAGCGGGATTTAAGCTGGATTGGTTAAAGACAAAGCTTGAGGAGGTTTCCTTGGAGAGGAAGAAAGCAATTGCTGATAATCTCGGAGTCCAAGAATTGGAGGAACGCGTCAAGAATATGGAGCTGAGTTTGTCGGATCTCAGAGTTGAACTTGAAAGTGAGAAGGCTCAATCTGCTGCTGCTGCTTCTAAAATGTTGTCGTTTTCCGACATTATTTGATGCCAAAATCAAATTGATGAGAGTAAAGAACACAAAAATGTTTAGGAAAAATTAGAATAGACTCTCATAAGATTAAAGGTATAAATTACATTCTCTTATATAGAGATGATGTTAAACTTCTTAAACTTAATATATCATAACTTCTACATCCTTCTCGATCTTCATAATTTACATAATTTTGGGCGATAATCTCGACCGTCCATCTCCGGTTCTCCCAATACATAGATCAATTATTGGATTTGCATTCTTAGCTATTGAGAAAACATATCGAGATAAAAGTCTAGGTTTCAAAATCTTGTAGCATTCCCCAATACCTATATAGTTAGGGTCATGGCTCTATTATAAATGAGGAAGTGAAAATAACCACTTGACTTAGAAGTTTGGGTGATGAATTTGGTTGTCATCAAAATTGTGTAGAGATTTCAATGACCTCTAGAGTGCTTTGGTTTTATTACAGAGTATTGTCTATCATGAAACATAGTGGATTCCAAGAACAATCTTGGCAAGACAGCCAGTAGGTAGTCATCATTAGTGATTTATGAACTCGTTTAATTAGCATTGTACTGTGTTGTGTACTTTAGTTTTCACATTTTTGCAAGCGAGTGTTCTAAAGTCAGAGAGTGCGATTCAGTTTAGTATTTGGGCAATATCTATTGTTTCTAAGATATGAATCAAGAACCAAAGATATGAATAACTCTCTTTATTAAGGAAACTAACTCAAAACCTTAATCTCTCAACTCAAATCTCATAAGCTATATCACAACTCGATATATGCTTATATAGGCACAACACTTAACCTAATCATAACTCGATTAGGACTACTTAAGAATCTTCTAGATAACTCCTAAAGATTAGCCTTTATCTTCTCATTGAACCGATAACTTGCGGTTCAAGTCTCTTCCGGTTTATCACTCTTCAAGCTTAAACCAACAATCTCCCTCTTAAGCTTGAATTCGAACTTCTCCAAGTCTTGAACACCAATGAGATCTCTCATCTCTTTGAACTTGATCCTTCCTAAAGCTTTTGTCTAAATGTCCGCCTTTTGTTCTTCACCGGGAACATGTTCTACTTCAACTAATCCATCCTCAACACACTCTCTTATGAAATGGTAACGTGTATGTATGTGTTTGCTTCGTCCGTGAAATACTGGATTCTTGGTGAGGGCGATGGCTGACTTGTTGTCTATGCGAATAAGAGCTTTCTTGCATGTTACGCCATTTACTTCACTAAGCAAGTCTTGAAGCCAAATGGCTTGTGAAAATGTCGGATCTCATGCAATAAAACTTCAAGAAATGGGCACTCCTCTGAATCCATTAATTCTGCCACAACTTTAGCCAAGTCCATTTTGATAATGCAGTCAGCAAATTAAACCCTTTCTCTGCCCAAACTGTTAGTTTCTGCTTCCAAAACCATAGAAGGCACGTGAAAGTTTCTAACCAATAATTCTGTGGTAGCAACCAAAAAAGTTTAGGAAATTTTCTTAAGTACTATTTTAGCAAAACGAACCCCTATATATATCATTTAAGAAGTTCAGTATTAGTTAATTGTCGCGTTCACAACTTCAATCTAGTAGACAAGAAAATCAACTTAAATCAATATCTACTTAAACAATAAAAAAAAAAACATAACATGAAATTCTTTATTTTTTTTTAATATCTGGAAGTTCAACCCCAAAAATCCTACATCTCCCAAAGGCGGAACCCACACCAGGTTAAATTCATCTGCTTCGGAGAAGAGATCTCTCCCAACGGACGTCGAACCCAGTACCTCTAACTGGAAGATCACTGGGCCAACACAACGTTGGTGAAATTCAATATACCTTATTTTGAATCTATTAAATTAAGTTTTATATTAAACATGTAACAATCGAACTGTCTAGATCCAACGATCTCCTTCAAAAAATATTTGTCCTCAATCAAACACAACTTGTTAATATTTTAATGGGGAAGATTTTGTATATAAAATAACGGTCAAAATTCTTCAATTAATTGAAAGTTTTGGAATACTGTTGGGTTGATTGTTTGTTATTTAAATAGGGCAAAACAAGTTATGGTACGTTTTGGGTTAAAAGTACAAGTTGACAGTTGACGCTAAGGCTTTTTCGATATTGAGGTCATGAGGTGTACTTTCTCAGTTGCTATGCATGAACATGCAGTAGTGTGGAGTACTGATTTGGATTCTATCATAAATAGGGAGGTAAGTTTTTGTATTATATATATACTCTCTCCATATCATTTTAAGTGATTAATTTTTTTTTCATTTTAAGATGTTTTAAACTTTTATTTTGACTAATTAATTATTTTGCAGTATGTTTTTTTTATTAGTTTAATTCAGTTTACTTGATGATGTAATTATGTAAAAAGGGATATAAATTGAATATAAGTTATATATTTCTTAATTTGTGTGCAAAACTTTAAACATCACTTAAAATGATATAGAGAGAGTAATATATTCAGCATATTTTTAAAATTAAGGCTCTGCTAACTATACCAGTAAATCCATATATGTAAATTGGCAATAGTAAATTTTCTATATTATTAATATATTAGACTAGGTTCTCCAACTTGTATATAGTCGATCTGAGATTATCAAACAACTCTATTTTGACCTATGGTGCAATGATTCGATCATGATGGAATTAGTTACATGTCAAATCTTCATCGTTGAGTTTTTTTTTTTTCTTTTTCATCGTTGAGTCTTCTACTAGCAAAACTTCACGGTAGACAAACATTCGGAGTAAAAGGAGGAGAATATGAAGCCTAAAAGTACACATAGATTCTTGTAATCATCTTACAGTTTCGATAATGTAGATATTTTCTTGGAACAGAGACTCTTGATTTTCACCCTCACCAGAAAACTACTTATAATTTGTTGAGAAAAAAATATTTTAATAGCATGGTAACAGGCACAGCAAAAGAAAATGAAAAGTAACAAACAAAAAGACAGATACATCTTTTATTACGACCATTTTAGTGTGAAAAACACTTAAAAGTTAAAAGTAAGAAGCTAAAGTATTAATGAAGAAATAATTTAGAAATTTATGAAACTATTTTTTTTAAAGGAAAACCTAAAAAGATTAGAGAGAGTAGAAATTATATATAATCAGAATTAAGTAGTTCTGTATATGAAGACGGTCTCGAGATCTGGTGGAGAAAAGAACTCTCTAGCGCCGTCATAGCTAAACTTCAATGACGGTTTCCGTTTCTTAGGCGCCGGAGGACATGGAAACACCGTCGGTATTCTAACGGAAGCAGCCGTTGGAGTCGTTGGACAAAGATCTTCGTCTTCCGTGTCAGCTACGGCTGAGGAGGGGAAGCTAATCGGCTTCTTCGGAGAACGTAAGGAGATTCCTGTGATGACCCATTTCTTTCCTTCGACAGTTTCGCCAAATTTTCCATCAAACTGGTGGTGAGTCTTGCCGGAAACTCCCATAAGTTATCGTATGAAGTTAAGAGAGAAACAAGAAAATTGTATGATAGAAATGGAGAATGAAGTAGTTAAAGATTGGGTTTTTAAAGTAACATTAGTTTGGAACGAGAGAGAATGTGAAGAGAATGAAACATGTGATTCAGAGAAGAGGATTGGTCTTATAGTCAACAGTGACTTCAAGACAACCGATCGGTGTCGATTAAATTTTTTTTTTTTTTTAAAAATTTGTATCTTAGTATTTATTGAACCATGTATTCAGACCTTTTACTTTTAGTCAATCATTATGCCATGTCATATAAAACTTAAAAATAAGTTAAATTAAATAAATAAATAAAATAATTTCTTTTTGTCAACCAAATAAACCAAATTATAAAAATAAAATCATTAACAAAAAAATCAATTGAAGAACTAAACGGAGTCGTCGTCTTTTCTTTTTAGGTTTTAATTAGAAACATGTGATTTCTACAACCCGAAGAAGAAGACGGAGAAGGATTTGATAGCCGGCGCCGAGGGATGTGATTCTGAACAACACGGCCTTGTCAGACGTGGAGCTGCATGATTTGATAGCCGGCACCGACAAAGTGGTGTCGGAGAAGAGGAATGAGGAGACAGGGAAGATCTACTATATGTATCGATGGAGTTGGAAAGCACAGCCTGATCACAGTCACTTGCACCAAGAACAAGCTCTACGTCTATTTACGACCACGATACATTAACCCACCTTCGCGACTCCTTCAAGACCGTCTCTTCTACTTGAAATGTCGGATTGTGTTTTTGTAAAAACGAGAATACATATATTTGAGTTTGTTTGTGATCTTTTATCGTCAATTTTAGCCATTGGTATAAGCATATAGTCATCAATTTGAACTTTTTATATTTGCTTCTCAGCAACTTTCCCGGCAGCACATAAAAGTGCCTTCTTTCTTTTATGTTAGTAGGAGTATTATTTACTAGTACTATTGATTGGAGTTTCAATTTCTCTTTCATACGACAACAAACTAGGCAAGACAAGCTTGGAAGAAAATAATGGGAAAGAAGAAAGAAGATTATTATATGCACTTACAATATGTATGTGATTTTCACGAGACTAGACACATGATCCTAAATTTACAAACCCGAAACAAAATTACGAGACTAGACTAAGACAAGAAAATTCCAAACCCCAAACAAAAACATACATAATCCTATACAAATTGATTGCATTCACATGATCCTAAATTTTCAAATTAAAATTCTTATTACAGATACAAGAGCGTTAGTTTTCTGGATGTAGAATATACCTTCCCAAAGTTTAGAAAAATATTAATTGTGTAACGCACGTTGCAGATGGAACAATTCCAGAATTTGAAGGTTCTAATACCACAAAAGAGGATGAATAAGTTAAGACTCAGTTATTCAAAACAAGTTAACATAACAATGGCCACCGAATAGTTTGTAAAACCTAAAAAGAAAAGAAGACGACTCCGTTAAGTTCTTAAATTGATTTTATTGTTGATGATTTTTTTTTTAATTTATTATATTTGTTTGTTTAATTTTTAATTTTTTAAAAAATGTCATATGACATGGCATAATGATTGGTTAAAACTAGAAGGGGTGAACCCAAGAATTGTTCGTATTTATCTCCTTGGTTACATTAAAGGAACGAAGAGATAGTGAGATTGAGTATACAAGGATGCTTGAGGTTTTAAATAGACGTGACAAAGAATCCTATTTTTTTTTCTTAACCATAAAGAATGTAATCATGATATCTAAAGCATATGTTTAATTAAAAAGAATTATGACTATATAGTATATACCCTAAATGGAAAAACTTATGTTGATATATGTTCTTTTTGATACATACTTAAGTGATATAGTTTTATTCATTAGAAATTGAAAGGTGATAATAGTTTTTAAAGGGTGGTGCAGAAGATATCGTAGTCAACTAAAAAGTGCCCTAACTAATGATTAAGATACGCCGTTTTATGTTGATCGAAGTTAGGTGATTAGAATATGGTTTCTCTACAAGTAATCTGTTTGGCCACTGCAAATAAAACCTTCATGCACCTAAATTCTGGAATAATCTTTATTTTTTTCCTAATTAATCTCCATTAATTATAGTCGTATATTTTCCAAAATAAACATTTTTTTGTGAAACAAAGAGATTCAAATCTTATTAAATACCAATTCTGGATTATAAATATGGATTAATAACATTTCATATTTAAACTTTTTAGACCAATTCTAAGTTCTAACATTACAAATATACAAAATATATATGTAAGCAAAAAATAATGAGTGTATTACGAAATAATAAAGCCAAGGATTCTGTAGACTATATATAAACAAATTTTACTGAAATCGATTGAGGAAAGAATTAAGAATGTGTGTGTGAGTGAGCGAAGAAATGAAGAATGTGTGTTAGAGTGAGTGAACAAATGGACCAAATATACAAAAGACTCAAATAGGTTTTTAATGATCGATAGGGGATCCCGAGGAAACGCGTGACTCTAAGCTATATGAATTTAATTTGCACTTATTACTTTTAATTACTTTCAAATTTAACCATTTTTATACATATTTTTTCAGTGCAAGTAATTAATGAAGTAACGAGATAATGAGAGTCTAGTTTCAAAGTTTTGAATCTTTTGGTCAATGTCGTCTCTATTTGTTGACCATATCATACGTTTGACTGTGACCGCATTTTTCTTTAGTCACACCATTTGAACGTCAACTCTCATTCTTCTTCTTTATTTCCATTGGCTGACGAATTCTTACCGTTACACTACAAGAAAACATAGCAAATTCCGACAAACCAAATAGTCGGAAATTCGTCGGAAATGGATGTTTCCGACGAATTTCCGACTACACCAAGTTTGTCGGAATTCTCTGGTCGGAAAACAATATTCGTCGGAAATTCGTCAGAAATTTCTGTCGAGATTAGTTGTCGGAAAATTCGTCGGAAATTGATGTGATAGTGGAAAGCTTGGATCATGGAGCTAAGGATCAGCATGTACCAGAGGACATACTCGACCACCAAGCAGGAGATGTGATCGAGCAGGACATTGCACCAGAGGAACACTTGATCGAGCATGGAGCTAAGGAGCATGGAGATGAAGTTCTTGGAGCTAAAGAGGACGTTGCTTTGCAAGTTGCTACTGGACCAATGACGAGATCAAGGACTAAGCAGTTGAATCAAGCTATCAACACACTTCTACAACACATTGAGGGCAGCCTTAAACCAGAAGCTTGTCCAACCACACTGGTTGTGATTCAAGCCGTTTAAGCGACAGCAATGGAGGTGTGTGACTTGCACTCTTTTTCCCTCCTCTTGGTTTTGTCCCAATGGGTTTTCCAAGAGAGGTTTTTAATGAGGCAAGCCCACACACTCTTTTACTCAAGCCCATTGCTGTCTCAGAGCCCATCTGCATGGAGGAGCCCATTTCGATTTTAAACTTAGTCTTGTGTGTTTATTTCGTTTTTTCTTTCCCTAGGTGAACTCTTCAACTCCCTAGACTCTCTTCTTCTTCTTTATATTCGGTTCTCCTCCATTGTAAACGACATCAAACATTTTCTTATCAAAAACTCTTTCTGAATTCGTTTGATCTTGAGTTTGTGTGTGTAATATCACGATCTCATCTTGAAACTGCTCTTGGTGTGTCATATCCAAGCAGAATCAAGCCTGGAAGTTCAAAGGAATCCCGCAGCCTTTGGAAGTTCTATTCGACCCCTCATCTTCTTCACCACTCGATCTCACTCGTTTCACTCCACCAGATCCACTCGAACAGACCTACTCGAGTACACTCACCAGACTACTCGAGTACACTCACCAGATCACTCGTTTCACTCCACCAGATCCACTCGAACAGACCTACTCGAGTACACTCACCAGACTACTCGAGTACACTCACCAGATCACTCGTTTCACTCCACCAGAACCACTCGAACAGATCTACTCGAGTACACTCACCAGACCACTCGAGTACACTTACCAGACCACTCGAACACGTCCACCAGATCGCCTACTCGATCTCCACCTCTCTAAAACAGTCAATCCGCAAGCTGTTTTCGTTCAACCTCACGAAGTGTATTCAAGGGACATAGATCTTTGACCAAGATCATATTAAGTGGTATCAGAGCCACTTCGTGTCAGGTTGTATCAATCTAAACTTTTCATCTTCTGATTTGTTCTTGCGAAATTGTTTCATCGTTCTAGGCTTGAATACTTATCCGATCTGTATGAAACTTGTCAAATCATTTAGATCACGTTCTGAACTGTTTAATTACGTACTCGATCTAGTAATTAGGAATAAAACGATTCGTCTTCCATGCTTGCTCGATTAGGGTTCAATATAAGCTATTTAGGGTTTTGAATTTTCAGACTCTATTGTTTGTTGCTCGATTTACAAGGAACACTTTACTGGTTTTCTTTGTTTCGATCATTGCAGACATGTCTGATAAGGACAAGGAAGAAAGCAGTCAGGTACAGAACAACAAGTTGTTGCTGGAAGCTCTTACAGCAACTCTCACAGCTACTCTTACTGCTAACATGGCAAAAATGATGGACGAAAGGTTTGAAGCTAATGAGAGATCAACCCAGGGCAGACAGAACAGAGACACTAGAAATCCTTCTGATCAAGAGGCGGCACACAACTATTACAGCCAAACCTCTACTCGTAACAGCCATAGAAGGAGAAGACATCACAGAGAAGAAAGAGCTCCACCCAGAGATGACCTAGCTGGCTTGAAGATACGGATTCCTTCTTTCCAGGGAACCAGTGACCCTGAAGAGTACTTAGAATGGGAAAAGAAGATTGAGATAGTATTCGGTTGTCAAGGTTATACAGAGGAGCGTAAAGTGAAATTAGCACCAACAGGGTTCCAGAACTACGCATTGAGTTGGTGGGATCAATTGGTCACCACAAGAAGACGTGCTGGAGATTATCCCATTGAGACATGGACTCAGATAAAGACTATAATGAGGAAGAGGTTCGTTCCCAGTCACTACCACAGAGAGCTACACAATAGATTGAGGAATCTAGTCCAAGGAAGTAGATCAGTTGAAGAATACTACAAAGAGATGGAGACATTGATGTTGAGAGCAGATATTCAAGAAGATGAAGAAGCTACAATGTCTAGATTCATGGGAGGTCTGAACCGAGATATCATTGACAGAGTAGAAGTTCAGCACTACGTGGAGCTAGAAGAGCTGCTACACAAAGCCATCATGTTCGAGAAACAACTTAAGAGAAGAAGCTCTAAGCCTAGCTTTGGTTCAGGAAAGCCTAGCTTTGGTTCAGGAAAGCCTAGCTACCAAAGAGATGAGCGATCAGGATTTCAGAAAGACTACAAACCCTTTGTCAAGCCAAAGGTTGAGGATCAAGATCAGAAAGGAAAGGGCAAAGCTGTTGAGACCAGAACCAGAGACATCAAGTGCTTTAAGTGTCACGGACATGGTCATTACGCTAGTGAGTGCTCAAACAAGAGAATCATGATACTGAAAGATACTGGCGAGATAGAGTCAGAGGATGAGCAGCAAGAAGAGAACTCATCATCAGAAGACTGTGAAGCGCCATCTAAAGGAGAGCTGCTGGTTGCCATGAAGACTTTGAGTGTTATTGCTAAGACAGACGAGCAAGAGCAAAGAGAAAATCTATTTCACTCAAGATGTATTGTCAATGACAAGGTCTGTAGTTTAATCATAGATGGAGGAAGCTGCACCAACGTTGCCAGTGAGACCATGGTGGAAAAACTTGGTTTAAAGGTCCTGAAGCATCCGAAGCCATACAAACTGCAGTGGTTGAATGAGGATGGAGAAATGAGCGTGAGCAGACAAGTGAAGGTACCATTGTCTATTGGAAAGTATGAGGACAAAATTTTGTGTGACATACTGCCTATGGACGCTAGTCACATTCTATTGGGAAGACCATGGCAGTCAGACCGAAGAGTAATGCATGACGGTTTCACCAATCGTCAAATCTTTGAGTTCAAGGGCAGAAAAACCATACTGGCTCCAATGACTCCGCATGAGGTATATCTTGACCAGTTGAGCATGAAAATGAGGAGGAAACAGAAAGAAAAATCACCTAACCTCATGATAACCGAGAGTAAGCAAAAGGGAAGTGATTTACATTCATCTAAATTACTCTTTGTTTTTAAAGAGACTCTCGTGAGCATAACTAATCCTGAGCAGGCCATTCCTAGCAAAATTAAGTTTCTACTGCAGGATTATACTGATGTGTTCCCAGAGGAGAATCCTCAAGGTTTACCACCCATCAGAGGCATTGAGCACCAAATAGACTTTGTTCCAGGAGCGTCCTTGCCAAATAGACCAGCATACAGAACTAATCCTGTGGAGACCAAGGAGCTAGAAAAACAAGTAACCGAGCTAATGGAGAGAGGTCATATTCGTGAGAGTATGAGTCCCTGTGCTGTACCTGTATTGCTTGTACCTAAGAAGGATGGAAGCTGGAGAATGTGTGTTGACTGCAGAGCCATCAACAATATAACAGTGAAGTATCGCCATCCTATACCTAGATTAGATGACATGTTAGACGAATTGCATGGTTCTAGCATCTTTTCTAAAGTAGATTTGAAAAGCGGATATCATCAAATTAGGATGAAAGAAGGCGATGAGTGGAAAACTGCATTTAAGACTAAGCAAGGGTTGTATGAATGGTTAGTGATGCCATTCGGGCTGACAAATGCACCTAGTACATTCATGAGGCTGATGAATCATGTTCTTAGGGCTTATATAGGACATTTCGTTGTAGTGTACTTTGATGATATCCTAGTCTACAGCAAGAGTCTAGAAGAACATGTAGATCATCTGAAAATGGTTCTAGAAGTCCTTAGGAAGGAAAAGCTTTATGCCAACCTTAAGAAATGTACTTTTGGAACAGATAACCTTGTCTTCTTAGGTTTTGTTGTGAGTACAGATGGAGTAAAAGTCGACGAAGAAAAGGTTAAGGCAATCCGTGAATGGCCCAGCCCAAAATCTGTAGGAGAAGTGAGAAGCTTCCATGGACTTGCTGGCTTCTATAGGCGTTTTGTAAAGGATTTTAGCACTCTAGCAGCTCCTCTCACTGAAGTTATCAAGAAGAATGTTGGATTCAAGTGGGAACGGGCTCAAGAGGATGCTTTCCAAGCTTTGAAAGAGAAGCTTACTAATGCCCCTGTCTTATCTCTCCCTGATTTTATTAAAACTTTTGAGATTGAATGTGATGCCTCCGGGGTAGGAATTGGTGCTGTCTTAATGCAGGATAAGAAGCCAATAGCTTATTTCAGTGAAAAACTAGGAGGAGCTACTCTCAATTATCCTACTTATGACAAGGAGCTTTACGCTTTGGTGAGAGCACTACAGACATGGCAGCATTATCTCTGGCCTAAGGAGTTTGTCATTCACACAGATCATGAGTCCTTAAAGCATCTTAAAGGACAACAGAAGCTCAACAAGCGGCATGCAAGGTGGGTTGAATTCATTGAGACCTTCCCCTATGTCATCAAGTACAAAAAAGGTAAGGACAATGTAGTTGCTGATGCATTGTCAAGGAGGTATGTTCTTCTCTCATCTCTTGATGCTAAGTTACTCGGGTTTGAGCATATAAAATCTCTTTATGCAAATGATTCTGATTTTGAAAAGATATATTCATCTTGTGAGAAATTTGCATTTGGAAAGTATTATAGACATGACGGGTTCTTGTTTTATGATAACCGTTTGTGTATTCCTAATTCTTCTTTGAGAGAGCTGTTTGTAAGGGAAGCACACGGTGGAGGTTTAATGGGACACTTTGGAGTCTCAAAAACTCTTAAAGTCATGCAAGATCACTTTCACTGGCCGCACATGAAAAGAGATGTGGAAAGAATGTTTGAAAGGTGCCCGACATGTAAACAAGCTAAGGCTAAGTCACAACCCCACGGTTTGTATACTCCTCTTCCTATTCCTTCGCATCCTTGGAATGATATTTCTATGGACTTTGTAGTAGGTTTGCCAAGGACTAGGACAGGTAAGGATTCGATTTTTGTGGTTGTGGATAGATTTTCTAAGATGGCACATTTCATTCCATGTCATAAAACTGATGATGCAATGCATATAGCCAACCTGTTCTTTAAAGAAATAGTTCGTCTACATGGCATGCCTAAGACCATAGTATCTGATAGAGACACTAAGTTTCTTAGTTATTTCTGGAAAACGCTTTGGTCTAAGCTAGGAACTAAGTTGTTGTTCTCTACTACTTGTCATCCGCAAACTGATGGCCAGACCGAGGTAGTTAATAGGACATTGTCTACACTCCTGCGTGCATTGATTAAAAAGAATCTAAAGACTTGGGAGGACTGTTTGCCTCATGTTGAGTTTGCATATAATCATTCTATGCATTCTGCCTCTAAATTTTCACCTTTTCAAATTGTTTATGGGTTCAATCCCACTACTCCTTTGGATTTGATGCCTTTACCTTTGAATGAAAGAGTTAGTCTGGATGGAAAGAAGAAGGCAGAATTAGTTCAACAGATACACGAGCAGGCAAAGAAGAATATTGAAGAGAAGACGAAGCAGTATACTAAGCAAGCCAACAAGAGCAGAAAGGAACTCATTTTCAACGAAGGAGACTTGGTTTGGATTCATCTCCGAAAAGAACGTTTTCCTAAGGAGAGAAAGTCTAAGCTTATGCCAAGAATAGACGGACCTTTTAAAGTTCTCAAGAGGATCAACAACAATGCCTACTCGCTGGATTTGCAAGGTAAGTATAACGTAAGTAATAGCTTCAATGTTGCTGACCTTATCCCTTTCATTGCAGATAATACAGATTTGAGGTCAAATCCTTTTCAACTGGGAGAGGATGATGTGATAATGGAAAGCTTGGATCATGGAGCTAAGGATCAGCATGTACCAGAGGACATACTCGACCACCAAGCAGGAGATGTGATCGAGCAGGACATTGCACCAGAGGAACACTTGATCGAGCATGGAGCTAAGGAGCATGGAGATGAAGTTCTTGGAGCTAAAGAGGACGTTGCTTTGCAAGTTGCTACTGGACCAATGACGAGATCAAGGACTAAACAGTTGAATCAAGCTATCAACACACTTCTACAACACATTGAGGGCAGCCTTAAACCAGAAGCTTGTCCAACCACACTGGTTGTGATTCAAGCCGTTTAAGCGACAGCAATGGAGGTGTGTGACTTGCACTCTTTTTCCCTCCTCTTGGTTTTGTCCCAATGGGTTTTCCAAGAGAGGTTTTTAATGAGGCAAGCCCACACACTCTTTTACTCAAGCCCATTGCTGTCTCAGAGCCCATCTGCATGGAGGAGCCCATTTCGATTTTAAACTTAGTCTTGTGTGTTTATTTCGTTTTTTCTTTCCCTAGGTGAACTCTTCAACTCCCTAGACTCTCTTCTTCTTCTTTATATTCGGTTCTCCTCCATTGTAAACGACATCAAACATTTTCTTATCAAAAACTCTTTCTGAATTCGTTTGATCTTGAGTTTGTGTGTGTAATATCACGATCTCATCTTGAAACTGCTCTTGGTGTGTCATATCCAAGCAGAATCAAGCCTGGAAGTTCAAAGGAATCCCGCAGCCTTTGGAAGTTCTATTCGACCCCTCATCTTCTTCACCACTCGATCTCACTCGTTTCACTCCACCAGATCCACTCGAACAGACCTACTCGAGTACACTCACCAGACTACTCGAGTACACTCACCAGATCACTCGTTTCACTCCACCAGATCCACTCGAACAGACCTACTCGAGTACACTCACCAGACTACTCGAGTACACTCACCAGATCACTCGTTTCACTCCACCAGAACCACTCGAACAGATCTACTCGAGTACACTCACCAGACCACTCGAGTACACTCACCAGACCACTCGAACACGTCCACCAGATCGCCTACTCGATCTCCACCTCTCTAAAACAGTCAATCCGCAAGCTGTTTTCGTTCAACCTCACGAAGTGTATTCAAGGGACATAGATCTTTGACCAAGATCATATTAGAAATATTTGTTGGAAAATCGTCGGAAATATTCGTCGAAAGCCCGTCGGAAAGGTGTCGGAAATGTCCGTCGGAATAGCGACGGAAAATTGCCGACGATATCCCGACGGCATATTCCGACGCCATTCCGAGGAGATTCCTACAAATGACGCCGTAAGATCGAGTACGATTCCGACGATTTTCCGACCACAAATCGTCGGAAGTTCGTCGGAACGTTCCGACGAATTTCCGACAAAATATAATATAATAATATATTTAATAGTTTCCGACGAATTTCCGACAAATCGTATTTTTTTATTATTTTCCGATGAATTTCCGACGAAATATTATATTTTATTAAAAAAATATATTTATATTTTATTGTTAATTAATATAATTAATTAAATTAAATAATATTAATTTAATTTAATTGTAATAATTCAATAAAACAAACACAAATATTATATAAAAACATAATTAAAAAAAATAAAATTCACCACATAATATAAAAAACATAATTAAACATTAATAAGTTCTTAAACAACTAAAAATTATTACAAACGCGAATATTATATATTATCAAATAGAGTGTCAACGTTATTTGTTTCATTTTCATTTCCGGGTTGATCTTGGCGAGAAGGCGGAACGATGTCGGGATGAAGACGGGCCATCATATCCATCCAAAACTTACAATCTTTTAATTGACTCTTCAACTCGATGATTTCGGCTGCGTTTTCTTGACAATTCACGTGTGCATGTGAATATGACGAACTTCCGCCCATGTCTTCGTCAAACGGAATGGAACCGAATCCAAATCTACGTCCTTTTTTAACTTCAACTTGCTATTATAATGAAAATGTTGTTAGGAAATAAAACATATTATCTAAATTATAATATTTTAATTACTATTACTTACCGATCGGAAAATATCGTTTTTTTTTGCTTAGGTGAGTTGATAATCATCAGGCGTGTCCGAATGTTGACTCAATTGTGTGAGTTTCTCTTTCTCCATCTCCCGACATCGACGAGCTATTGCCTCAGCTTTTTTATCAACAAATGTCCCGTCCGATTTCCGTTTGTGAGTCTCCTCCATGAATGTCACCATATCGGGATACTCACCGGTTTCGGGATTACGCTCGCATTTAAAATATTTATTAGTTAAAAATTTACAATAAAATTTATTATAATGCAAATTGAAATGTAAAAAATTTAAATTTTTATTTACCATTTTTTCCTTTTTCCGGACATATGGCATTGATCCACAAGTATGTTTAGCCATGCCATAGCCTCCGCGTTCACTCTTCCGATTTTGAGAATTAGTTTCACTACGGGATTTATTTTGCTCTTGTAACCAATATGCAATAAGCCCTTGCCAAACGTTTTCTCGCATCCAATTTGGCTTTTCTTTCCCGTTAAGCCATTTCTTTTTCCATCCATAAACATAATCCAATAAACGACTCCCACATATCTCCTCAAATTTTTCTTGTACTTCGGCCGTAAGACCATAATCCCAATAAAATTTTTGCTACAATGTTAAACAATTTAAAAAATATATATATTTTTAGTGTTGTAAAATTTTAAAATTTAATTTTTTTAGCTAAAATTATAAACAAAGTAAATAAAGCATAAATTTTATTTAAATAAACTAACCGCAAATGCCTTAAACCAACGTTTCTTTGTGTCTCCGGAGACCGACGTAAGATTCGGAGCGGGATCGGGGAAATCGCTCTCCATGATTTTCTTGATAATCTTTGTGAATCCTTTATTGAATCTATACCTATAATTACCAAATTATTTAATTGAGATTATCTACGTAAAACTATAAATTAAATAATACAATTTCTTACCAAGTTGTTCCGTTCATACGGCTTGGGTCGATCTTTTTCAATTTATCTCGACCCGGAGCACGGAGTAATTGGTCTAGCGTCATAGAATCGAGTGGATTTGCATCATCATTCCGTGTAGGCATCGCCATTGGTTCCGTCTCCGGAACTTCCGTGTCCTCCATGGGAAAATCATCTGGTGGTTGGGTTTCGGAACCAAAATTTTGCCCAAGATTCAAATCCGGAGCAAACCCACGTTCATTACAATACGCCATATATCCACTCCACGATCCATTATCCATCTCCTTAATCAAATAAAAAATTTATAATTAGTCTTTTGAATTTTATAAACAAAATTATGAAGAAAATAAAACTAAACATCTTACCTTAACGTTTGTTTATCACAGAGAGATTTTAGAGAGATTTTGTAGAGAGATTTTATAAGAGTGAGAAGTGTGTAAGAGGTAAAAATCTGTGAGTCGTATATATATAGGAATTTCCGACGACCATATTTGTCGGAAATTCGTCGGAAACAATGCAGCGGGAATTTCAAACCAATTAACTTTCCCTCTACATTTACGAGATTCGCGAGATTTAATGTCCAATTTCCGACAAATATGGTCGTCGGAAATTCCGTCGGAGATTGGGTATTAAATTTATTGCCGTTTACTTTTCCCGGGCGTCAGAGAAATTAATGTAACTAATTCCGACGAATTTTCCGACGAAATTTAAAAATTTGTCGGAACATTCGTCGGAAAATGTTCCCGCTTCAGTATTTCTGAAAGAACAGTATAAAAATAAATTAATTCAATATAGCCTAATTCCGACGATTTTCCGACGGAGAAAATAATGTCGTCGGAAAATTCGTCGGAAACAGGGTATATTAATTTGAATAATTTTAATTATTTTGTGTCAAGTATTTCTTTAATTAAATATATTGAACCAAGTGAAGAGAAAGATCCATCCGCACTTCCAATCGGTTGGTCTGATCGGTTGCACAACCGATCGGAGCCACTCGTCCGTACGGTGAAGAAGGATGTGTGCATTGCCGCTCGGTTGTGCACCGATCGGAACCTCATTTCTCTTCCAATCGGTTATGCCAATCGGTTGCACAACCGATCAGAACTCTTCTACACCATGTCCGTACAAGTTAAGGAGAGGCCGTCTGCACAAATTTCGGTTCTATCAAGCTATATTGGTGTAGATTCCATCACAAGTTGATGGTCTCTTCCTCTTGAGAATGAGTTCCCCTTGGAGATTCAATCACCAAGTGATTGTTTACTCTTTCTTATGAGCTTAGTCTCTTAAATTCCAACAAAATATACCCTGTTTTGTATCAAGATATATTTAAGCGGTACAAATTTAATCTCAAACGTTTCATACGACAGTTCCGACGAAAGTATGAATAAAATAAAATATTAGAATGGTTTAATTATTATAAAATAGAAACAGATTTTTTTAACAAATAAATTATAATGCATATAATATGATAAATTTAAAAGCATTTAAACAGATTTTATAAAATATATATATAAAACTAAAGAAGATATATTTGATTTACTCAGAATCGGAAGAATAATCTGAACTAGCAGAATCATTTTGATCTTCAAACTCTTCTCCATCCTCTTCGTCTTCCGCATTTTCCCATATCTGTTCGACTTCTATGTTCTCAATATCAACGAGGGGAATGTCACCGACAGATTGATCTACTTGCGTAATTTCGTTTACTGCAATTTGTTGTAGCGGTTCCTTTTCTTTCACCCCATCAACTCTGCTTCTTGGATTTATTTGATGAGCCGTAATCCATGGATATTGTCGAACACCTACTTGTGGATATGGTATGTAGCAAACCTGTGCTGCCTGAGATGCAAGTATAAATGGATCGTACTTTCTTAACTGCTTAGTCGAGTTGATCTCTGTGACACCATACTTTGTAAGTCTAACACCTCTTACAACTCTAGGATCATACCAGTCACACTTGAAGAGTATACATTTCAAATTTATGACTCCCGGATATTCAACCTCTAATATATCAGTAATTTCACCATAGTAGTCTATCGAATCTGTACGAACAACGACCCCATAATTCACTGTTTTTCTGTTAGTAATCCCTGGACGTTTTATGAAAACGTAGCCTCGAGTGCAAGATTCTAAAATCGTGTTTAAATAAAGCTTAGAAGTAGGTAAGCCTTTATTTATAATGATTTAGGGTTTGTCTTGGAACCATAAAACCAATAATGGTAGTGTGCCCGAGTGGTTTAAACCATTTTTGGAAAATCGAGAAAAGGCAGTTATTGCATTAAAGACGAGCCGTTTTCCTTACTTATAAGAAGGGAAAGAGCAACCGTCGCATTAACTATAAAAGTTTCTAAGGCCCAAGCTCAATAAATTCATCGAGTTGACTAAACCCGAAGTGGGGAACTCGCTTTAAGCCGAGCTCAGTTCTCGCATTCTTAAGAGAAAGGTCTGATCAGCCTAAAAATCTCAAAAGCATAACCACAAGGCCACAAAAGGTTAAAAGCGGACTTTGCAAACCCGTATATAATTTTAACCAAACCCCCTTGGGTCATAACCTAGAAAGGTTTAAAAGCCTCCTCAGGCAAATATCTTGTTCAAAAGAAAATAATAAAGCCTCCTTAGGCAAAGACAAGTTCGAAATTAAGTTTTAAAATAAATGGGACAATTCCCAATTTAAAGTGGACACAGCCACTACGGATTGACCTCCACCTCGGACTCCGGCTCAGCTGTCAAAGTTTCGCCCGCCTCTTTAATTGGCGCCTGATCAGATGAAGCTCCCTGACCACCCTCCGCGGTACAACCAACCTCCGGAGTGACCTCCGGTACCATAGGAGCTACGGGCGGGACAACGTCTTCCGTCTCATTTGAGCCTAGAAATAATAATTCCAGTCAATCAAAGGTACAAGGTAAGAAAAGGTAAGCGTCAGGAGCCAAGCGTTACCTGCCCAGTCTAAACCCGATTCACTTATAGGAGGTGATTCAGTAAAGAATTCCTCGAAGTCAAGCGGGTTGAAGGTCGAAGTGGGTAGGGCTGCCAAGCGACTCCGTTTTTCAGAAAGATTAGTTGACAGTTCGGTCCTTTCTTGCTCCTCGGAGAAATCTGCTTCATGGATTTGATCCAACAGAATCAGGTTGCTCTCATGCTCCTTGATGTCTGATTCCAAGTCTGACCTAGCCTTCTCGGTTTGCATGAAGCGGATGGCCCCTTGGATCAACTCCATCCCGCGTCCCTTAACCTCCTTTCTGGCCTTCGATGCCGACCTTGCCAACTCGGAATCACGCAATTTGGCCAGCGCCTTGTACTTCGCGTCAAGCTCGATAAGTTGGTTGTTCAGGGTATCGGCGGTTGATTCGGATTCATGAAGTCTATCCTGAACACCAGAAATTTCATCCTGGAGTTTGTAGTTCCGATCGTACTGGTCTTGCAGCTCCCCCTTTATCTGCGCAAGCTCGGATGTTAAACTGTCGACTTTGTCCTCCAGATCGTGCTTGGAGCCGGCAGAAGAACTGAGTTCAGCCTCAAGGGCAGAGAGTTTCTTCTTCCACATGTCAATCTCCTTCTCCCGTCCAATGACCAGCCCTTCGTAATGTTCGATCATGTCGTTAAGTTTGCTATGAGCCTGGCATTATACATAAACCCGGGATGGCGAGTCAGTTCGCAGAATGGCAACGCAATAAAAAAAAAAAAAACAAAAAACGGAACTAACCCGAGATGAGTGATGCGCGTGAAGCAAATAGCGTTCACGAATCGCAGGGCGCCATTTGTCGGAGCCTGGCAAGATCGAACCCGATCGGGTTTTGAAGCATCGGAAGACGCTGCCTTCTTTCTCCATAGCTGCGAAGAAGGAAGAGTTGTAAAAATCAGAATCTTAATAGAAACAAAAACGCTAGAGTATGTGTAAATCACCAAACCTGAAAGCGATTTGACTTGAGGGACAAGAACGGGCTTTAACTTCGAGGAAGCATCTCGAGGTTCAGAATCTCCCTTTTTAGGAGATGCGCTCCGAGCAGTCTTTTCGCTGTCGGGCTGAGAAGAAGAAGACATGTCAACAGGACGGGGAGGACCCATTGGTTCAGTAGGAGGAGATGATCGAGGTGAACGGTCAGTCCGGGCCCTTGATTTCTCCCTTCGCGGAGACGAGTCACTACGGGATGACTTGTCCCTCTTCCTACGAACCAAATTCTTAAGTGGTTCACTGCTGAAATCCTCTCGGGAAGGACGAGGAGAATCACGACGAGGAGACCGCTCTCTCCGAGGAGAACGTTCGTCACGGCGTTCGCGACGAGGTGTTAACCTATAAGCAGCAACGGATCTGGCTCCCTCGGAGCTGTTATCATCAACCAGCAGGGTCCTGCTGTAATCTTTTTTGTCAATGGCGGCCGCAAGGAACGCCTTGTTTTCATCACAAGCCTCTGCTATCGGCTTGGAGAGTTTCTTACGCTGGACAGTAAGGGCCCGAGCTGACATTCCCTGAGTTGAGGGAGGAGGCGGAAGACGATGAAGTAGATTGGGAGGACTCATCCTGAGTTTTCGGTTGGCCTCGACAAACCGATCGAGGGTGAAAGAATTCCAAAGGGTTTCCCCTTCAAGGATTGTTTTGAAGAACCTGACGAATTCTTCGGTCGGGAGAGTTGAAGCGATGAGAGCTGCGAAATAAAACAACGAATTTGGTCAGTAAAGAAATAATAATGAACAGGAAAGGAATATACGACCTAGTCTCTACCAGGTTTCGTAGACCACTTCGATGGGAGTACATCGGAAAGATTCCCAATCGAAGCAGGAGTTTTCTTAATCAGAAACCAAGGATGGTGCCAGTTTTCATCCTTGTTCGGGAGGTGCGAGATGACGTTTCTATTGGCATTTGGGTATGCCGAGAAGTATCCCGTTTTCTTTGACGAACTTCTCACACTTAGAAGTTCATTCAGCTCAGGGACTCCAATGACGTAGCCAGCTTCCGCCGCAACGGTTATAATCCCGAGGATAGTTCGGAGGAGATTAGGGGTTAATTGAGGTAAAGCAATCTCGAGAGCCGCCAAGAATCGAACTAGGGCTTCGGGAAGGGGGAAGGTCAATCCGCAGCCCTTGAAGTAAATTTCGTAAACACAAAAGTAGCCGACACGGTGGTTCTCCGAGGATTCCGTAGGATCGGCTATTTGCGCCTCCGCTATAATTCCAGGAGGAATTTTACAAAGCCCCTTTAATCGCTCAAGGGATTGAAGAGTACAGGTGGATTTGTAATGAGGACCGGCGATATCGCTAGGACGAGTGCATTCGTCATTACTAGAACGCCTCTCGTCGTAAGACGGAGATTCGGGTCTTTCAGAATCAGAAGTCATCGGATAAAAATGAAAAATTCAAGATCCGGCGAAGAGAGGTTCGGCGAAGAAAAGTAGAGAGAAGTTTTGATTAAAGCACAAAAGTAAAAGAAGGAAGTAATGGTGAAAAGAAGTTACCTCACACGACTAATGATGAAACCGCCTTGGAAGTTGTGTGGGAAGTGGGAAGGTTTTTTCCCGTTTTAATAGTAATTAATTAATATATGGTCATAATGATGACAGATGTCAATCGGGTAAAAATGGCTAGTGCCGAAATTAAAAGAGTGATGAGATTTTCGGCGGGAAATCAGAAAGATTCTCGAGCGCAATCTTTGGTCATTTAAAGCATTTAAAGTCCTCCGAATCGGAATGACACTTCGAAGAACTTGGGGGGCTAACTGTTGGTGTCGGATCCCGCACCAGAAGTCCGAGACCAACCAAAGATCGCCACGTAGTCAAGATAAAGGCCCATAAAAGATAAAGCCCGTCAAATCCATGAGCCAAGGGAACAGTCGAAGTGGTTGTCACCACTTCGAGAATCCGAAGTAACTGCACTGTGACATGAGTTCAGTGTAGAAGACACGGACAAGTCGGTTCAAGGACACTTGGGCCAAAAAGGCGAGGCCCATGAAGATCAGAGTCAACTCAAATTCAAACGTTGAGCATTAAAGTCAAAGAATCAAAACGGACACATTTAAGAAGGAATAATTGTATTTAATTATTCATTTTAATGTCGTTTCTCTATGTATAAATATAAAGGCCAATGGCCATGTAAAAGGGATCTCTCTCTTTAAGCAAGAAATACTATAGCAATTTTTGTATTCATAAGCCCTTTACGTTCTTATTTTTTGTCCTTCAAGAATAATCTTTCCTACTAATAAAAATACTTGAGTGTGTGAATCCGACATCCACATTAGAGATCTTGAACACAAATCTCTAAAAAATGCACCTATACCTGCAATTTAATTAATAACTGTAAACAAAAAAAGAATATATACATGAATAATAACATATTAGAATAATTGAAAGATAAGTTGTTTGTACCTGCAATTGCTTCATGGACAACATTTGGTAGGAGTTGTGTAAACGCAAATGGTAGTAAACGCTGCATGAAGACGTGACAGTCATGACTTTTCATCCCAGCTAATCTACCACTGTGATCATCAACACAATATGATAGATTTGATGCATAGCCATCAGGAAATTTAACATCATCAATTATCCACTGAAAAAACTTGGTCTTCTTGCTTGCATCTAATCTCCATATAGGAATAGGACCTACTCCGTCTGCAAGCAAATGGAGATCCTCGCGCGCACATATATCGGGTAAATCCATTCTGGATTTGACATTATCTTTAGTCTTACCCGCGACATTTAAAATGGTGTTAATTATATTGTCAAAGAAATTCTTCTCAATATTCATAACGTCAAGACAGTGGCGGAGTAGATGATTTGTCCAGTACGGTAACTCCCAGAAGATACTTTTTTTATGCCAATTATGATGTTCTCCATATCCATCAATTCGGACATGGCCATTACCCCCTACCGATGCTGTACAGTCAACATCAAAATCACTAAATTGATTCAATATATAATCACCATCATACTCAGGTGGCGGTGGATCACGGATACTCTTGTTCTTGCGGAATAACGTCTTACTACGACGATATGGATGATTTCGTCTTAGAAAACGACGATGACAATCAAACCAACTTGATTTCCGGCCATGTCTTAGTTGGAAGGCATCTGTATTATCTTGACAATATGGACATGACAGTCTTCCATGAGTTGTCCAACCCGATAACATGCCATATGCGGGAAAGTCACTAATAGTCCACATCAATACAGCACCCATGTTAAAATTTGTCTTTGTGGAGACATCATATACCCAAACCCCTTGGTACCATAACATTTTTAACTCTTCTATAAGCGGCTGTAGGAACACATCAAGTGAACAACGAGGGTGGTTTGGACCAGGAATCAAAATGATTAAGAAAAGAAATTCTCTTTTCATGCAAAGGGAAGGTGGGAGATTGTAAGGGGTGACTATTACTGGCCACAAAGAATATTTTCTACCTGACTTTCCAAATGGATTGAATCCATCCGTGCATAAACCAAGATAGACATTCCTTGGTTCATTAGCAAAGATTGGATATGTAGAACAAAAATGTTTCCAGGCCGATGCATCTGATGGATGTGAAATCTCCCCGGTTAATTCATGTTCAGCGTGCCATCGCATACCCTCCGCTGTCCGATCTGACTGATACAACCTCTTCAACCTATCAGCCAAGGGCAAATACCACATACGCTTATATGGTATTTTGTTTCGCCCACTAGTAACCTGAAACCTTTCAGCACCACAGAAACGACATTGAGACATATTTACATTATCTCCCCAAAAAATCATACAATTTTCTCTACACACGTCAATCATTTGGAATGGTAAACCTAGCCCAGATACCAATTTTTGGATTGCGTTGTATGAAACTGGCGATAAATTATCTTCCGGTAGATAATCGTGGATAAAATCAGCCCACGCATCAACGCAATCTTCACTTAAATTGTAGTCTGTTTTGATGTTCATCATACGTGTTGCGGCGGATAAAGGAGAATGACCCTCTCTGCATCCTGCATATATCGGATGATTTGCAGCATCTAACATATCGAAAAATCCCTGTGTTTCTAAGTTGGGTTCCTCCGCAACATTAGTATTTTCTACGTTATCATGAAATTCACCACTACCAATTCCAATTACATTATCTTCTTCCTGGTGAATATGCTCATCGCTAATTATAACGTTTTCATCTCTTCTTTCACGACTACTACTAGGACCCGATCTAAAATCCTCCCCGTGAGAAAACCATATATAATATCCTGGTGTAAAACCTCCCCAATATAAATGATTCCAAACAATGTCTTTTGCAAGAAAATGATCATTACAACATTTGACACAAGGACATGCCATAATACCTTCGATACGCGTCATTTCTTGATTAGATGCAAACTGCATGAATTCCATTAAACCTTCCTTGTACTCCTGCCTCATAGCTCCGGTCTCATCATCTAATCGATTATACATCCACTCTCTAATTTTATAAATATTATGAGAAGACATTTTTTTTTCCAAGATTTTCTTGTGTGTCTGTTTTTTTTTTGCAACTATTTTCTTGTGTTTATGATTCTTTCGTTGTCTAGTATATATATAAAACTTTTCCGACTAACATTTTGTCGGAAATTCGTCGGAAATATTAAAGGTAACCACTTTAGAATTTCCGACAAGTTTTCCGACTAATTTTTTCGATCAAGTTGTCGGGATTACGTCGGAACATGTGCAGTGAATAATCACGTGTTTACCTAGTTTTTTCCGACAAATTTTCCGACAAGTTTCCGAGCAGTTTCCGATGACATTGGATTGTCGGAATTTTCCATGGTTTCCGACAAATATTTCCGACGAAATTCCGACGAATTTTTAATCGTCGGAAAAGTTTTTATGTTTCCGACGAGTTTCCGACGAAATATTATTTTCTTGGAAGTTTGTCGGAAATTCCCCGGAAATCCGTCGGAATAATTCCGACTAAATATTTCATCGGAAATGTTCGTCGGAAATTGCTATGTTTTCTTGTAGTGTTAGAAGTTGTATCTAAAGATACCAAAGATTAATACTGTGAAAATATGATGAAGAAGAATAAAATTTGGGTGTAGATATTGATATTTTCAGCTGAACTTAGTAGTACCTAAAATGTATTCCATGTTACCATAGCTTCATAGTCATAGAAATGTTTCAAACATGATGCCGGACGTTATAAAATGTCTATATCCACATAATGAATTTGTGTTTCTATTATCTATTGTGATTAATTGATCTGGTCTTTCATGAGCGTACAAAATACATGAAAGTGTAGTTGTATGTTGTCTATGATGCAATTCAAGACAAGTTCATCAACACTCAGCTTGTTGACCGATTAGTTGATATCTTAACTAAGACTTCGATTGCCAATTATATTTGGTCCTCAAGTTAACATCTCTTGCTCCAAGTTATCTCTAAAGCCAGATTATTTCGCATTGTGTTGTAACAAATTCGATGATAATTAAGCATTTGTGGAATCCAAATAGAATCTGGTATCAGTCACTAGTGGAGTGTATTAGTAGAACTGGGGACTGTTTGATTCAACTTCACATTTGCCAAAAGCCCGAGCTCATTTGACACACATTAATATGATTTAATCACTTGTTGGTTCACTACATGAACTAGTGAACTCGTTCACTTGGTTTAGATATTCCAGTGTTTTTGATATTTTCTTAATAGTATCAAACATACGATTCTTTCTTTTACTGTTTTTTTTTATGTCGATATCAAACTGTTTTTTCTTCCGTCTGGACACATACACTTTTTATGTAATGCTCGTTAATTAAGTTTGGTTGTTATTATACTTCCACTACAAGAAAACATGCCTTTTGCGACTCCTTTTTGTGACTCTTCTTTTGGTCGCAAATATTTGCGACGCTTTTATTACACTTCAGTGACTCATTTACGACTACAGAAAAAACAGACGCATATTCGTCGCGAATATACGACGCCGTAGTATAGTCTGAGAATGGTCATAAATCCGCGACCCTTTTACGATACTTTTGCAACCCAAACGACATCCAATTTTTTTTGTCTGAAATATCTTCATCGTCACAAAAGATTCGTAAATTTACAACTAATTTGTCTCTCTTTAGAGACTTGTTCTGTTTTTTAAATTGTAATTTGATAAAATAGAATGTGTAATATGTTAAGTAACCATATTTTGCAATGTTTATAACTAATACATTGAAAGATTAGTTGTTAATGTTTTAATTTTTCATGTTTATAACTAAATCTTTGTAAGAACCTATCATGTATAAAATGTTACATAGACTTTCAAAAGAGAATGTTCTTAATCTATGTAAGTTTGAAAATAAACTTACCAAATCATTGTTTTATCAAATAAATTGAAAGAAATACTCCACAAATGGACTCTAGAGTGATATATAATACTTATACTAATGTATTTTGATCTAAATGTTGAGAAATCATAAATATTGGTTTGTGACTCATACACGATCGTCGCAAAAGTGTGTCTCTTTGCGATTACTTTGCCACTGCCTAGTGTTACAACGAATGTGCTACTCTTTAGTGACCATTTTGTTACGAATTTTGCGACGAAGTTGCCTCGATTAGACGAATTATCTAACAATTCTAAAATAAAGTCTTGTGACTCATGCGAGTGGTCACAAAAGTGTCACTTTATTGTGATTCTATTGCTACACTATAATTATTTTGCGACTACTTGTGCAACCAGATTGCGACCGACTTGGGACCGGTTTGTGATTTTTACCAAAATTTAGGGTTTTCGATTAGGCGGCAATTAATCCCTCGTGTTTTTTTAGGTGTGACTCATTTGACACGGCTTTGCGACTACTTTTCTTTTATGTCTACTAGTGAAAAGTCACAAACCCAAACACTTAGCATTTTCTTCGATTTCTCCGCATCTTCTTCGATCTCTCTCTTCCATTCTCTTCGATTCTTCCTCTATCTTCCTCTTTTCTCTTCGATTCTTCCTCTCTTCTTCGATTCGATTACTCTTCTTCCTACTTCAATTCTCTTCCTACTTCAATTCTCTTCCAACTTCGATTCTTCGATTCGATTCGATTCTTCCTCTCTCTCTTCGATTCTTCTGTTCTCTGTAATGGCGCCAAAGGGGAAAGCAAGTAGGGGCCGTGGTGGTGGGAGATCCGGTGTACGAGTGTTCAATGGTCGAAACCCTAAAGTTGCTGTCGGAACGTCTTCGAACGCCTCCAATCCTTCGTCTTCAACCGCAACTGTTCCGAGTCAAACAACTTCGATGAGTCAAACATCTAGGCCAACTGTTCCGAGTCAGTATCCGGCGTCGTCACAACCACCACCTCCTGCTCGCCTTCCATCACCGCAGGTTAGTCAGCAACAGCCGCCTCCTCATCAATAGCCGCCTCCTCATCAACAGCCGCCTCCTCATCAACAACCTCCTCCTAATTATCAGCAGCAGCCGCCGCTTTATCAACCGCCTCCTCCTAATTATCAGCAGCCGCCGCTTTATCAACAGCCGGGTCCTTATCATCAACCTCCTCCTTATCAGGTATCATAGAATCTCTCTTTTGTTCTTGTCTCAGTTGTGTGAATCAGAGTTTTGTCTGTAGATTAAGGCTATTAGGTTAATCAGAGATATCAATGTCAGTACACAGTTTCCTTTTTTCTTGTCTAACTTGTTACCTTCTTGTTGTATCTTCTTCAGGACCAAGACCATCCTCACGACCAAGTCCATCCTCAGCAGATTCCCCAACCTCATATGCCTCCTCAGGAAAACCCTAATGCTCCACCGCCTGACTACCAGCAGATGTTAGAGAATTTGTTGGTTCTGCCTGGCCGAGAGCATCTTCCACGGCTGAGTAATGTCCCAATTCCAGGCGTTGAGACTATATGGTATAAACCTCCTCTATGTTTAGCTTAATGTTTGGTTAATGTTTTTCATTAAATTAGTTCTCATGTGTAATGTTCTAGCTTGATTATCATAAATTAAGGCTATTAGGTTAATCATTGTCTGTTTAGATCACTTGTTCATTGTCTAATGTCTGTTTTTTATCAAGTGTCTTACTAATGATCTAATGTCTGTTTTTATCAAATGTCTTACTAATTGTTTGTTATCTTATGTCTAATGTCTGTTTTTATCTATAGGTTTGGCCGAGACAAAGGAAAATTGTCTAGGAGTATTGCTGGAATATTTCGGAGAAAATTTGATGGACCTTTTACTATAGCTGGAAGGTGACTCCTACAGCCATTCAAGAGCGATATTTCAGATCATTTGCGGTAATGTTTGATATTCCTATCAATGTGTAATAGTATATGTTGCAATGAATTAATATGAGTTATACTAATTCATACTAATCTGTGTAGGGGAAATTCAATTGGGATATTGGGATTACGGAGCTAGTCAGAGAAGGATTCTTGGTCATCGCCAAGAAAAGGCTTAAAGGAATTGTTAGTCAAGCGAAGCTTTCTGGTCTCCAACCGTATTGGATTACCAGTAATGACCTGTGGGCACAGATGTGTGCTTATTGGAAAACTGAGGAAGCAATTGAAAAGAGTGAAACTGCATCACAGTCCAGAAACAGTGATCGTAATGGTCTTGGAGTCCACAAACACGTATCAGGGCAAAAATCATTCATGCAAGTTCACCAAGAGCTGGTATGAATCTATATAACCTTTCACTTTGTTTTTAAATATTGCACTTAGATCACTATATGTTGTTACCTCTGTTCTGTGATTTTAATGATGTCTTTGTATCATTATAGGAGGAAGAATTGGGGCGTCCTGTGTCATATGGAGAAGTGTTTATGCAAACACACACAAGAGCAGATGGTACTTTTGTAGATGCTAAAGCCAAACAAGTAGCTGAGGTCTATAATAAGAGCATAGAAGAGAGACTGTCTGAACTGGCTGAAGATGGTGAAGACGCTTCAGATGATTCCTCTCAGCAGTCAACTCACCGGACTCTCACCATTGAAGAAAAGAATGAACTCTTTCTTAAGGTAATCTCGTGTAAGTTTTTGTTTAGAGTTTGCATATCATCATCACTGTTTGGTAATCATATATAGAATCAGTCCATGTATTTATGATTAATACTTGAATGATTCTGTTTTTGATCTTGAATGACTCTATTTGCTAATACTTGAATACTTGACTGATTATTTTTGCTTGAGCATGATTCTGTTTTTTTTTCTTAAGTGTACTGAAACAGATGTGAAGGGGAACTATTTTGGCATTGGATCTCTTAAGGTGACCCTTAAGAAAGGGAAAAGAAAAGAAAGCTATGCTAGCAGCTCTTCTTCCTCCATAACCGAGCTTCATGATCAACTTCGTCAAAAGATGGCTGAGCACGACGCAGAGAATGCTCGACGTGATGCGGAGCAACAAGCATCTCAAACTCGGATTGCAAACTTGGAGAGGCTTGTTATGTATTGGAAAGAGAATGATCCTGCCTTTGCAGCTTTTGTTGCATCTCAGCCACAACCAACTGCACCAGCCAACACACAAGCCGCCAATGCAACAGCCACCAATGCAACAGCCAGCGCCAATGCACCAGCCACCGCCAATGCACCAGCCACAGGCGCCACTGCACCAACATGAACCGTCGCAGCCACAACAACACCTTCTTCATCCTTCTAAGTGCTTTTGTAAATTTTTCTTTCTCTTATGAACATGATGAATATTGTTAATGTTTAAGGTTATGTAAGGCTTTTGATTACATTAGGGCTTTTGGTTAGCAACATTAAGGATTTGATTAGCAACATTTGGATTTATATGAATTCGGTTTTGTTATTTTTAGAATCAAAATAAAGCTTATTTGCGACTAATTAATAGTCTCTCAAAACCAAAATTAGTCTCAATTAAACGACTGCAATGTTTGTCACTAATTAGTCGCTAACTAACATGCGTAGCTAAGACGTCGCAAAAATACGACTCTTAATGTCAGTCTTTATGTCGTCGCTTATCTGCGATGACATAAATTAGTCTCAATACCGTCACAAATATGCGACTACAATGCGACCATTTAATTTAGCGACCGTTTTTTAGCGACCAACTTTAGTAGTCGCAAAGAAGTCGCAAACAACGATTAGCGACCGTTTAAGGACTCGTTTGGGAGTCGCAAAAGACATGTTTTCTTGTAGTGTTCCCTATCAATTAAACGCTGCCATTCACAAAATATTTGAACACTTCTAGAATATTTGAAGAAGTTCAATATTTGAACACTTCTAGTATAAGTTTTTCTTATCCATATCCACAAAGAAATATTCACATTCTACAAGTTAGACTTATTGCCCATGATTCATTTGTAAACTATATATATATATATTTTTGAACACTTCTAGAATATAAGTTTTTCTCATTCATCATATCCCCAAAGAAATATTCACATTCTATATATTTAGAGCCGGCCAAGAGTACAAGCCAGCCAAGCTGCTGCTTGCGGCCGTCAAATGTTTATATATTAAATTGGCCATTTTTTTCTGTGAAAAGTCGTTAGTTCTGTTGGAAACGTACTACTCATTGCGGTAAATGGTCGCAGGTGCGAGACACCAGCAGATGACGATGTTTTTTTTTTCTTTTTTTTCCAAGGGAAATTCAGCCAAAAAAAATTTCTGCTTGTAGCCACCAAAACATTAGGAAAGGCTCTGTATATGTTAGACTAATGTATGATTTATTTGTAAACTATGATGTAACCGCTCTGATTTGTTCCTCTTATGTTATTGATGAACTAGTCATTATAATTAGTGTCTTGCCAAAAAGTACCCTTCTACCTTGTTAGCATTACACATTACAAACAGTTAGTTCTCTCGAAATTGTAGTAAAAAATGTAGGAAAGCCCGTATTGGTTGACCGGTGACAGCACACTTTCACCAATCAATCCAACAAAGTATGCAACCACACCGATAACCAGGCCCGGCCCGCCACCAATTCTCAAGATACAAAATTATTGGGCCTCCAGAATTTTTAAAATTTTTAGTATCAAAATTAGACCCCAATTTTTTCTGAATATTGCAAAATACGCCCCAAATTTTCTGAAATTTTAAGATTTGATCTCAAATTTTTAATTTCTTCTATAAAATCCATCAAAAAAAAAATTGTTTTGTATTAAGCCCTATATTTCACAGGGCCGATACTGCCGATAACATCACAATTTCATGTGTACCAATCAATCCAGCAAAGTATGCCATCACTGAGACCGAGGTATACTTTGTTAGAATGATTGGCACAAATGAAATTGTGTTGTCGTGTGAACATCCACACATAGGAGGTAATATACGTAAAATATGCTAGCAATAATGTTCATGTATACAAAACACTTCATGTTGTGGTGTTCTAGTCCATAGTGCTTGACCCTCCTCACGATTTCGTGGTGGAGACACTACACTAAACCCTAGACTCCCCTATTTGGTAGAATTTTTGCGAATTCGATTTTAGGGTTTTTGCCTCTCTCGTCATCTTTCATTGATTCATTGCAACAAACCTATTTATACTACTTCCATCGTTAACCTTTTTTTTAAAAAAACTACTTATTTAACTTACTAAACCCTACGAAACCCATCTCAATATGGGCCTGACTTTATATAATGGCCCAATGGCCCTTTCCTCTTTAATTATGACTTTCTTCGTTGACTCTCCTTCTTCTTCTTTCGATGGTAAATTTGACGGAAAAAGTAAACGACGTCGTTTCTGTGAAACGCAGAGCTCTTTGCTAAACTTCTTCCGTTTTTTTTTTCTCTCCAACCACAAGGAACGATAACAAAATCATCAGATCGCCAGAAAAAAAAAAACCAATTGCGAAATGGAGAATCTCAGCTTCGAGAGATCTGCGTCAATCTCCATCTAGATGTGGCTACTTCTTCGTCTCCATAGAAGCATAATTTCATCAGATCTCGCTGATTAATCATCCGCATTTGGATCTGATTCGAAACTCCTAGGGAAGAACATGGCAGGAGCGGCCTCGGCTCTGTTTCTGCTCGATATCAAGGGACGTATTCTCGTCTGGCGTGATTACCGTGGCGATGTCTCCGCTGCTCAAGCCGAGCGATTCTTCACTAAGCTCATTGAGAAAGAGGTTTTTCTGATCTTCCTCTTATCGCTCATTGATCGGTGTTTATTGCTGAATTATTATAGAATTGGAAAGGAACAGAGAGATAGTGAACGAACTTGTAGATTTTTGTGTTTGAGATAGTCGTCAATTGGAATTGAAACATTTCGAAGCAATGAACACGCTTGATTTTCGTCTGTACTAGAAATCAAATTGATTCGTGTCCGTATTTGTGATCTGATGCTTTGGATTAGAATGTGATTTGAATCAGCATTTTGAAGAAATCAGAGTAAGATTCTTATCATTGTTTTGTTTAATTGTTCAGGGTGATTCACAGTCAAATGATCCAGTTGCTTACGATAATGGGGTTACTTATATGTTTGTACAACATAGTAATGTATACTTGATGATAGCATCCAGACAGAATTGTAATGCTGCCAGTCTTCTCTTCTTTCTTCACCGCGTAGTCGATGTAAGTAAATTCTTTTCTCTTAAGGTTCCATCTTTTTTTTCCGGGTGTTTGATGTAATGGCAATGGTTATAGGTTTTCAAGCATTACTTCGAGGAGTTAGAAGAGGAATCATTGAGGGATAACTTTGTGGTTGTGGTATGTTAAGCTTCTGTCATCGCCCTTTTAGTACTATTTGGCAATACTTGCTCAATCAAAAAGATCCTTCAAAATTCGGAATAGTATTTGTCTTTGTTAAATGCTGAAATTTATTTCTGGTGCTGGCAGTATGAGCTACTTGACGAGATGATGGACTTTGGTTACCCTCAGTATACCGAAGCAAGAATTCTCAGTGAATTCATCAAGACTGATGCATATAGAATGGAAGTTACACAGAGACCTCCAATGGCTGTGACAAATGCCGTCTCCTGGAGGAGTGAGGGAATACAGTACAAGAAAAATGAAGTGAGTGCTTTTGTTATCAAGAGAGGAATGTGTTTGTGTTGTGTTTCGGTTTGCAAATGATGACAACCTGCTCCCTTTTTCAGGTTTTCTTGGATGTAATTGAGAATGTAAATATTCTTGTCAACAGTAATGGGCAAATTGTCAGGTCTGATGTTGTTGGAGCACTGAAGATGCGAACTTACTTGACGTATGTCAACAGATCAAATTTTCAATATACCTAATCAGCCAAAGCATGTTAAATCACTTCCCTTTTGCTTTGATCACTGTCCTAGCGTTTTATTTGACTCTTTGATCCATTCTATTGTAGTGGAATGCCAGAGTGTAAGTTAGGACTGAATGATAGAGTATTGCTGGAAGCGCAGGGACGAGCAACAAAGGGAAAAGCCATTGATTTAGAGGACATCAAATTTCATCAGTACGTCTTTAACCCTTCTAGTTTCTTTTAATTCTAAAAGGTTCTATACTTGAGCTTTATGTATTCTCTTCTTCAACAATCAATTATTTAATGCAGGTGTGTTCGATTGGCCCGTTTTGAAAATGATAGGACGATATCTTTCATACCACCTGATGGGGCTTTTGATCTGATGACATATAGACTCAGTACTCAGGTTTGACATGTGGTATATAGCATTTACTGGAATTGTTCCGCGTCTTCAACAAGTAAATATCGTGATTTGTTTCTTTTATTTTCAGGTAAAGCCTCTTATATGGGTGGAAGCGCAAATAGAAAGTCATTCCAGAAGTCGTGTTGAGATGCTTATAAAAGCCAGGAGTCAGTTCAAAGAACGAAGGTAAATATATTATACGATATTGTGCCACATTTCCTTTTCTCTTTTACTGTAATGCAAAGATCCTGATGATCAGATTCTTTGAACCTTTGACCGAAAACTTTCTATTTGTAGCACCGCAACGAACGTTGAGATTGAGTTGCCTGTACCGACCGATGCATCTAACCCCACCGTTAGGACATCTCTAGGGTCTGCCTCTTATGCTCCTGAAAAAGATGCGTTAGTCTGGAAAATCAAATCTTTCCCCGGGAACAAGGTATAAACTTATAACACTAGCAAGTTTTATAACATTCTTAAATCCAGTGGAAACAATCAGCAATGTAGTATCAATGCTAACCTTCGGAAACCAATATAGGAGTACATGTTAAGGGCAGAGTTCCATCTTCCAAGTATTACTGCAGAGGAAGCAACACCTGAGCGAAAAGCTCCTATCCGTGTCAAATTCGAGATCCCTTACTTCACTGTTTCGGGGATTCAGGTAAGCTTGTGCTCAATAATAAATGGTTTCTATATTTTCTGCATTTTTTAGTTCATCCCAGTGCGTTAGTGTCTCTTCCACAATGTCATTAAATTATATGTTTTCTGGTGTGTAGGTTCGGTACCTAAAGATAATTGAGAAGAGCGGGTACCAAGCACTTCCATGGGTGAGATACATAACCATGGCTGGTGAGTACGAACTAAGACTCGTGTAAGGCTCATTTAGTTTCATCGTCTATGTCATTGTGATTCCCACATTCCTCCGGGGAATTGCCTGGATCAAATGAAGCAAAATGAAACAGGACAAAAGTAGAGAAAAACGAAAATGTTTTGAAACATTTTAGCTGATCAAATTTTCCTCTAATCTGTTTTAGAAGCCATATTCTTGTGAATTTGTCTTTATGGTGATTTTATCTTATTTTACATGAGGCTCTTTGTAACCTTCACGACATGGTTATTTTTTTGTTTCTTATGCCCGTGACATTTCTGTCTATGTGTTTGTTCTGCGATCGAAATTGTTAAACGTTGAGGTTTTGGTTTTGGGGCATCAGTCTATGTTTAGTTGTTTACCAAGTTTTTCTCGAGTACGATCAAAATTAATAAAACTGAAAGAAACAAACCATCTTACATATAGAAAGATTAGAGATAGCCAACTATGGAGAGACTGAGTACAAAACTTGGGGTGTATTTACAGCTGAAAATATGGGCCCTAACGAAATTATCCTTAAGCCCATTAAGAGGTCCACAGTCCATTTTCTTCTCCTCCTCCAATTCTGTTTCGAGCTTTGGAAGTGACAGTGAATTAGGGTTTTACTCAAAAACCTCCTCGTTGTCGTTGCTCACTGCTCCGACGAGAAAATGGCGATGCGACATTTGAGCCGATCGAGAGACGTCACAAAGAGATCGACGAAGAAGTACATCGAAGAACCTCTTTACCATCGACTATTCAAAGATGGCGGCACAGAGGTCAAAGTTCGACAGCAGCTGAATCAGTTCCTCAAAGGCACTAAACACGTCTTCAAATGGGAAGTCGGAGATACGATCAAGAAACTCCGAAATCGCGGCCTCTATTACCCAGCTCTCAAGGTTTCATTTGCATTTTCGATTCTTCAAGATTAGCTTCACAATAATTTTCAGATTATTACAACCATTTGCTTTAACCCTGTTGAATACATATAGAAATGTAGATTCTTAAGTGGTAGTTTGATTCTCATTATGAACAATTTAGTAATTGTTGAGTGTCTTCTATTGAAATTGGTGATGATTGTTTTTTTAGAATTCATATTTTTTGGTTTGTAGCTATCTGAAGTTATGGAAGAGAGAGGTATGAACAAGACAGTGAGTGATCAAGCAATCCATCTTGATCTTGTTGCTAAAGCTCGGGGAATTACTGCTGGGGAGAATTATTTTGTTGATCTTCCGGAAACATCTAAGACGGAACTCACGTATGGGTCTCTTTTGAACTGCTACTGCAAGGAGTTGTTGACGGAGAAGGCGGAAGGTTTACTTAACAAGATGAAAGAGCTTAACATTACTCCTAGTTCCATGTCTTATAACAGTCTCATGACTCTTTATACCAAGACAGGTCAGACTGAGAAAGTTCCGGCGATGATCCAAGAATTGAAGGCTGAGAATGTAATGCCGGATTCATACACGTACAATGTGTGGATGAGGGCTTTGGCTGCTACTAATGATATTTCTGGTGTTGAGAGAGTTATCGAAGAGATGAATAGAGATGGTAGAGTTGCTCCAGATTGGACTACGTATAGCAATATGGCATCGATATATGTTGATGCTGGACTGTCTCAGAAAGCTGAGAAGGCTCTTCAGGAACTGGAGATGAAAAACACGCAACGGGATTTTACGGCATATCAGTTTCTTATTACTTTGTATGGACGTCTGGGAAAACTGACTGAAGTTTACAGGATTTGGCGTTCGTTGAGGCTGGCTATGCCGAAAACCTCAAATGTAGCTTATCTAAACATGATACAGGTGCTGGTCAAGTTGAATGATTTACCGGGTGCTGAGACACTGTTCAAGGAGTGGCAAGCTAACTGTTCTACTTATGACATCAGGATTGTAAATGTGTTGATTGGAGCTTATGCTAAAGAGGGTCTCATCGAAAAAGCAAAAGAGCTCAAGGAGAAAGCTCCCAGGAGAGGTGGCAAGGCCAATGCTAAAACCTGGGAAATCTTCATGGATTACTATGTAAAGAGCGGTGATATGGCTCACGCACTCGAATGTATGTCTAAGGCAGTTTCTATCGGCAAAGGAGATGGTGGCAAGTGGATACCGTCACAGGAAACAGTCAGAACTTTGATGAGCTATTTCGAGCAAAAGAAAGATGTTAATGGAGCTGAGAATTTGTTGGAGATTTTAAAGAATGGAACAGATAACATAGGCGCAGAAATCTTTGAGTCATTGATAAGAACATATGCAGCAGCGGGAAAGAGTCATCCTGCTATGCGTCGACGTCTGAAGATGGAAAACGTGGAGGTTAATGAAGTGACAAAGAAGCTACTTGATGAAGTATCTCAGGAGGTGTGAGGTCTGTTCCATCTCTTTCCCCTTCATTATTTCCTTCAGGCGACACACATTATTAGTCGTGTTAGGGGCACTTGCGTTGTCACAGCTCTGTTTCTTATTGGTAATAAAAATAGGCTCTGAATCGGCAAAATCAATCGTATGGGTCTGTTTTACTTCACCTTAGACTGTTTGTTCATGTTTTTGTGAATTGTTTCGGTCTTAGCTTGGATTTACAGTTGAGACAGCTCTCACAATGTAAGCCTATTTGTTTGAGATCTTATTTTGGTTCAAGACAGAAACATAATCAAGAATATGATATTTTGCTAAATAATGTCAATTAGGAACAAAATTTTGCGGATTGTGTTCCAAAATGCAATGAATATCTGGATTTTTTTTTCTTAATTACATCTGCAAAAAGATACCACTAAAAATCCTGGACTCTGAAAATTTTGAACTGCCTAAAAATTCTATTGTAGTTACATTTACCCGATTGATATTGGTCAAGAACATCCCCTGAAAACTAAGAAAGGAACATTTACATAAACATAATTAAGGATAAGCTTCTTTTGGTCAGTTTTGAGGAATTAGTTTTAGTGTTTTCTTCTATAGTGTGGCTCGATCATCTTATCAATGTAGCAAGCAACAAACAGTTAGTTCCCATCTTCCTGAGCTCATCTACAGCGTTCTGAAGGGTGTTGACTTGATGTGAATCTATGAACCCGTTGACACAAACACCGTAATCTGATACAGCCGCGGTCAAATACATTTTTAGCGACAAAACATTTCTCTTCCTTATGCTCTTCCTTGCGTTCTCAAGATTGAAGGATGCATCCACAAGAGTCGCATAGCAAATTGCAACAGTTGGATTTCCGTTTTTGAATCTCGCAGAAGCTGTAATGGCCAATTTCGTCTTAGCCTCCAAGGCTCGAATCGTGTTGTGTGTGGCTCGTCTCGGGTTTGGCCCTTTCACCAGCGGTCGACACAAGGTTGGGTATGCGGTTTGAGCACATAGGCTCGTGAAACGCGCTTCCGTGGCTTGGCTTGCCGCTAGGAGGATCACGATTGCGACGACAGTCGTGAGGTACATCTGGATTGTGTTGCGGCTCGCCATTTTCGTAAAAAAGTTGGAAGGAAATGATCACGGGTAATCGTCTAATCAAATTTCTCCATCTAAATATAGAAACCCTTTTGTTGGTGTCTAAATCATTGGTAATGGGCCTTTTCTGATATTTCTTTTTCTTTGGTAATTATAAGTTGATTAGTTTGAGGTTTAACTTCTTTGTAGGAGAAAATCTATTCTCTGAATATTTTATTTGTATCGTGACGATTGACAAACTAAGATTTTAGACGGCAATGTTAAAACTAAGATTTTAGATAGCAATGTTAATTATGTCTCTCTACAAGCATAAATTACGTATATATAAATTAGTATACATAAATTACATGAAAAAAATGAACTTGTATTGTGACATGCAAGAACTAACATAAGTTATATGGTCAACACCATAACCATGCATCATTTATTGTCTTTCGATTTGACTTTGATATTTCTGGTAGACATTATGTCATTCCTCAGATATGTGTTTTTCTATCTGATAACTGTTTTTTTTTTATGTTTTATGTCTACTTGACTGGCGAAAAATTTATGTGACAATCAATTGAATTCGTTGGATTCTACATTTTCTTCGGCAATTTCATCTTATAGGAGTATTATTTTGGTAATGTTGGAAAAGAGAAAAATATTGGGTCAAATCGAGAGACGTTAGTAATAATACACGACCATATAGGTACGAAAAATCCATTATGTCTAACGTCAAGAACTTCTAGTTCAAAAATAACTAACTCTTTGAAAATATCTATTCTCATCCAACGAATAACGAATGGAGGCGGAGAAGTAGATCCACCTTAAAAATTTAAGCTGACTCCTTTTAGTCCATCAATGGAGTAGTCAATATTAAATTCAAAACCAAATCAATCCTAACTTTAAAAACCCTCACTATATTTTAACTCTATATAGAAAGACGATTGCTAATATAGATAGCAGTAAAATACATATGATCTTTTCTTCCAAATCTTTCATTTTAAATGTTTTCGTTTTATTCTTTTATATATATATATATATATATATTGTTGATCAATTATGATGCATACCATCATTTAAAAAAAAAACATTTTTAGGACATCTATGGACTTGAATATTTATCAAACTCATTTGCTCATATTAATAGAGATATCAACCAATAGATATCAACTTGTTTAAATCTTTTTTGGCAAGTTTACATTTTATAAGATTAAGCTTTTTTGTATATATATATATATATATATATATATATATGAATATTATATTAACAAAAAAGCTTAATCTTATAAAATGTAAACTTGCCAAAAAAGATTAAAACAAGTATTACAAGCAAATGTTGAGTGCATATCAACAATATCTACCAAAGTATTGGAGGCGCGCAATCTGTTTTTACCTTTATCCAAGCAAAAAGAGAAGTCGAAGTTATGACGATGCATGGCGTTAAACACAGCCTGGACTAACCAAGTGCCATATGTGGACACTAAAATCGCATCTCAGCAGGAGATGCTCCCTTGTTTCCTCAAAATTTGAATAAAAACAACAAGAAGATGCTATAATTGTATAAGCAATCCTCAAGGTGTCAGTCTCATTCTTGTTGGCATGCATAGTTGGGAGATCCACATTGTAAAACTGTGCTTTGGAGGTTTTCTTTCGCTTGATTTGCAATAAATCGGCCTTCGTCGTTTGACAGCATGTATCTTCCTCGTTGAGGTGACATCGATGATATTCATCAAATTGTTTATCGCTTCATTGATTCCAAGAGCGTCAGCTTTTGTTGATGTCGATGGACCGATTGTTATTTGCTTTCAGTTTTTTTTTTGTTTTTTTTTTCTGCCATGGGACCAAACATAGGATTTATTTTCTTGTAACTCCTAATCATTTTCATTTTCTAATGAAATATTGACATTTTTAGCAAAAAAAAAAACATGCTTTGGAGTGGCTCTTTTAAAGAAACTTGAAGAAGACCAGTCTTTTTTGCTCTGTTTAGGATGAGAAGAAACTTGAGTAGTATATAAGGTACATTTTAAGGTCTCTTTACTCATTGTAAATTGGTTTTGAGTTGGAAGCCCATGAAACTTAACATTTCACTATATTGAGTAAGGATCGACTTCATAATAGGTGAATGTCTAGTCCCGAATGATTATTTTGAGAAATTAAGATATTTTTGAAAATTTTAGAGTGTTTGAGGATATATGAAAACGAAAAGTACGAGTATTCCATTCGAATCCCTTACCCTATTCCTTATCCGTTTGATGAAAATAGATATTTTCAAAGAGTTAGTTATTTTTGAACAAGAAGTTCTTGACGGTTACGAAACATAATGGGTTTTTTATACCGATATGGTCGTGTATTATCGTTAGTAATAAAATCATATTTATTTTTCATAAACACGTTTAATTAACATCTTTTAAATAAAATCCCACAACAATTATTTTAAAAAGCACCAATAAAATATTGTTCCTATATAAAAAGACCTAAACTATTTGTTTACTATATAAAAGTTAGTCTTATGTTGTTTTTGACAGTTTGCCCAAAAAAAAAAATGTTGTTGTTGACCACTTTTATAATGATTATATATGGTGGTTTGGTCGATAAAGAGCAAACAAACAACAATAAGACTAAAAATATTTTTAGGGTTGCTGTGGCAGAGACAAAGTTAAGACATCTAATTAGGAAATCGACAATATAAAATTTTATCTCAGGCGAACAAAAATCAAACATTACTAATGGCCCTTAACTTCGAAATAATTACAAGAAAACATACTGGTTTTTTTGACATGCGTGTGTGACAAGTACTTTGATTTTTAGGAGAGAGTAATAACGAGCTGAGTGACATTAAATGCTCAATATATGAACTGACCCTTACCAAACGAAAAACGTATTAATTGTTGTTTTCTCAAATTAGAGCAATTTTAACATGCTACAAATATACATTACACAATTTTAACATTTTTACATATGTAAACACATAGATATAGCGTTAAAAATAATTTTAGTGTTAAGTTATTGGATCTATATATACATGTAAATGTATATAGAATGTTATTAACATGTGTATACATCTACTATACATTTTTGCAGCAGTTTTTGGGGTACCCAAATCGGGTCAAATTTGTTTAATTTTGATCCGGAAATCTTCAATCGGATCTTTCTTTAAATTTTGGCAAAATTAAAAAACGAAAATAATTAATAAAATCTAAAATATATATACTTTCTCAACTAATTACTATATTTAAACACTTTATTTATGGTATATTCTCCACGATTTTTATAGATAAAGAAATCAAATATGATGATTTAATGCTAATATAACAAATTTGCACTAATTTCCTAAAACCTCTCTACCTAATTTAAACATAAATATATGATTCTTATTTCACTTTTATTTGATCTTATATTTATATTATTTTAAATTATTATAAAATATATAAATAGTTAGTAAATTTTAGTTTTTTTTTTTCTGCATATGTTACAATTCAAATTTTTTAAAACGGACATATATTACTCAATCGATGAATAAAAATATGTGTGTAATCTATATTAACAATTTTAAGAACAAATTGAGCATTTAATCATGTCGTTATTTTATTCAGACCCGAAATTGAGTCATTCGGATCTTTCTTTAATTTTTACAATTATCTAAAATGGAACAGTATATCACGGGTGAAATCCTAATTAGTATTTTCATATACAATTATAAATTGTTTTTACGGGTTGGTCCAAAAACACACACTAATTTAAAAATATACATGGAAACTATTTGAAAGCAACTTTCAAATTAACTCGAATTATATGACATTTAAATAAAAGTGTTATTAAAAAAATAACAAAATGATGTTTAATTTCATTTTAGATTATATGGTTGGATGGGTTTGGGTCAATATTAATACGAGACAATATACCACAGGTGAAATCCTATAAATAACAAATCAAAATACAATTATACAATCTTAAACACTAAACAAAACAAATACAACTTAAAATTTTTTATTTTAGATACAACGCATGTGACCCGCGGTATACAACAAAAAATATTATACACAATAAATTCATCAATTTATAAAAATAAAAAAATCAAATAATTAACCCGCGGAGTACCGCGGGTCATATCCTAGTATAAATACGTAAATAGAGCATGGTTAACATTTGTTGTACATGTATGCACACTACAAAGCCCAAACTGTAGAACATACCAAGTGAGCAGTGCATCCCAATTGAACATCGAAATATTATAAATTTTTTGGATTTTCGATTGATTTTCCTTAATTTTTGCCGAGTTGTCACCGGATCTATACTGGATTTTTTTCGAATTGTTATTGACTTTTCACCGGATTTTATTGAATTGTCAGAGTCACTGAATCTTCATCATATTTTGTCAAATTGTCACCGGAACTTATATAGATACTTCATATTAAGTTTTAAGTACTAATTATCTCTATCTTTAATTGGTTATTCTCTCTTCAAAAATAATCGAGAAGACAGTTTCGAATTATCCATGCATGGCCTTGCAAAATAAATATAGTTTAATCGGGTATTATGAGAGAATAGACCAATATATACATAAATCTACAATGTTTTTTTTTGGATATCCACAACATATTAATGTGTTTGTCTAGGTAGTGAGACGGTGTTAAAATGAAGAAGCGCATAAGGTTAATTTTGGCAAAAAATGAGAATTTGTCATAATTTATATAAAAACTAATTTGCTTCGGATCTATTGTCTCTTTGTTAATTATCTCAATATTTTATCTGGGAAACAAACATGCAAAAATATGCTATAAAAAACCCAACTATTTTTTGAATACATGACAAAATTTACTTTTTTGAAAAGAAAAAGAAAAAGAAAAAAAAAACTACAAATTCGTGACAAGTTGAGATTGAGTTTCCGACAAGTTTTGAAGATTAGACGAGTGTTTGTGTTTATAAGGTTTAGCTTGGAAGTTTGGTATTAGAGAAGTTAATTTATTTTTCCTTAAATTTTTCTTTTCTTTTTCCTATAATTTTACTTATGTTGTACTTATATTTTTACTTATAAATCTCTATTTAATTGTTAAAATAGTATATATTGTCATAACCTGATTTGTTATTTTTCTTACTCAGTATCTCACTATTTTATTTTAAAAACCATAAATATGTTTGGTGCAAAAGATATATTAATATTGGATAAATAAGAAATTTTTTCTTTTACTCATATATATATATATGGGAATTATTGTCATTTATTTAACAGCTGTAGATTAAAATCCATATAACTATTTTAATTAAGATTGAAATGCCTTTGATTTTTTTCCTTATACATAATGTTAATTATTTAATTAAAGATAAAGTAAAAACAAATTTTAAAAATATTAAGATAAGATCTCTGTGGGCCAATCGAATGGTCTTCTCTCTCGCTCTCACCTAAACTATCAAGTAATCTCTTAACTCTCTTCGTACTTGGGACTGATTCGTTTCGTAGCTTAGTTTGTGTGGAATATAGGGTTTAATTTTCGTTAGAAGCCATGGTTAGAACCTCTATCAAAACCAATGGCTCGGGGTTAGATAGGTTAAGCGATTTACCAGAGCATTTGTCGTGTAGGATACTCTCTCAACTGTCCACCAAAGACTCCGTTCGCACGAGCGTTTTGTCTAAGCATTGGAGAAACCTTTGGTTACATGTTCCTGCTTTGGATTTGGATACCATTGATTTTCCAAATAATCTCGTCTTTAAGGAGTTCATCGATAGATTTGTCGAATTTGACAAAGAGTTAGACTTAAAGAGATTCGAGTTATTTTATGATGTTAATCATGCCCACTCTTTTGATGAGTTTCTGTGGATGATCGATGATGTGGTTAAGCGTAGAGTTGGTCATGTAACAGTTATCAATAACGTGTATGTTGTTGATGAAACGTTAGTTACCATGCCTCTCTCGCTCTATTCATGTGCAACACTGGTGAATTTGGATCTCTCCTTTGTTGCCATGAATAAGCCACAGTCAGAATTGGTTTCTTTACCTTGTGTAAAGACCATGCATCTAGATGCAGTTAAGTTTAATGGTGATGATTCCATTCTGGAGACTCTTATCTCAAGTTGTTCGGTGCTTAACGATTTAACGGTGATTGCGCATCCTGGTGATTATGCCCAAGTTGTATGTGTTCGCTCTCGATCATTAAAAAGCTTCACACTAGAGTCTCAGAGTCAGTATCAAGACCCCAATGTTGTAATTGACTGTCCAAGGCTTGAGTATATGAGTGTTATGGAATACCAACCTGCAAGCATTGTAGTACATAGTATTGGTCCCTATGCAAAGGTGAACATCGATGTTATGTTTGAAGTTGACTATGAAGATCCACTGGCAATCACTATGATCCGCAGTTTTCTCATCGCGATATCCAAAGCCCGTGAAATGACCATCTCAACTCGAACTTTAGAGGTACATTTGATTGTTTTATTCCAAAACATTATGTTTATACATATTTATTCTTTCTTTATTGCTACATACACAGCTCATCGACGGCTACCATTTGAAGGTGAAAGAGTTGCCTAAGTTTTCCAACTTGTCTCGCCTAGATGCCTTGTTAGACAAGTCTTTTTGGGATCGTTTACCAGGTTTTCTTGGTTGTTGCATCAATCTGAATTCATTCGTCCTGGTACGTTTCTTTTGCATATGGTCATGTAATTACATTAGGATTTCTATCCCAAGATAATATTACATAATTTTTTTGTTTATGTTATTAGGAACTTGACGGCCATTCAGAGATAGAGGAGATTAAAGTTTCACCACTGCTTCAAGATGCCCTATCCGCTCGTGGGTTTGTTCAGCTGAAGACACCACTTTCAGTCACAAAGACATCAAGTGAAATGAGGAAAATAGCAGCATATTTTGTGAAGAAAAGTGGCTAAAAGTAAGCAATAACATATTATCCGGGTTTCTCTCATAAATCCATTTTTATTTCCAGTTATCTACCAATATTACATTTTATGTAAGACTTTATAATTTTTTGTTGGACATATGACTTTATGATTCCTAGTTATATGGATGTTTGTAAGGTAAATTTCCCTTTTTGGTTGACATGACTTTATGGTTCCTAGGTATACAGTTATTTATTGAAATAGTGCTAGTCGTCAACTATATTGCATCTATGGTAATCTCCGAAACCCTAGCTCTCTCTGCCTAGTAAACACTTTCCTTGCTCAATACTCTTTCCAGAGTAATTGTGTCTAGCTTCTTTTTCGGACTTGATTAAAATCACACGACTTAAATTCATGCTAACCCTTTGATTTTATTTTATAAAGTTAAGTTATAACAACCTTGCTGGTGATATTAGAATTGGTCAGGAAGATATGATTAGCAAAATACAAGATTCTTTTTTTTTTTTTTTGTGATATACCAATAATTCCCAAAAAGGATGAGCTTAACACCAGCTTTTTTGCCACGTATGGATAAATCTTTGGCAATATATGGCTCGATTGGATTTTGAGTTTAATGGCTTTCATAGATTACGCTAAAATTCGATTATTTTCAATAGGTTTATAGGTTTGATCAGTAACTTTATTGTGTGCTTTAGAAAGAGTTATGGTAAGGCATACATGATATATCATATTGAGGTAGAAACACGATCGCGAGACTTCAACAGATCGATGTTCAAGAAAATACAAAGTACGATAGTATTAAAAATACCTTCAACCATTTATATATCATATAAGTTATGTGATCATCAGTCAAGTGGTGAATCAATTTTCTCAGTGGTTATGTGTTTGGAGAAGTTATATCTAGCTGCTCTCCAAAAAGCCATGGGAGTGCTCAAGGCTCAGTGACTGACTACCTATTGGTTTACAAGACTTTAGAAAGCTAGCTAGTACATGATGTACTGTACATCTGAATCTGGAAAGGACAAAGATACCTGAGAGGCGAGAGCATTTCAGGGATATCATCGGTCAATTTTGGAAAATTGAGACTACAAGAAACTAAAGTACTGTGGCTATACTTATACTTTTTAACCACGTACCCGTTTCCAATTAATTTTGTAAACCGTTTCCACAGTTCAGTATATCCGTTTATGATTCCATGCAACCTAAAAAATATATACTATTTTATAATTGTGATTTATTGTTTATTGAATTACTGATAATGTATTATTTAATTCTTTTCTTAAAAAGCTAAATATGTTAAGCACAATATATATCTTCTATATATTATAACATAGTTTTTGGCTGATGTGGCAAGTCCACAAATTTTTTTTTTACCTTTTTTAAAAAAAAATTCGACTATCATATGTACCAAACACATATTTTCTTATCCTTATCATCATCCTCTTTAAACACTTACTCAAACACACCTTATTTTATTCTAATATATCTATAATATCCAAATTTAGATTTTTCAAATTTCTCTATTATTACCATATATGATATTTTGAAATTCCTATACACTTAATGCTTTGATATTTTGAAATGCACTTTAAATTTGAATATAAATTTATCGGGTTGGTTATATAACGTACGTTAGTTTGTCCATGTCACCATGTAAATTTATTACTTCGTGTAGATATCAATAAAATACTTTAATTTATATGTGTTAGTATATGTCGGGTTATACTTCGTGTAGGTGACAATCATTTTTCCAACATATAACATTTTTGCATATTTATAGTTCTTCCAAAAACAAGATATATCAAAAAGACAAAAAAAAAATACAGTAAAATCCTCTAAATATGGGACCAAAATATTTTATTAATTTATACTGATAAGCTGTTAAAATTTCACAAAAATATGAGTTCAAACAATTTGATCTAAATAAAATAAATGTTTTGAAATTACAAAAGTTTTTAGTTTGGGACATGAAATTTTAATATTTAGAAGAAAAGACAAATCATTAGAAAAATGATTCACTAACAAAGACAATGGTTGAATTCACTTATACAAATTATATACATAAGTGATATACATAAACTTAAAATTTTGAATAGTAACCTCAGTTGTTGTATTTGAGCCGCCAATATGACTATCGAAATAAAAATGATGCATATACAGAATTTTAAAACTTGTAGAAAATGTTGGCTATTTTTATGAAATATTTATAGACGATACTCTATATAATTATTAATTTATGTTATTAATAGACTATATATTTATATATGAATTCTAAAAAATATTGTCTTATTGAATTTTGTTAATTTTTATATTTGTTCGATTTGGGACGTGTTTATTAATTTATCGAGTATTAATTTATAGAGATTTTAGTTCTACTAAAGAAATGTCATCTTTCAAGGCATTCATATAATTTCAAATCTTTCATTACATGGAGGACAAATTTATTGATAAGGAAATATCTTAAATGACTTTGTCAAACAAGAAAATTATAAAATCATAATTTATTTTTTTCTACAAATATACCTCAAGATTTTTATTGTTTTTTATTTTCGTTCTTTTTAGTTGTTTTCTTATAGACTTTCATGAACATTTTATATAATTTGTATACCATCTAAAACCACAGACAAAGAGTTCGAGATGATGAAATATATAAAATGAATTGGTTCATCAATTTCCATCATAACGATCGTGGACAACGCAATGTATATAGGTACACTTGGTAGCAACACATTTACTTTCCAAACTGGAAATGGGGGATTAGATATGTTATATATTGCACCTTAGGATTAAAGTGGTTAAGAACTTTTGATCATTTGGTAAAAAATTCTCTATATGCATTGGAAATTTTGAGTGATACTCTACTCTCTTCTTAGGAGAATCCGATATTTACTGAAATGAAGTTATTTTTGGATAGAAATGAAGACAACTTAACTAAAGTCTAAACATTTTTCATTGTATCTAGTGCAGCACAGGTACAATATCAAGATCGACACCACTCGGAAATAACATCTCCTTATCTTTTTTTATATATATATATTTATTGTCTTTTCACAGCAAAACAAATTGTGGAGAAAAAAATGTAAGAAAGTACAGTTAAACCTCTACAAATTAATAAATATTAATTTATAAAGAATTCTGATTTAGTTGTTAAAACTTTAAAAAAATTAGTTAAAACAATTTAATCTAAATAAACTTAATGCTTGGATGTTAAAATTTTTGTAGTTTTCGACTTGAACATTTAATATTTAGAAGAAATTTTTTTTTTGAAAATAAGTAACAAATATAATAGATGAACTCACAAAGACAAGCGATATACATAAATTTAAATTTATGAGTAATAACTTCAATTGTTGTATTTGAACAACATATATGACTATTGAAATTAAATTATGCATATTTAAAATTTGAAACTTACAGAATATTTTGGCTATTTTTATTAAAAATTTATAGACGATACAACAATAACATAGTTCAAAAACACAACATAACATATTTTTTATATTATAAAAGTTAGTGGTGAGATCTAGTAAAATTTCGTTTAAAAAAAATACAAAAAATATTATATATATTTATTTATGTATGTGTGTGTGTAAACTTACATTACTAGTAATTTATGTTATTAAGAAGACTATATATTAAAAATAATTATCTTATTATTATATCAATTTTGTTCATTTTTACACTATCCCGATTTGTTTATTTATATCATATTAAAAAATAATTATCTTATTATTTATCTTATTATTTATATCAAATGGTGTGTCTTAGTCTCTCATATATTTCTTGGGAGACTAAGACACACCATTAGAGAAATAAGTAGACCAACTAACCTAAAAAGATTATTGATTAATGTGGCCTCTAAAATTCTTATACAAAATGTTGCCTAGGACACTCGCCCTTTTTCCATAGTGGTGGTAATCACGGCTCTGCGTCAGCTCGTTTAGGTTGGTCCATTACATACCAACCGATCAGATCGGTTCATTAATAAAGTTCTCACTTAGACATATGGTGGTCCGAGGTTATCCGGTATTTTAGGATGTGAGATACGACACATAGCTGCATATAATGTTTTCTCAAGAGGAACCATATTAATAATGGTTAGAAAAAGTTCTTGAAAGGTGATGACTTGCAGATCAAGTAAGCTTAATATCCTTTGTAACATCTCTAAACCTCGTTTTGTTATCCTTTATGGTGAAGATATCATCTGTTCAAACAAACTCAAGCTAAGTAGTTGTAATTTTGATTAATTTCAAACACTATCAGTCTTTCATCGGATTGAATATTAATGTGTTTGGAAAAAGCAAAACATTTGATGATCGGATCACCTTATCTAGTTATATTATATGATATTTTTCTATAAAAACAACAAATTATGAATACTGATATGAAATCATCAATGACGTTAAAGTTTATAGAATTTATATAATCTTTTTGTTCAAATGAAGACTACAATTTTGTTTTGTCCTCTTTAATTTTTTTCACTAACAAAAAAACTCTAGTAACATTAATTGCTTTATCTTCCACTCCACTCCACTCCACTCCTATAAATCCCACTCAAATCTGCTTCTGATTTCATAAAAATACATTTTCTTTGTATCTTTTTTTCTTAATCTTCCGAAGATTGATTCATCAATGGCAGAGGAAGCTTGTAAAGTGCGTAGGATGAAGTTAGGGAGCCAAGGTCTTGAAGTTTCGGCTCAGGGACTTGGTTGCAGGGCCGGCCCAGACCTAAAGCCCAGCAAGCAGATGCTTTAGGCAGCAAATCTTATATGTATTTTAAAAGGCATTAAAATTATAAAAGTGTCTTGTAGTCTAGTGGTATTTAGGACGTCTAAAGGTAGTTGGGCGTGGGTTCGATCCTTGGCAACCGAAGATTTTAATATTTTTTTATTTTTAGTTATTGTAAATGGGCATCAAATTTTGTTGGGCTTTAGGCATCATGAATCTTTGGGCCGGCCCTGCTTGGTTGCATGGGTCTCTCCGCCTTCTACGGTGCTCCGACACCTGAGACTAACGCCGTGGCTCTCCTCCGTCACGCCATTAACGCCGGCGTTACATTCTTGGATACTTCCGACATCTACGGTCCCGAGACAAACGAGCTGCTTCTTGGAAAGGTAACAAATTTGGTGACTGATGACTGCTCGTGGATTTTGTTTTTGGAATTAGGGTTTTAGGCTGTGATCTAGGGTTTAGGGTTTTAGGCTTTTAGGGTTCTGGTCAATCATCAAGTGCTGGATCTGTTTTCTCTTTGTGGTGGCAGGCTTTGAAAGATGGGTTGAGGGATAAAGTGGAATTAGCGACAAAATTTGGGATCACTGCTTCTGAAGATGGAAAATTTGGTTTCAGGGGAGATCCAGAGTATGTGAGTGCTTGTGAAGCAAGTTTAAGGCGTCTTGGTGTTACCTCCATTGATCTTTATTACCAGCATCGAATTAATACCACTCTGCCCATCGAAATCACGGTATGGCTTCTTGCTTTTAATCTGTTTCAATGTGTTAAATGTTACTCATAGAGAGCCAAATATGTGATGAGTAATAAGTATTTTTAAGGAAACAACTAGGGGTAGTTAGAGATATGCATGTAGTACTCTGTTTCTTGTTGCTTTATAATTTTTTGTTTGTTTTTGTTTTTGTTTTAGTTGTTTTTGTTCAAAGATTGGAGAGCTGAAGAAACTAGTGGAAGAAGGGAAAATAAACTATATAGGTTTGTCAGAAGCTTCAGCTTCAACTATCAGAAGAGCACACGCTGTTCATCCGATAACCGCTGTGCAAATAGAATGGTCTTTATGGTCGAGAGACGTGGAAGAAGATATCATTCCAACCTGCAGGTGTGAGGAATCAAAATTAGCCATAAGTTTCTTTGTCAACATGTTTAATTCATAACATGTCTCTTTTGATATCTCTAGGGAACTTGGGATTGGAATTGTAGCTTATAGCCCTCTAGGAAGAAAAAAAGCTTGTTCGCATCTGGACCCAAGCTTGTTGAGAATCTGGAGCAAGATGATTATCGAAAGGCAAGTACATGATTGATTCAGTTCTCTATTTCCGTAAACAGACATTGTACATAAGGAGCATATTTCAAGATTTGGAGTCATCTCATGCTTCTTGATATTACTCTGTCACAGGGTCTACCAAGATTCCAACAGGAGAATCTAGACAACAACAAGATTCTCTACGAGAAAGTCCAAGAGATGGCGACAAAGAAAAGCTGCACTCCTGCACAACTAGCTCTAGCATGGGTTCACCACCAAGGAGATGATGTTTGTCCTATTCCAGGAACCTCCAAGATCCAAAACCTCAACCAGAACATTGGAGCTTTATCAGTGAAGCTCACTCCTGAAGAGATGGTTGAGCTTGAAGCCATTGCTCGACCGGATTTCGTGAAAGGGGAACGATATGACAACAACATGGTTACTTACAAAGACTCAGAGACTCCACCATTGTCTTCTTGGAAAGAAAAATAAAATACATGTTTGGAAACTGTTTTGAGGGTATACCGCATTGGCCAAATCGAGGTAATATTGTGCTGAAGATGTGTCTGTGTGAAATAAGTTAAGTATATGGGTGTGCGAGTTTGCAATAAGAAAGAACCAATGCCTTAGAAAGAATAAAGGTTTTGTACAAAGCAATGCATTATGCTTTCAAGAATAAAATATGCATAATGCATTATGAAGATTCCATTACTTTATCTTGAACGGGGTGAGAGAAAAAGTGGTTGCAACTTGCAAGTTCCACAAGTTAATAATTGATTGAGAAAGAAAGTGAATAGATGTTAGACTATATCAAAAATGAATTTGACTTATGAAGATTCCATTACTTTATTGGTTAACAAATTCAATTTTGTTTTCGTTAAGACAGGAAAAAACTGCACCAATTAGACAAAAGCGACACGGCTTTTTCTTGTTCATCATCACACCAACCAAACTCCACTCAAATTCACAGCTCTACCTAGACAAGTCAATAGACAAAGAGAGAGAGAGAGTTGTGACAAGAGATTCATGGCGGAACCTTGCCGAGTGAGAAGGATGAAGCTAGGAAGCCAAGGCCTTGAGGTATCGGCGCAAGGCCTTGGTTGCATGGGCCTCTCTGCTTTCTACGGTGCTCCCAAGCCGGAAACCGAAGCCATCGCTCTCATCCACCACGCTATTCACTCCGGTGTCACTTTCCTTGATACCTCTGACATTTACGGTCCTGAAACCAACGAGGTTCTTCTCAGCAAGGTTCGATTTTTGATCATTCCCCATCTTCGATTTCATATTGATATTGTTTAATAGAGGAACTGGCCTTGATTCGTTGAGCTTCATAGCTGTAGAAAGGATTCCGATGTTGCAAGTTTGGATTTTTGTTGAAAATTTGGATTTTTGTCAGGCTCTGAAGGATGGAGTGAGAGAAAAAGTGGAACTTGCCACCAAATATGGAATCAGGTATGCAGAGGGGAAAGTAGAGTTTAACGGAGATCCTGCGTATGTAAGAGCTGCGTGTGAGGCAAGTTTAAAGAGGCTAGATGTTACCTGCATTGATCTCTATTATCAGCATCGAATTGATACTCGTGTCCCTATCGAAATCACTGTAAGTAAGCCCTCTCCTTTTCAATCTTCCTTGATGGTTTTGCAACTTTCAAATGAAATGGAAGTTATGTACTTCATCTCCGTGGCTAGGGACATGTTGGGGCTAATATAGAGTTGAAGAATTTAGATTTCAGAACCTGTAAAATGATCTGGTGAAATGATCTTGAACTGAGCGGTTTGGAGGCTTTCTCATCTATCATCACCTGTAAATAGTCCATCTTGCGAGGATAGGATTGTCACTTAGTCCTTCCAATGTGGGATCTTATCATCCCCCTAAGAATGTTTCATTTGAATAGACTCCTCCATTAGGTTTGACACTGAGCTCTAATTGGGTTGCCACACTTGATGACCTTTATAGAAAGCCGGCACCTTTTGCTGAACTTAACAATCTCTTTTGTCTGTCAATTTCAAAGATAGGAGAGCTGAAGAAGCTAGTTGAAGAAGGTAAAATAAAGTATATCGGTTTGTCAGAAGCTTCAGCTTCAACTATTAGAAGAGCACATGCTGTTCACCCGATAACCGCTCTGCAAATTGAATGGTCCTTATGGTCGAGAGATGTGGAAGAAGATATCATTCCAACTTGCAGGTATCCAGATTTCATTTAATCCTCCTTTCTTGATGCACTATCTATCAAGTACGTAACATCTTCTCTCTCTTTCTTCAGGGAACTTGGAATTGGAATTGTTGCTTACAGTCCTCTGGGACGAGGTTTCTTTGCATCAGGACCCAACCTTGTTGAGAACCTAGACAATAATGACGTCAGAAAGGCAAGTACACAGCCTTTTTATGACTTGTTTGATTGATGAACTGTTGGTAATCAACTCACTGTTTATCTGCTCAACTCTGTTTCTTATTGCAGACTCTACCAAGATTCCAACAGGAAAACTTAGTTCACAACAAGATTCTCTTTGAGAAAGTTTCTGCAATGTCGGAGAAGAAAGGGTGCACTCCCGCACAACTAGCCCTTGCATGGGTTCATCACCAGGGAGATGATGTTTGCCCCATCCCAGGAACCACTAAGATTGAAAACCTTAACCAGAACATTGGAGCTTTATCAGTGAAACTTACTCCCGAAGAGATGTCTGAGCTCGAGTCCCTTGCCCAACCAGAGTCTGTGAAAGGAGAAAGATCCATTAGCATCCTGACCACGTTCAAGAACTCTGAGACTCCACCATTATCTTCTTGGAAAGCCGCTTAAAATTGTCCGAGTTTCTCTGGTTGTTGTGGGGTTCATGACACTGAAGTGGTCTAACTTATATCAGCCAGATCAAGGTAATAAATGTGTTAATGCCTTGAAGAATAAATAATTTATAGAGTTCCCCAGGTGAAAACTTCAATTTACATTTCATACATTGTAACCAAACTCTATAAACAAATATATGTTCTGATACAAACTTAAATAACGTTTACACCAAAAATCTTACCAAGCTATCTATATCGTCACCCAACTCTATGAAGGATATGTGCGATGAAAATGTCTCGGTTCCATCTCTTTTGTTCTTGTTTTTTTCTTCTGCATTTCCCCCACTTCTCCTTTTTGATTTTCATAATTAGTTTTGCAGATAAAGATTTCCATAATATTCAACAAAAAAGTATAATTTTCATAAAGCTAAGAAAAAGTATTTATTTAAAAAATTAACTCACAGGTCATTAGATTTACTTCAATTTAATAGAGAGGTAAAGTGTTTAACTTAGACTCCGATGAGTAACATTAATTACATAATTGCATAAAATTATCACATAAATTGCAAATTGAAAACTCGCAGAAATTGTAGAATGAAAATTTGTGCTGATTCAATACATTTGTATACCCATTTACTAGATTTTAACCCGCGGTACACCGCGGGATGATTTAATTTTAAAGTTAGTATAAAAATATTTTGTAAATTGTATCTCCTTATAACATATTTATTTATATTATAGTTTACAATTGTTATTAAGTAACGGTATACCACGAGTCCACGAGATAATTATTAATGAACTGAGGATTTAACCCGTATTAAAGCGGTATATAAATATTGATTCAAATTCGTCCGCCATATAAATCATTTCCGAAATATAACCCGTTCCGTAATTTCTTAACCCGTCCTGTGATTTGTATTAAAAAAAATAAGGATTAAATCCGTATTGAAGCGGCGGATTAATGATATTTTAATCTTTTTATTATTGTTGATTCAAAAACCCGTCCCGCCAAACCCATCCCGCCAAAAAACTCATTTATTTTATTAATGTTCTTATTTATGATATGATTCTGAATCATTGTCTAAATATTTTAATCGATATAGAACGTTGAACACACATTTTCGTCAATTGGATAATATATGTCCGTTTTTAAAATTTCGAATCACAGTATATGCAGAAAAAAAATTGATTTTTTTTTTACTTTATGTATTATATGATGATTCAAAACAGTTAAAAACAAATCAAACAAAGGTGATAGGAGAATCATAATTATAAATCTTAATCAAATCTTCTAAAAATCTAAATTATTAAATATGGAATATCCAGTGTATGAGTTGGGTTAAATATAACCCGACCCAACAAATTTTTTGTGAAGGAATTTTTAAAATGGGTCGGATATCCGATATACCCGAAAGATTTTTTACCCACCCGTCACAAAAAGTGCTGCGATTATACTAGTATAGATTTGCAGAATGAGTTATAGGCGAAAAAGGCAAATTTGCGTTTTGTCAAACATCGTAGATAATTTTTTTTTATTAGTAAACTTTTTGCATAGTCGCATTAGAAAATGTCATTCAATTTAATAAACTTATAAAAAATATAATTGTTGTTAAAATATTATAACAACAAAAATAAAAATAAACCTCTTCATAAACATTATTAATAGATTTTAAATTTGAATTAACAAGAAAAAAAAATTGAAGTTTATAGTTTCTCACAAGTGAAGAAGACTGTTAAGAGTATATTTGGTTAAAAGGAGTTTGACTTGTGAAAATTCCATTACTTTTTTTGGTTAACAATTTCAATTTTGTTTTCGTAAAGAGGAAAAAAAACTGCACCAACCAGACAAAAGCGACACACGGCTTTTCTCTTCATCATCATTCATCATTCACCAACCCACCACCTCCAACAACAATAACTCCACTCAAAATTCACAGCTCTACAAGAGTCACCTAGACAAGTCAAGAGACAGAGAAAGTTCTGACTTCTGACAGAGATTCATGGCGGAAGCTTGCGGAGTGAGAAGGATGAAGCTGGGAAGCCAAGGCCTTGAGGTATCGGCGCAAGGCCTCGGTTGCATGGGCCTCTCTGCTTTCTACGGTGCTCCCAAGCCGGAAACTGACGCCATCGCTCTCATCCACCACGCTATTCACTCCGGTGTCACTTTCCTTGACACCTCTGACATCTATGGTCCTGAAACCAACGAGGTTCTCCTCGGAAAGGTTCGATTTTTATGATTCCCGATCTTCGATTTGATCTTCGGTTTTAAAATTTTGTTCTCTTTTGGGCAACAAAGAACGATTTAGAGATGGGAATTGGCCTTTGATTTCTTTGAGCTTCATAGCTGTAGAATTGATTTCAAAGTTTGGATTTTTTTCAGGCTCTGAAAGATGGAGTTAGAGAAAAAGTGGAACTTGCAACCAAATTTGGGATCAGTTATGCAGAGGGAAAGAGAGAGGTGAGAGGAGATCCTGAGTATGTAAGGGCTGCTTGTGAGGCTAGTTTAAAGAGGCTAGATATTGCCTGTATTGATCTTTATTATCAGCACCGTGTCGATACTCGTGTTCCTATCGAAATCACTGTAAGCTTCCTCTTGCAAATCCTCCTTCATGCTATAGTTTCAAAGTTTACAATTTGGTTAGTCTTAGTCTTTTACTCTTGTCCCTACCGAAATCACTGTAAGCCCTCTTGCCAATCCTACTTAATGGATTTGAAACTTTCAAATGAAATGGAAGTTATATAGTTCACTACTTCAAGAGAAATCTCAGAGAGCTTCACATCTTGGCTTGGTTTATCGGACTAATAGGGACAAAGAAAATAGATTGGAGATGATGTTTTCTGCTTAGGTTATTACTCTTTCGAAGTGGCTAGCTTATTCACAAAGAACAATGTCTGGTGTAATGATCTTTAACTGAGAGATTTTGAGGCTTTCTTATCTACTTTCACCTATAAGTACTCTCCTAAGCCAGCTTGTGAAGATAGGGTGCCCTTTGGACCTATTAGCCATTCACTTTTTCCTCTCCTTTCCAATGTGGTATGTTTGGTGATAATTAGTCCCTCAGTACCATCTCCTCTAAGGATTTTTCGTATGAATAGACTCTGTTAGGGTCGGTTCTGAGCTCTACTTCCTGACCTTCATAGAAAGCCGAAATCTTTTCCTGAACTTAACCATTTTTTTGTCTGTCAATTCCAAGATGGGAGAACTGAAGAAGCTGGTTGAAGAGGGTAAAATAAAGTACATTGGTTTGTCTGAAGCCTCTGCTTCAACTATCAGAAGAGCGCATGCTGTTCACCCAATTACTGCTGTGCAGTTAGAATGGTCCTTGTGGACGAGAGATGTGGAAGAAGAAATCATTCCGACCTGCAGGTATTCAGGTTTCATCCTACTTTCCTGGTGCAATATCTATCAATCATGCAAATTCATATTCTCTTTCCTTCTTCAGGGAACTTGGGATTGGGATTGTTGCTTACAGTCCTCTAGGACGAGGTTTCTTCGCATCTGGACCCAAGCTTGTTGAGAACCTAGAAAAGGATGACTTCAGAAAGGCAAGTACATAGTCTTTGTGTATGACTTGTTTGATTGATGAACCTTACATAACCTGTGGATAAATCAAATGACTTTATACAAACTCAATTATTGCAGGCTCTACCAAGATTCCTAGAGAAAAACTTAGACCACAACAAGATTGTTTATGAGAAGGTTTGTGCAATCTCGGAAAAGAAAGGATGCACTCCTGCACAGTTAGCTCTGGCATGGGTTCACCACCAGGGAGATGATGTTTGTCCCATCCCAGGAACCACTAAGATCGAAAACCTCAACCAGAACATTGGAGCTTTATCAGTGAAACTCACTCCCGAAGAGATGACTGAGCTTGAGGCCATTGCCCAACCAGGTTTTGTGAAAGGGGAAAGATACAGTAGCATGATACCCACTTTCAAAAACTCTGAGACACCGCCATTGTCTTCTTGGAAAGCTGCTTAAAATCGTCTGAGTTTGTCTGGTTGTTGTGGGGTTCATGACACTGAAGTGGTCTAACTTATGTCAGTCAGATCAAGGTAATAAATGTGTTAATGCCGTGAAGAATAAATAATGTATAGAGTTCCCCCAAGTGAAAACTTCAATTTACATTTTCATACATTGTAACCAAACTCTAAAAAATAAGTAGTTATTTTCACTTGAAGTTATTTTCACTTGAAGTTATTTTCGGTTTGGTTTAATTAAACCAGGATTCGGGTGTTATTTTCGGTCCAACACTTAAACAAGCGAAGCGACCCAATTGGTTGGTTAATCATCATCTTCATCGAGTCACACCCTAGTTTGCCACTAAACCGAAAAAATGAATCTGGCCTGCCATTTTATGATCTATATGCCACTATATATATGTGTTATCTCCATTTTACCCTTAATGAATTATTCCTTATTTAATTTTTAAAAAGCAAAAGAGAAAATAAAAAAAAAAACAAAACTCTCAGTATGTGGGTCCCAAAAAACGTTTAGCGTATGATTTTTTTTTAATGTTGTATTTACTCGATATATGGGTCCTACTAAAAAGTTTTTTTTTTTTTTTTTTCGGCAGAATAATACTCATAGTTGTCCAGTTGTACTATCATAATCATAGTTGAACTTTCCACAGTTTTCATAATTTGCAGTTGGACGAGACTGTAAATTATTTTGCATTACCAAAGTTTTCATAATGGAACATTGGTGAAAACTACATTTTCACTTTTTTTACTTCATATATGGTGATTATATACTAAGTATTCCTTATAGTAGAAAGGATGTTTTATGTGAAAACAACATTATTTCTTAGAAGTTATTAATTGTATTGATCCGAAATAGTTTGTTTATATTTTGGGGAATTTAATATATAATTTTACGTTTATAATAAATCAAATTATTATAAGTTATAAATTAGGATTCTATAAAAAAATTCTCCAAAAAAATCTTCAAATATATATAAACTATTTTAAATCAATACAACCATAATTTATAAATTTTGTAGCAAGCTTTGTTTTTTTTTTTGTTTTTTCACATAAAACACTCCTTCTAGTATAAGGAAGACTTAGTACATGATCACCTCGTATGAAGCAAAAGAGGTAAAAACCAAATTTTCCTGAACATTGTATTATGAAAACCTCGTATATGCTAATTAATAGTGAACAATCATGTGTCCAACTACTAATTAATAATTTATACAATAGTTCAACTGAAAATACGAAAAATTCGCCAAAGTCCAACTATGAATATGAGAGTACAACTGGACAACTATGACTATATCCAGCCGCCAAATCCAAACGTGCATTTTACTCAGGCCCACAACTGTGCACTTTAGTCGGACCTACAACTGTGCATTTTACGACACGTAGGATGATTTTAAAACATTTTATATTGAAACATTTTATATTTTTTTTATTTTTTTTTTCTACTTTTCTTCTTTCTCAGTTTATCTAGTTGGACCGAATAATTAGATCTCAGTTGTACCTAATAATTGCAGTTGTACCAAAATATCATCAAAGTACATAAACAAAAGATATAGTTTACCATATATAAACATCAGTTTCGTTGGATCTGTAGTTTTCAGTTTCAGTGTCCGCTTCATCTTCTTTCTCTCAAGTAGTGGGTTATTGGATTTGGGTCGAATTATTTTGGTTGGGTCTGTAGTTTCCAATCATCTAAAAGGTACATTTCCATCGCTTTTGATTTTTTAAAAAATGGTAAATAAAATTACAAAGAAGACGGTGGCATTCTAGCATTTTTTTCCGGAGAAAGTGGCTTTCTAGCCATTGTTTCATCTTCATCAGAGATCAACCCAACTTCACTCAATGCTGATGATGCAGTCTCAGCTCTTAAAAAGCATAAATCAAAGTGAAAGAAACCATTACCACCGTGGGTCGTTCGATTGCAACTAAATAATGTGAATCATTTCCAGTTCAACAATGGAAGGTCTTCGAGAATCTGAGCATCTCTTCGTCAATAAGGACCTCGTCGTGCGTCTCTCTCTCTCTCTATTCATCTATATATTTCCTTATCTGTGTTGCAGACATTAAACGATAGATAAAGGAAATGATGTCATGTGATCATCTCAATTTAGGATTTTCCTGGTTTATGTCTGCTACACTAAACCCTAAATGATCGATCCTCTTCAGTAGTAGCTTAAGAATCTCCATGGTCAAAAAGGCTTCTTTATTTTCTCTCACTAATATCATTGTTGCTTTTTTTTTATGGCTGGATTAGGAATTTTAGTTATCAATGGAGCAATTGGCACAAACCCTTTTTCTGATTTTAGTCTTTTTCACATGACAGGATGATTATGTCGAAATTTCCGGTAAAGATGATACATCAGAAAGTTCCAATGTCAAAAGGAAAGTTGAAAGTCTCTTCTGTGTTATGAGAAAGAGAACTTGTAGGCACAACTCTGTCGATGATGATGATATGTTTCCGGATTTAGATAATAATGCAGAGAAAGGTGATGGTGATGAGGATATACGAAATTGTCTGAGACCTGAAAGTGACTTCTGGTTTGAAAATCTTACGGATAGTCCTTATGATCCATTGGATGAAGGTACCATTGTAGACGACAGTGGCAGTGACACAAACATATCTGAATCTTCAGAATTTGATGTTATATCGGAACATGTTCTAGAAGAAAATGATTTGGTAACGGGATCGAAATCTTTGGCTATATGGTCCAGTGAGGATAAGGGAGCTCTGGTTAGTAAATGGTCTTTAGAAACTCGGAATTCTATCTTGTTGTTATCTCCTGATGAGCATGGTGTAAGGTCTAAAGAAGATGAGGTGTTATCATCTGTTTCTGCATCCACAAAGAAATTACAGCATATCATTGATCCCCAAATTATCTCTGGACATAGTAATGACATCTCTCTCTTCCATATAGAACGGAAAAAAGATCGAATATTCTGCATCACTGGGCATTGTGAAGATATATTGAGGTGCAGTGTCAACAAAGAAGATTCAGAAATCCCATGCAATTTTGATATCTTCAAGAATGATGGCGACAAATCATCTGCAAATGAAGTTAGATGTGGAGATGTCATCAACATGCAGGGGTCTATGGAGATAATGTGCATTAATGATGAGCTTACACTGTGGAATAAAGACAATGAACCAATACCGATCAGCATTGTTCCTCCTGATGGTTGGGAAAGCGTATTGCTAGAAACATGTTCACTTCATCAGATAGACAGATGTATAAATGAATACAATGTTCGTGATGATAACATTGGCCTTGAAATATCTCCAATACCTTTAACAAAAACTCTGGAAAGACCTAGTAGGCCATTGTCAGTTTGTGGCTCTATAGCTGCAGTCAGAAACTTACCTCTAATGGAAGATAGCTCAGGTGCTTGTAGTTCTTTGGATGAACAAGTATATGCAAATGCTAATAGCTCTGAGGACAGGGACGCAGAACTTGCTCAAACCCCATCAACTCTATATCAGGAAGAAGTGGATGGAGAAGATGAGATTGACATTGATGCAATGGTAAACCCTGATTACTCTATACACAATCGTGTCACAAATTATCATTCAATGTGTTTTCTGATCTCTGATATCACATGAAAACATCTCCAGATCCGCAAATTGAATCTAGTCCCAGATGATTCAGATTCATGCTTCAACAGGGAAGGTAAACCGTATGGCTTATGATGTCCAATCAATCATGTAACTAATTCACACTGTTGCATCCAAAGAGAATGTAAAAAAAAAAAACAGTTATGTCTCTCTCAAACTATAGTTGTCTCAATTATGGTTCGCTTCATGATACCTAGAATGGAACATATATAAGCACCCAAGACACGCCTTAATTGGATTGGAACACTGCACAAGAACTTCATTGCAAAGAGCAAATATGTTTCATGGGGCAATTGCCATCCTGCATTGTCGTGATTCAAAGCATTTTGTCAGAAAACGCGAGGTATGTTAGACAAAACATTTTCTTCTGTCTTGATGTTTTCATGTCGTCTCAAGTCCTCTTAGTTACATGGCAGAAGATCATTTATTTGTCATAGGTAATTATTGGGAGATCATCTGATGGCCTGAATGTTGACATTGACTTGAGTAAATATAATTATGGGAGTAAGATATCTCGGCGTCAGGTGATCCTCTTTCCCTTTCCCAAATTAAAATTAGTTCACTAGTTAAGTTCTTAATTACCATCTTGCTAATGTGCTATATTTTCTATCTCTATATTAAGGCATTGGTTAAGCTAGAGAACAACGAATCATTCTCTCTAAAGAACCTTGGAAAGCGACATATTCTTGTAAATGGAGAAAAACTCGATACAGGACAGATTGCAACCCTCACATCGTGTAGTTCAATCGATGTAAGTCCGAGCTTATGCTTTGCACTAGTGTGTTTATGCATCTTTCTTTAACTAGAACGCCCAAATTTTGCAGATTAGAGGAGTAACCTTTGTGTTCAAGATTAACAAAGAAGCCGTGAGACAATTCTTGAAGAACAACACACGAAGAAAGACCGAGGAAGACACCAAATTCAGATGGTGCGAATAGATTCTGTTAAATTCTCTTTTGCTCTACCACTCTCTGCATAGTCTTAATGACCCATCCACATGATTTAAATGTCCAACCTGACTTAGGGTTAGGAGTTTAGACACCTAATGCCAATGAATGAATGATCCCATCATATCTGTGTTAATGCCTTGAAGAATAAACTTTGTATAGAGTTTCCCAAGTGAGAACTTCAATTAACATTTCGTACATTTTGACCAATCTCTATTAGGAAGATTTGTTCTGTAACTCTTTCAAGCTAAAACCTTACCGTAACAAAAGCTCCCTGTTCATCCAACTCTATGAAAGATCTGCTGCGACGTATCGGTTCAATCTCTGTTCTTGATTTCTTCTTCCGCATTTTCCACTTCTTCCCAATCGATTTTCCTGTAACCATGTTTCCTCTGTCAGCTTCTATTCAATTACTTATGCTTCTTCTATTACCAATTTAGAGTCTCAACAGTGAAGATCAGCTTCTTCTCTAATCTCTATCAACTTCTACTCAATAACTTGTGCTTCTCTTACCAGTTTTTAGAGTCTCAGTGGTAGTAGTTAATCCATCATCTTATTTTCCGTTTGATTAAACTTGATTGGTATACTTTGGTTTAAGAGTGTTGGTTTAGTTAAACCAGGATTTGAGTTCAATCATCATCATCATCATCATCATCATCATCAGTCAAATCAAAACTCTACGAGAGAGAGAGAGAGACTGAGAAATTCATGGCGGAAGCTTGCAGAGTGCGGAGGATGAAGCTAGGAAGCCAAGGCCTCGAGGTATCGGCGCAAGGCCTTGGTTGCATGGGCCTCACCGGTCATTACGGTGCTTCCAAGCCGGAAACTGAAGCCATCGCTCTCATCCACCACGCTATTAACTCCGGCGTTACTTTCCTTGACACCTCTGACATGTATGGTCCTGAAACTAATGAAATTCTCCTTGGAAAGGTTCGATTTTGTTAGTATCTGATATTTCATTTCGTTCTCTGCTGGGAAAACTTAGAGATGGGAATTAGCCTTGATTTGTTTGAGCTTCATAGCTTTAGAAATGATTGGTCACTTGTTGAAACTTCGAATTCTGTTAGGCTCTTAAGGATGGTGTGAGGGAGAAAGTGGAGCTTGCGACCAAATTTGGAATTAGCTATGCAGAGGGAAAGAGGGAAATTAAGGGAGATCCTGCCTATGTTAGAGCTGCTTGTGAGGCTAGTTTGAAGCGGCTAGATGTTTCCTGTATTGATCTTTATTATCAGCATCGGATCGATACCCGTGTCCCTATCGAAATCACTGTAAGCCCTCCTCTTACTTTCAATTGAAATGGACGTTACTTATACTTCAGGTGGGCTTGAGTGTGTCTCAGTAAGCTTCACATCTTTGGATTGGTATATGTTTTGAGATGATGTTTTCTGCTTAGGTTACTCTTTTAGAAATTGCTAGCTTATTCATATAGAACCGACTTCTGGTGAAAGTATCTCTCATCTACCACTTAAAAGCCACCTTGTGAGGATAGGGTGCCCTTTAGAGTTTAGACTTATAAGCCATTTACTTAGACACTTTTCCTTCCAATGTGGGATCTTATCATCTCCCTTAATGATTGTTCGTTTAAATAGAAGATCCTCTCTAGTTCGATTGCCATACTTCCTGACCTTTATATAGAAAGCTGTTTTGCTGAACTTAACAAATGTTTTGTCTGTCAATTCCAAGATGGGAGAACTAAAGAAGCTGGTTGAAGAGGGTAAAATAAAGTACATCGGTTTGTCTGAGGCCTCTGGCTCGACTATCAGAAGAGCGCATGCTGTTCACCCAATTACTGCCGTGCAGTTAGAGTGGTCCCTGTGGACGAGAGACGTGGAAGAAGAAATCGTCCCAACCTGTAGGTATGCAGATTTCATCCTCCTTTCATGATGCATTAATTCATCAATCATGTAACGTCTTGTCTTCTTTCTTCAGGGAACTTGGGATTGGGATTGTTTCTTACAGTCCTCTTGGACGAGGTTTCTTTGCATCGGGACCCAAGCTTGTTGAGAACCTAGTCAATAATGACTTCAGAAAGGCAAGTACACAGCCTTTTTATGACTTATTTGATTGATTAACCTTAAAGAAGCGGTGGATAAATCAAATGACTTTATATAAAACTCAATTATTGCAGGCTCTACCAAGATTCCAACAGGAAAACTTAGACCACAACAAGATTCTCTACGAGAAGGTTTGTGCAATATCAAAGAAGAAAGGATGCAGTCCCGGACAACTAGCCCTCGCATGGGTTCACCACCAGGGAGATGATGTTTGCCCCATCCCAGGAACCACTAAGATTGAAAACCTCAACCAGAACATTGGAGCTTTATCAGTGAAACTCACTCCTGAAGAGATGTCTGAGCTCGAGACCATTGCCCAACCAGAGTCTGTGAAAGGAGAAAGATACATGGCAACAGTGCCAACCTTCAAAAACTCTGACACTCCACCGTTGTCTTCTTGGAATGCTGTGTAAAACTGTCTCAGAGTTTTCTCTGGCCAAACCGATTGTTTAAAGAGTTTAAATGTGGTTCTGGCCAAAGGATGATTTATGTACCCATCTTATATACTGTGACTAGTCTTACAATAACTCTTACAAGCTAAAGGCTTACCAAAACAAAGGTTATCTGTTCAATCTCCTCTGCTCTGATTTCTTCTTCCGCATTTTCCACTTCGCCTTTACCAATTTTTCTATACCCATGTTTCCTCTACCAGCTTCAATCCAATTACTTATGCTTCCCTAGCTACCAATTAATCAGCTTCTTCTCTTTGAACTTCTAGTCAACAACTTCTATAGTAAAAACATCATTGTTATTTTCGGTTTTGGTTAATTATGCACTTCATCATCAACTTGAAGTTCAACAACTCTGCTCGCGCGAGGGAGATGAATCCATGGCAACTTGCGGAATGAGGAGGATAAAGCTGGGAAGTCAAGGCCTTGAGGTATCGGCGCAAGGCTTTGGTTGCGCTCACTACGGTCCTTCAAAGCCGGAAACTGACGACATTGCTCTCCTCCATCACGCTAATATCTCCGGTCCTCACACCAATGAATTGCTCCTCGCCAAGGTTTTGATTTCGATCAGTTTCGAGAGATTGTTAGAGATGTTTGGGGTTTGTGTGTTCTCATTTGGTCGAATCCCAAACAACAAAAACTTGGCATTGATTCTTTTCATGAATTTCATATTTGTAGTATGTAGAGATGATGATTACATTGTTGAATTTGTTTAACTCTGCCAGGCTTTGAAGGATGGTATGAGGGAGAAAGTAGTGCTTGCTACCAAATTTGGATGCATTTTGGTTAAGGGAAAGAGAGATGTTAGAGGAGATCCTGAGTATGTTAGAGCTGCGTGTGAGGCTAGTTTAAAGCGGCTAGATGTTTCCTGCATTGATCTTTATTATCAACATCGGGTCGATGCGCGCGTCCCTATTGAAATCACCGTAAGCCCTCCTCTTGCAAATCCTCATCCATGCCATTGTTTCAAAGTTTTCAAGTCAGTTCGTCTTAGTCTTGGGAAATGATTGAACTAATAGGCTCTCTGACAGTAGATTGGAGGCGATGATATTCGCTTGCGTCACTTTAAGTGAACATTGGAGCTTTATCAGTGAAACTCACTCCAGAAGAGATTTCTGAGCTCGAGACCATTTCCCAACCAGAGTCTGTGAAAGGAGAAAGATACATGGCCACAGTGCCAACCTTCAAGAACTCCGACACACCACCGTTGTGTTCTTGGAATGCTGTGTAAAACTGTTTGTGAGTTTCTCTGGCCAAACCTATGGTTTTAAGAGTTTAAGGTGGCTCTAGCCAAAGGATGATTTATGACTTTATGTATAGAATACATTATTTTCTACCCATCTTATACACTGTGAGTCTGTGACCAGGTCTCTGCATAGTCTTAGTGATCCATATCAGCATGATTTAAACGTCCCACCTGGCTTAGCGTTAGGAGTTTTAGACACCTAATGGCTAATGCCAATGAGTATTCCCATCATATTTGAACATTTTCCACTTCTTCCATTTAAAACTTAGCTAGAGCCAATGATTTGGAACCAGCCTACAAGACTTCCAAGTAGACAAACTATAGGTGACAAAAGATAAAACTTGCCACGTACAGTATTCTCAAATAAAGAACACAAATTGTAGATAAGAACATGAAGACCAAAAACTACCTAATAATACAAAACTTGCCTACTCAAGAAGACATGACTCGTTGACTCAGGATTCAAGACCATGAAAAAAACAAATAATCGATTAGGTGAAGACTACTGAGCACAAAGTGTTGACACATCTTTGAAGATATATCACTCAAACACGTACGTATACATAGTTCTCATGTAAGACTAAAAGAAAGATCTTTTGTAAAAGCACTTTTGTAAAAGAAAGAGGCAATTTGAGAGTTTTTTTAATCACACCACTCATCAACCCAACTTCAACAACTACTCCACTCAGTTCTAAACTCTACAAAAGAGAGAAAGAGAGAGTGAGATTTGTGACAAAAATCCATGGCTGAAGCTTGCAGAGTGAGGAGGATGAAGCTAGGAAGCCAAGGCCTTGAGGTATCGGCACAAGGCCTTGGTTGCATGGCCCTCTCCGCTCGCTACGGTGCTCCCAAGCCGGAAACTGAAGCCATCGCTCTCCTCCACCATGCTATCAACTCTGGTGTTACTTTCTTTGACACCTCTGACATGTACGGTCCTGAGACCAACGAGTTGCTCCTAGGCAAGGTTCGATCTACGACTTTATCTTTTTTTATTCAAAAGATTGTCCTAGATATTTTGGTTTTTTATCTTTTAGGAAACAAACTTAGACCACAACAAGATTTTGTATGAGAAAGGTTTGTTGAAATTCATTGTATTGTCAGGCTCTGAAAGATGGCTTAAAGGGGAAAGTGGAGATTGCGACCAAATTTGGATTCTTTGTAATAGAGGGGGAAATTTCCGAAATAAGAGGAGATCCTGAGTATGTAAGAGCTGCGTGTGAGGCAAGTTTAAAGAGGTTAGATATTGCCTGCATTGATCTCTATTATCAGCATCGTGTCGATACTCGTGTTCCTATCGAAATCACTGTAAGCCTCCTCTTTCCCAATCCTGCTTCATTCTATGGTTTCAATGTTTCCAAGTTACCAACAGTTTCTTTGTCTGTGAATTCCAAGATGGGAGAACTTAAGAAGCTAGTGGAAGAAGGTAAAATAAACTATATTGGTTTGTCAGAAGCTTCAGCTTCAACTATCAGAAGAGCGCATGCTGTTCACCCCATAACCGCTGTGCAAATAGAATGGTCCTTATGGTCGAGAGACGCGGAAGAAGATATCATTCCAACCTGCAGGTGTGAAGAATCATAACTAGACATAAATTTCATGCTTGTTTACATGTTTTATTCACAGTTTCTTTATATTTCACCAGGGAACTCGGGATTGGAATAGTAGCTTATAGCCCTCTAGGAAGAGGCTTCTTAGCATCAGGACCCAAGCTTGCGGAGAATCTGGAAGACGATGACTTCAGAAAGGCAACTACTGTTATTTGCATTTGAATACATGATTGATGAACCTTTGCTCATTTGTGTTCTTTATCGCAGACTCTACCAAGATTCCAACAGGAAAACTTAGACCACAACAAAATTCTCTTTGAGAAAGTATCTGCAATGTCTGCGAAGAAAGGATGCTCTCCCGCACAACTAGCCCTTGCATGGGTTCATCACCAGGGAGCTGATGTTTGCCCCATTCCAGGAACCACGAAGATCGAAAACCTCAACCAGAACATTGGAGCTTTATCAGTGAAACTTACTACCGAAGAGATGTTTGAGCTCGAGTCCCTTGCCCAACCAGAGTCTGTGCAAGGAGAAAGATATATGGCCTCAGTGTCCACCTTCAAGAACTCCGACACTCCGCCGTTGTCTTCTTGGAAAGCCGCTTAAAACTGCATGAGAGTTTCTCTGGCCAAACCGCAAAAATAACATGTTAAGAGTTTGTGTTCATGTTCAGAGTCTACAAAAATAATATGTTAAGAGTGTGTGTTGAATGTTCAGAGTCTTCAATGTATAGTTTATATGCATCTTATAATCTGCGACCAACCTCTAATCTAAAACATTACATTCACCATTTCAACCATTAAGACAAATCTGTCTGATTTGAGAGAAACAGCTCATGGAAAAAAGAGGAGCCATACCATATGGCAGCTGATTTGAGGTTAAGTAAAATATGAAATGCCTCTGAAAACCAAACCTTACAAAGATGTGTTCTTGATACAAACTTGATGTAACTCTCATCTAAAACCTTACAGAAACAGCTAATCTATACAACCAACTTTAACACGGATCTGTGCAACGAATTCATATCTTGGATTGACCGCCAAAGCATTTTGGCACCGGAAAAATAATCAGTTTCGGAGACGTGAAAGGATTTGCAAAAGGATTTTTGGCTAGCCTGCGGTTCAGTGTTTATATTAGCCGACAGCACAAAGGGTTCCCACAAGATCCCATCTTGTTCAATCTTGTGTTTTGCAAGAGGGTTTAGCAGTTGACAAAACCATCATCTTTCGTCTGGGTAACGTTGAACAGCTGCCATTTACAGGAGATTTCTTGTGCTAGTTCCTTTAGCATTGGTCAAAATCCAGTATCCTACCCCATCAGTTTCTTGGCTCCTGCTTCAGATAGATGCTTGAGGGAATGGTATAAGATCTCGGCTGAGACAGACAGATAAACAACAATATATTTTAACATTAAACGTGGTGTGAAGCAAATGATACATCATTCACCCAGATCTAAAGAAATGTTTATGTACAAGATCACAGTTCCCTAAAATACTAGAAGCCGACTTTTGTGGGTTATGGAAGTCCTATTATTTGAAGCGATTAGACATTTTTTCATGAAACAAAGGCAGATTTGGTAGGGGAAGAATTTCAGGTTTTTAATCCCCTTAATAATCAGGAATATCCACGTTCAGAGAAAATGCAAGATTGCTTACCTGTGTTGTACTCGTCATTAAACTGCTTGCAAGCTCATTGTTAATTGAGACAGGCAAAGGCGGCATCCGGCTGATGATACCAGGCATCTCCTTCATGCTGCAGTAACGATAAGTAAGAGTATAGTAAATCAAGATTTCATAGACGAGAAGGAGAAAGACACAGAGGAAAGTATCATTAGTGATTCAACATGCTATTAGATTGACATACTCATTCAAGATGGCACTGATGTTATTTCTTGCCATATAAAACAGACTGACGTTATCCTGTAGCTGAATGCAGAAAGTAGGATGTCAGGATGGGAATTCCATTACGAAAGGACAAGAAATGTACCCCAACCAAACAATGAGTTACAATGAATAAACACTGTGCATGTGAAAAATATGATCTACAATCTTTTTTTAGTCAATTTTCTGCTCATGCCAATCTTTTTCTCTACCAAGTAGCATTTGGATCAGATACAAATCAATTACCTTGCACACAGAAAGGTTTGAAGAAATTTGACTGAAAGCTTGAGCATTCTGCCGTAGACGCTCCATAACCGCATCACTTAGACCTAAGAGAATAAAAGTTTGGAAAATATATGAGACCTAAAGAAGTAAAGATGTGACAGGTGAGAAAAAGGTATCTAGCTAACTAAGGAGATGAAACAATAATTGAGAGACTCCAGGAACTCTTCAACATCGATAATGCCTAGATTCAGGCATCAACAAGATGAACTACAAATTGCCTAGTACATCTGACTGCTATTTCGGAAAATATGCAATTTGTCTTCCTAGAATAATCCTTCTTTACAGATATATCCTTTTCAGGAGAGAGAAGAAGGAAATAATAGCGACAATACTGTTATAGTGTAACCCAAATAGTACTAACCTTCAAAAGGCATGCGTGCACTCTGGCACATATGGTTTATGGCATATGTAGCATTTTGTTGAGGCAAAGTCGAAAACATGTTCAGTTTTGGGGGTAAATCCACCACCTAAATCAAAGAAATCAGTTACGTGAGTGTTGGGTTTCTCAAGTAGAAAATGGTTGTAGCTGTATGAACAAAATTCCATTTGCAGCCAATAACCTCTTGTAAAGAAAACTATAACCTAGGACATCTACCATCATCTGTTTATTTAGTAACATTACATACCTTTCTATAACTAACCGTCGTGCCGGTACTATGTTCTTCCCCTTTTCTTCGTTTTTGCTGAAAAAACGGATTCCATTCTTAGCCCAGACAAACTCAAAGGTCATGAGTTAAATAGTTGAAAGATAAAATAATAGCAAACTAGAGTTATTATAAATGTTAAAAAGGGGCAATGTCAAAACTTATATTAGTACGAGTCATATATCTGCTTGTACAACTCAAGTCATAAAATATCTATCCATTTCTTCAGCCCAACTTCATAGAAGAAATCTGACTGGATAGACAGTATGGATAAGCCGATAAGGTAATCTGTTAACTTCCTTTTCCAATCTTATTATGCGAGTCTAACACTACAGTGTAGGCCATACTGCAGACAATATAACCAATGTTTAATCATCGCTTCATAACTCAAGAGTCGGCCATATGAAATCTTATCTTTCATAAAGGTAACATATCAAAATAAACTTCAGAAAGTCGAAAAAAACCCAAGGATATCTGACATCACCCATTTGGCGAATTTAGATTCAGGGTAACTACAGAAATCAAATCAAGCTTTAGGGTCAAATCTAGTTCCAACATGACTCCATAGCTAATAGAAAGCCAGATCTATCGTCAGCAATACTTGTTATTCCTCCTCTTATACACTCTTAACCATACTTTAAACAACCTTTATGATATGGTAAGGTGTCTTTTCATCAATAGAGCAATAGAGAACTTTAAGCCTAGCTTATAGCCAAAAAAATATAAAAGAACTTTTCCCATAGGACTTTATCTTTAACAAAGCATACACCCAAAGTAGCATCACCATGTTGGTTCCCCATTTTTCATCTCCCAAGCAAAATGACGTTACCAAATAACAAGAAATCTGCAAGCCACTTACTGAAACTTAATGACAATGCATTAGAAACTTACCGTCATCCATTTACATCTCATTGCTACATCCCGTACACTTTTCTCTGGTAGAGTTGCTGCGATCTTTACATACTTCGTAACTTGTGGTACATCTTTAAATCTACAAAATACATGACAAATGTTTCAGGCAAGCAAAAAAAGCAACAAAAGGTAATAAACTAAAATTGAAACACAGAGTAAAAAAAAGAAAAACTCAGGCAGCTCTCCTAGAAAACCAAGGGTACAAAACTGATATATCTATAAGAATCTGAATCGGCTTATGAATTCGAGATAACAACATGTGCTATAAGTCTATAACAGTTCATATGAAATACAAATGTAAAACCTTTTCCTTTATCTACTCTACCATTGTGTAATAGCTACGAAGTAAGAAAATTTGCAGAGAACAAAGAACAATGAAGAATAACAAAAACACTTACTTTGCAAGACCTTTCTCCAATACATACTGCTCCTCAACAGACCAATCAACAGCCAAAGAAGCTTCATGTTTGAGTCCAGTAACCGAAGTCGGAGAGTTTACAGTTAGGTGGAATCCAGAGGAAGCATTCATGCTTGAATTTGCCGAAAATACTAAACCGGTCGTGCTAGTGCTCGGTACGCAATAATTATCCATTGGAATCATCACTCGAAAGTTTCTTCACAGTAAGTAATTTGACCTACAACGAATCACGCCCAAAAACATGTTCAATTTAGGGTTTTAGCAATTCAGAATCATACGGAAAGATTCGATTAAAACTCAACAGAAACCTAAAAGAGTTAAACTTGAGCAAAACCCACCTCGAATTTAGCTTAAAAAGAAGACGAGTATGCTTCTCCGGAGCTATAGATGTCGTCGATGCAAAACCCTAAACCCACAACGATTGGTGATGCAAGTAGAGATTTTGAAATCGTGAAGCCACAAATTTCAGAGAGATCGCAATAGAGATGAAAAAAGATTAAGAATTGTGATTCGATTCGCGAGAGAGTGATGACAGCAAGATGCGAAGAACTTTCGAATTGCAGAAGCTGGCGAGGAGAGAGAGAGAGAAATGGTGGTTTAGTTTTGTTGTTTTGTATTGGTTTATTCTTCGTGAAGCAGAACCACTTTTTATTCCATTGTGGTGGTTTTGCTTTTTTGTTTTGTCCACTCTTTGAAGAAAGATGGTTTGTTCCTGATTATTTTTATCTTTTTACGCTATCTTGTGAATTACACAGTCACATACACTTTGGAACTTTTTTTTTTTAATCGATATTTAAATTACAACAAGGTGTTAGAAATCATAAAGTTGAGTATCCATTTTATTTCGTTTGTCTTAAGCAAAAGTTGGGTGAAATATTATGACATTTGTTATGGAGGGAAAAAAAAAATATGACATATATACTAGTATTTTTGCAGCACTTTGGTGACGGATGGGTAAAAACGCTCTCGGGTTATTTGGATATCCGACCCGTTTTAAAAAATCCTTCACAAAAAATTTGTTGGGTTGGATTATATTTAACCCAACTCATACACCGGATATTCCATATTTAATAATTTAGATATTTAGAAGATTTGATTAAGATTTAGAATTATGATTCTCCTATCATCTTTGTTTAATTTGTTTTTAACTGTTTTGAATCATCATATAATACATAAAGTAAAAAAAAAAATTAATTTTTTTTCTGCATATACAGTGATTCGAAATTTTAGAAACGGATATATATTATCTAATTGACGAAAATGTGTGTTCAACGTTCTACATCGATTAAAATATTTAGACAATGATTCAGAATCATATCATGAATAAGATCAACATTAATAAAATAAATGAGTTTTTTGGCCTGACGAATTTGGCGGGACGGATTTTTGAATCAACAATAATAAAAAGATTAAAATATCATTAATCTGCCGCTTCAATACGGATTAAATCCTTTTTTTTAATACCACCAATATTAGACATATTAAATCAGTCTCATTTAGAAAAGAATTAATAAAACCAAAAATTGTCCCGTGGTATAATGTTACTTAATAACAATATTTATAAAATTTTAAAATATCATTAACATGCCGCTTTAATACATATTAAATCTTCAGTTTATTAAAATATAAATGTCTTAGAGAATGATACGATTTGTAAACTTTTATATATAATAAATAATCATTAAATTTTAAAACAAAAACAAATCACGGGACGGGTTAAGAAATTACGGAACGGGTTATATTTCGGAAATGATTTATATGGCGGACGAATTTGAATCAATATTTATATACCGCTTTAATACGGGTTAAATCCTCAGTTTATTAATAATTGTCTTGTGGACTCGTGGTATACCGTTACTTAATAACAATTGTAAACTATAATATAAATAAATATATTATAAGGAGATACAATTTACAAAATATTTTTATACCAACTTTAAAATTAAATCATCCCGCGGTATACCGTGGGTTAAAATCTAGTTTGTTATTATATGTGTTACTTCACACATGTATTTGTTGTAGAGCTATACTTATGTATTTTCATGTTTACTTACTTATCATAGTAATAAGGTGAATAATAAAAGCCTTAAAAACGGATTAGGCTATTTTATGGCAGACAACCAATTCACTATAGACCAAATTTATTTTTGATTTAGTTGGATGATGTAGGAAAAGCGGAGTAAACCGTTAACAGACTAACCCACTCTATTTGTGAAACAAACAACAAACCGCCGCCGACCAAATTTATCTCTACGTAATAGCGATTTATAGTTAGCCCGTCGCAGACTTGTTCTATTTATTTCAACCCACACTACTATGAATTATAGTTTATGAATGGTAAACAAAAAACGGTTCAAACCGCAAACAAATTTATTTGTTCTAATCGCCGCAACCATTCGAACCCTCTATGTAAAAGCGGTTTGTAATTGGTCAGCGGCAAATTTCTTTTATATATTTGTTATAGAATATAATTTATGAATGGTAAATAAAAAATGATTTAATCCACAAACGAATTCGTCTGTTCAACCCAAAATAATTGACCACTAGAAACTAGAAACGTAAAATACATGGCCATGACCAGCTGAACACAAGAAAACCGCATCAAAACACACAACAAGTCAACAACTAATAGAAAGCCTTTATCCCTAGTTCATTGATTTGGCATTTGAAACCTTAGTCACAAGATTACTAAGCATTATTTATAAGCTGTTTCTTTTTACTCTGAAATTGCAATGGCCATCACTAGAGTAAGGTGTATAGTTTGTAATCACATATGAGCCATATTAAAGAGTTAAAGAAGCAAAGGAAAACAATTCCTTGTGCTGCTCCACAGAAAATCTGCATCTGTATACACTTCTTCCTCTTCCTACTCTAATTACATATCCAAAATGCGTAAAAAAAAAACCATAAAAGAAGAGACTTTGTTAGAAGTCCATTAGGGGAATTTGATTAGAATCACTAGCAACTTCTAATGAAGAAGACAAAGATAAATGTTGTGTTTTGACTTTTATGCCCCTAATCGTTCAAAACAAAACCCTAAATTCAATCAATTGGGTCAGCAAACAGATCTAATCCTCCACCACCACACTCTCCAATTGTCTTCCAAGTACAGAAAGATGATAGCTGTGATCGGATTGCTTCTGGGTTTTCTAGTTTCAGCATTGTTCCTAATCCAAGGCAAGCGAAGTAGATCAAACGACAATCAAGAGAAGAAGAGGTCTAGTCACGAGCCTGTAGAGGTAAGACCAAAAAGTTACAGCAAGAGTGAAGTCGCAGTACATAACAAAAGGAACGATTGTTGGGTCATAATCAAAGATAGAGTCTATGATGTTACTTCTTATGTTGAAGAACATCCTGGTGGTGACGCCATTCTAGATCATGCTGGTGATGATTCTACTGATGGCTTCTTCGGACCACAACACGCCACTCGTGTATTCGACATGATTGAGGATTTCTACATCGGAGAACTTCTTAAGTAAGCAAAAAAGTTGGCTTTTTTATTCTCTTCTGATTGAAGATTTGAGATTGTAGAACCTTTTGTCTTGCTAGTATATCTCTTTCTTTTTCTTCCATTGTATTGCCAAAGTTTCCTCCTTTTCTATTAATTTTAATCGGAAATCTCGAGTTTCAGAGCTTAAAGCTAAGCTCTGTTTCAAGTGTTCTAAACTAAGCTCTGTTTCGAGTGTTCTAAATCCATCAATTTTGAGTTTAATCTATTGAATTTCTTGTGGGAAACAATTGGATCATAAGAACGTAACTCTTTTACTGTGATGAAGATTCGACAAAAAAGCATAGCAGAGATCTAGAATTCGAGTTCTATCTGATATGGGACCTAAATCCAAAAACAGAAGCATTAACCTCTGGTTTAACCCAAACGAACTACCAACGTTCATATGATGAAGGTCGGCCTCCAGCTCGGCTAGGACGGTCATAAGGACCTGGTCTGCTTCTGTAGGGTCTTCCCTCATCACGTATCGGTCCCATAGCTCCATACCTATCACTTGTATCCCTTGCGTATCTGTCCCTGTCATAGCTTCTCTCTCGCCCGCGATATTCATTCTCAAGATGATGTTCAGGCATCCCATACCTATCACTCACAAAACGGTCTCCAGGTGGTGCGTATCTACATTGTTAATGCATCAAAAGGTCATGACTTTCCCAAACGAATACATGTTGGAACACTTTATTTAGACCTGAGGACAACAGCTACAAACCTCTCAAATGGATAGTGATCACGAGCCTCATACTTGTCTCCACTCTCAAAGCGGTCCCTGTAGCTATATCGTCCCCCATCTCTGTCACGGCGTCCATCCATGTAGCGGTCACGCTCACGCTCCAGATCACGATCTCCATAGCGATCTCGGTGTCCATCGAATTCTCCAAGTCTAGAGCGCATCGCAAGGGAAACTCTGAACCGACCTCCTTCGCCACCAGTTGATGGGCAGTCTCGAGCCCAATGACCAGGGCGTCTGCACTTAAAGCACTCATCCTCGCTTCCCTTCCCTCGAGATGAGTAGCCTCCACCTTTCTGTAAATGGTCTACATCGTCTCCACCAACTTTGGGCTCAGCTTTGTTCACCGAGATAACCCTATCTCCCAACTCCCTCCCATGCATGTGTTTAATTGCTTCATCAGCTCCTCTGCGATCAGTGAATGTGATAAACCCAAAACCACGTGGACGGCCAGTATCTTTCCCCACCATAATCTACAATTACACAAAGAAGACCAACAATGTTATTAAAATGCATATTGAGCCAGGAACAAGATATATTACTAAGAATCAGATGTTACATTAGAGTTAAGAAATAAGAAGATATATTACATTCCTATCTCTCATATAGCATGTCCTAGAAGTGGCAAACTCAGAACATTTAAAAGCAAACAGAAGACGGCAGCAAGATTCACAAATTTTACTTCATTTTAAGTCCTTAGAACCACACAACACAAAGTCAAATTAAATCAGCATACATGTAGAAATACTTATCCACAAGAAGTATCTCCACAACAATAAGCCTAGCAAAACAATGTTGGAGATTAGCCTCTAGCCAACCATACTTTAAACCCTTGCAACAGACATGTTACCTCAAATCAGTTTCCCATTATCTAATGTTCCCACAACAAATCCACAGAAAATGCGTTTTCCATGTAATTCCACCAAAAAAGAAGACTAATATTCTGATCAAGACCATTATTGACCAGAAACTTATCATCTTGGTGTATTGATAGACTACTTAGAGATGCTTCCATGTGCCAATAACTGTACTTTTACAATTACACCAACTAGCGGCTCATGGTGAATGAGTACAGGAAAACCATCTCAGTGACTACTAGTTGGTGTAAAAGATGGTTAGTCCTGGTTAGTCCTGGTTGGTGCAAACTTGCTGAAAAGAGAGCTCAGCTGCAATATCCAACAAAACACAGTGATGTCAAACCAAAACTACTGCACTGATGTTGAGACAAGAGCCAAGGCTAAGGGAACAGTATGGAGCACAGTCCACAGAGCATGATCTGAATCAAAACTCTTGCACTTCCAAGCATAAGGCTCTCAAACAGATTTTCCGATCAAGAGAAGGTAGAAATGCATGTTTACTTCCTAAGAAAGCTCTACTAATTCCTCCACTGCATCCTTCAACAAGTAAAAAAACCTCACTATATGCGTGTGCTCTTCAACAGAATAGATGATGGACTCTTAGGTTCATCAAACAAAACAATCCTACAATCTCAGAGATATTATTCAGTAAACACAAGTTCCAAAACGAGTCTCTGAGACTTCTGATCATCTGTTTGTATCACTCAATGTAAGCAGCAGAAGCAAAGTACGAGAATCGATACAAGACCTGACACTCAGTGATTTTCCCATAGCGGTCAAAAGTACTCTCAAGCTGTCTCTCTGTGACATCCCAGGACAATCCTCCAACGAAGATTCTGCTCTCAAGATTTCTATCGTTTTCTCTATCTTTCATTGTGAAACTCTCACTGAAACCAAAAGAGAAACAACAACAACGCATAAACATAGTTAACCCACAAAATCAAACTCAAGAAACCTTATAGAACTCATCCGTTTCGAAAGAATCACCCAAACTAGTAAACTAGTAAAACAAAAATCTATTGAAACTACGAATTGGGTAGAGAAACTTTCTGAAATCCCAAGTAAGAAAAAGAAACACCAGAAATCTTGATTTGATAAACCCTAATTACTCACCGCTAATCCAAAGGTCAGAACTTTCTGCGTTTTTGATGATTGGTGATGGACAAAGAAATAACTGCAGAGGATTGATTACCTTCAACTTAATTATATATAAGGGATAAAATGCTGTGAACTCAATGACTAAAACACCCTTCGAAAAGTTAGTTAATTACAAAAATAACCTATAAACCCTAAAACCCTTCTCTTTAGCAAGAAAGCTCTCCCCTTTTTTCAGTCTCCAAGCTCTCTCTTCTGCGGAACTTACGGTACGAAAGTCTCCTCTTTTCTATTCACTCCAATCCAAAGGTTGGTCCTTTTCGATTGATTTCGAGGAGGATTTTGATTTCTAAATTTGGGTATTGTAGGTTTTGTCTCTGTAGAGTAGAAGCACGAAGAAAGAAAAATGATAAAGAGACGATTTTACAAGCTTGAGCATGGTGATAAAGACAGTGGATCCGATTCATCTTGTTTCTCTTCTGATTCTGATCCTGAGACGGAAGAATCAGAAGAATCTGAAGAAGAAGACTCTGTTGCAGAAGTTTCTGAAGAAGATGATGAATCCTCAGGTTTGCTTCTTCAATTGAGCCATTATGTCTTTTAGTTCTCTTGTGATTGTACTTGATGAGAACCTTTGGAGAACGTAAGTGACGATATTTGCTTATTCTCTGTTATAGATGCTGACGAAGACGCTGATGTTGATGATGGTGATGGTGATGATAACTCTGATGCTGATGACTATGGTGGGACATTGGAGAAGATGTCAATGAATCGTTATTTAGAAGAACCACCGGAAGAGGAGGAAGAGAACTATATTCTAGGTTGCATGATACAATCCAAATCGGTTTATAAATGCAGATATTGTCCAACAGTTGTTTGCTTGAATGAGACCACAATGCAAGCTCATGTTTCATCAAAGGTAAATTACTTTGCTTTGAACTAGAATGGTGTGTTTTTCTTTTTGGAATCTAAGAAGTAGATAATAAGAACGAGATTTGTTTTGAGCTTTTTCTTTGTAGTCTTGTAGTTGATCGAATTGTATTTGTCATTTGACTCATTTCAGAAGCATGCTCGTATGGAGAAATTAGTGAAAGAAGGAAAGGTCAGAACTGATGACGAAGAATTTGAAGATCAAGAGACAGCATCTCAGGTGACATAAGAGAAAATGCCAACGAGTACTTTGTGTTCTGTTGATGAGTCCTAACCAAATTCTTGCAAAAATCTTGAATTTAGGAGAAGCAGATTAAAGGAAACAGAAGATCACAAAGACAGGGAAAGAGATCCCAAAAACAGGAAAAGGTAAACGTAGCTTGCTCGTTACTGTAACCTTGTGAGCATGGTTAGTCGGTTTATCAATTGTTTTTTAATTTAAACATCCAGGGCTCATCAACCAAACATGAAGAAAACGAAGAAGTTGACGATCCAGAAACGCCATTTCAGGTGACATTTAAGAAAATGCCAACAAATGCTTTGTGTTATTCCAATGAGTTCTAACCAAAGTCTTGCAAAAATCTTATATGTAGGAGAAGCAGATAAAAGGAAACAGAAGAGCACGAAGAGAGCATAAGAGATCACAAAATCAGGAAAAGGTAAAATTTACCTGCTCATTTCTGTAACCTTGTGACCATGGTTGGCCTGTCAGAAACCTTACTGGTTCTTCTTTTAATATGAACATCCAGGGTTCATCGACCAAACATGGAGAAAAGGAAGAGGTTGACAATCCAGAGACCCCATCTCAGGTTTTTCTTTTTGACATCTGAGCAAATGCCAACAAGTGCTTTGTGTTCTTCTGATGAATCGTAACTAAATTCTTGCAAAACTCCTAAATGTTGGAGAAGCAGATAAAAGAAAACAGTAGAGCACGAAGACAGCGTAAGAGATTAGAAAAACAGGGAAAGGTAAAAGTAGCCTGCTCATTACTATAACCTTGTGACCATGGATGGTTTGTCAAAAACCTTATTGATTCTTCTTTTAATATGAACATCCAGGGTTCAATAACAAAACATGGAGAAAACGAAGAAGTTGAAGATCCAGAGATGCCATCACAGGTTTTCTTTTAGAATTCTAGCAAATGCAAACAAGTGCTTTGTATTCTTCCGCTGAGTCTTAACCAAATTGTTGCAAAATCATAAATGTAGGAGAAGCAGATAAAAGGAAACAGTAGATCACAAAAACAGCTTAAGAGATCAGAAAAACAGGAAAAGGTAAAGGTCACCCGCTCATAACTGTAACCTTGTAACCATGGTTGGTCTGTCAAAAACCTAATCGATTCATTCTTTCTTATGAATATCCAGAGTTCATTGACCAAGGAAGGAGAAAACGAAGATGCATCGCAAAAGTCTAGAAAGAAAAGACGTCAAACTAAGGATTGAAACCGGTGTATATCCAGCAATATGGTAGGCCAGAAAGATTCATCTTTCTTACTTGGATATCGATGGATAGATGAAGAAAAATAGGTTGAAAGTGAGTTGATTGTGTGATTTTTAAACTTCTAGTTTGGTCTACAAAATATGGTGCTTGTTATAAACTGATATGATTTTGATGAATTGAGTTATACAATTCTTGTGTTTCTTAACCATGGTTGTGTTTCTGTATTCTTTGTCATTCGAACCATTGCCCTACAGGATTAGACCTAGACTATTTCAAACATCATTACATTCTGTTTCACTGAAACCTTCTGGTACAGAATCAGTATTTTTGATTCTTCTCTAAATCGAATATCAGATTACTTGAAAGTTGAAACTATTTTGCTCCAGTAGCATCAATGATCTCTGGCATTTCCCTCTAAATTTTCTGTCATTTTTCTCTCCCCTAGTCAGCACTCAGCACTTGTCTTGAGAAAGTTCAAAGACTTGAGTGAAAAAGACAAAAACTTTAATATTTTCTTCTCTTCTTTTAATCTTTGTCTCCACCATATTCAATTATTGTCTACATATCTGTGTAAAATAGTGGAAGTGTACACACAAAATAATATTTATAAATGCATTGAAAAAGGGAACAAGTGAGACAAGTGAGATTTGATTAACTTCTCCCACTGCTCTTAAAGTGTGAAGAAGCATTGGCTTCACGTGACATCTTCGCTGTCATGTCCGTGATCGAGCTTCTTCATCGATGACATTTACAACAACTGATTCTATCATCACTTGTAAAAAATATCTTGATTCCATCATGATCTCTTCTTGTATGTTCTTCTTGATGTTTGCTTTCTTTTTTATTTCTCTGGTGAGATCAGACGATGTAGAAGCTCTACTGAGTTTGAAATCATCCATTGATCCTTCAAACTCGATTCCATGGCGAGGAACAGATCTTTGCAACTGGGAAGGAGTTAAGAAATGTATCAATGGAAGAGTCTCAAAGCTTGTTCTTGAGAATCTGAACCTCACTGGCTCACTCAACAACAAGAGCTTGAACCAATTGGATCAACTTAGAGTACTTAGTTTCAAAGGCAACTCTCTCTTTGGCTCAATCCCTAACCTCTCCTGTTTGGTTAACCTCAAATCTCTTTATCTCAATGATAATAACTTCTCCGGTGAGTTTCCTGAATCACTCACGTCTCTGCACCGATTGAAAACCGTTGTTCTTTCCGGAAATCGGTTTTCGGGAAAGATCCCTACCTCGTTGCTCCGTCTTTCCCGCCTTTACATGCTTTACGTTGAAGACAATCTCTTCTCTGGTTCCATTCCTCCTCTTAACCAAGCAACTCTCAGATTCTTTAATGTCTCGAATAATCACCTCTCTGGCCATATCCCACTTACACAAGCTTTGAATCGGTTCAATGAGTCGTCGTTTACCAGTAACATTGCTCTCTGCGGTGATCAGATTCAAAACTCATGCAATGACACCACCGGAATCACTTCAACTCCATCAGCAAAACCAGCAATTCCCGTAGCCAAAACGCGTAACAGAAAAAAGCTCATCGGAATCATTTCCGGAAGCATTTGTGGCGGAATTGTGATACTTTTGCTGACATTGCTTCTCATATGTCTGCTTTGGAGACGGAAACGAATCAAATCCAAAAGAGAAGAGAGGAGAAGCAAAGCCGTGGCAGAGTCAGAAGGAGCAAAGACGGCTGAAACAGAGGAAGGTAACAGTGACCACAAAAACAAAAGGTTCTCATGGGAGAAAGAAAGTGAAGAAGGATCAGTGGGGACTCTGGTTTTCTTGGGAAGAGACATCTCGGTGATGAAATACACCATGGATGATCTACTCAAAGCTTCAGCGGAAACGTTGGGAAGAGGAATGTTAGGGAGCACTTACAAGGCGGTGATGGAGTCTGGATTCATCATCACTGTTAAGAGGCTTAAAGACACGGGGCTTCCTCGAATTGATGAATTCAAGAGACACATTGAGATCCTTGGAAGGCTCACGCACCCTAATCTTGTGCCTCTCAGAGCTTATTTCCAAGCCAAAGAAGAGTGTTTGCTCGTCTACGATTACTTCCCCAATGGAAGTCTCTTCTCTCTTATCCATGGTATGTATTTTGCACACACACCATTGATTTTTGTTCTCTGAAGCTTGATGTGTTTTATCTGTGTCTTGTTTCTAGGAAGTAAAGTTTCCGGGAGTGGGAAGCCTCTTCACTGGACATCATGTTTGAAAATAGCAGAGGACTTGGCAATGGGCCTGGTCTACATTCATCAGAATCCTGGCTTAACGCATGGGAACTTGAAATCCTCCAATGTTTTGTTAGGTCCGGACTTCGAGTCTTGCCTCACGGACTACGGTCTCAGCGATCTCCATGATCCTTACTCGACTGAAGACACAAGTGCAGCCTCCCTCTTTTACAAAGCTCCTGAATGCAGAGACTTACGGAAAGCCTCAACACAACCAGCTGATGTTTATAGCTTTGGAGTCCTCCTTCTAGAGCTTCTAACAGGTAGAACTTCATTCAAGGACCTTGTTCATAAAAACGGGTCAGATATCTCCACATGGGTGCGTGCGGTGAGAGACGAAGAGACTGAATTAAGTGAGGAGATGAGTGCTTCTGAGGAGAAACTTCAGGCTCTTTTGAGCATCGCGACAGCTTGCGTGGCTGTTAAGCCGGAAAATCGTCCTGCGATGAGAGAGGTATTAAAAATGGTGAAAGATGCAAGGGCTGAAGCAGCACTGTTCTCATTTAACAGCAGTGATCATTCGCCTGGGAGATGGTCGGATACGATTCAGAGCTTGCCAAGGGAGGATCATATGAGCATATGATTCAAGTTGTTGCAGCCTTCTCCATTGTTTTGATTTTTGAAGTAGCTAGGGGTTCATAATCTTATACTCTCTGGTGTACTATATGCTTCCTAATTTGGATAATACCCACAATCACATTATCACAAGGGGTTGCTTAACAAAACTGAGTCTCTTTAATTAAGGAGAGGCTTACATGTCTTCTTCCACATTTACAAATATATTTTCCTTAGACCGAGACATTCACTTGCTAATGATGGGCTCATTTTTTTTCTTTTTGCTATGAATGTAAATATAATTAAGAAATAAAAAATTTAGGTATTACAAAAGTGCATTTTACTTACATATTTGAGACCTTGGCAAAAAAATTAAAAACAAGGTAACAAATGATTTGAGTACAATATGAGAGAGTTTCTTGTATCCATAGAAGCATTAACTTTCGAAAAAGCTTTTTGTGTCTTCTTGAAGTGATGATATTGCGGATTTTGCGATCCATGCTCTTCTGATCGTATGAGTTATGACCTAATTCATATGCACATCATTTCCTCTTAGCATCTGGACAAATCTCGTTTTCCCACCAAAACTCTAAATGCCTCCTTGCGTCCCAAGCAAAAGTATATGCTTTCCTTCTTCCTCAGTTCGTTGAGTCAGAAGACCAAACTTCCAATTCAACTATTTGGGGGAAAGATGCACGAGTTTTTTTTTTAATAACTAAAAGGTTCTGGACCTAGGGGCGCTGTACATCCCCTCAGATCAGAGACTAAAACATTTTATATGATTTCCTCCCAAGTGTCATTCGAACTGACAACCTCTTGGCTTTACATGAGAGTCTTTACCAGTTGAACTATTAACATTTGGTATAACTTGGTCTTTAATTGTGGGGAAAGACATCAAAACTAACTAATCCCACATTTGTTAATCAACCGCTTTTTGTTTGTATCCTTAATTTGTAAAACAATTAAGAAAAAACAATAAGGGTGTTTCCATCGATATCATTTAATAATCTTAATTAGAAATTAGTCTCTCTTTTTTGGCTAAACAAATTTCACTATATTCAAAAGAGTTATTACAAAAGACATATATAGAATTGCTTTAACACAATAATGTCTTTTGTAAGGCAAAATACAAGGTTTAAGCCTTTCCCTGGCTAGTCCTCCAGTATCCCACCTTCTATTCGCAGATGATAGCCTTTTCTTCTGTAAGGCAGACTGTCAACAGAGTGAAGAAATCATTACCATTCTCCGCCAATATGGCGAGGCTTCGGGACAACAGATAAATTTTGCCAAATCTTCTGTAATGTTTGGAAGCAAAGTTAACCCCAGACGAAAGCTGATATTAAGAGCATCTTGGGTATACATCAAGAAGGAGGGATGGGTACCTACTTAGGCCTCCCAGAAAAGATTCATGGTTCCAAAGCTCAGGTCTTTGCCTTTGTACAAGACCGGCTAAAAAGCCGAATTAATACTTGGTCAGCCAAGTTCCTATCAAAGGGAGGCAAAGAGATCCTCATAAAGTCAGTGGCTCAGGCCTTGCCGACGTACGTTATGTCGTGTTTTCTTCTACCAAAGAATATCCGATCGAAGCTGAGTAGTGCTATTTCTAATTTCTGGTGGAGCAATAAACAGGAAAGCAAGGGACTTCATTGGATTGCTTGGGACAAACTATGCTCGCCACTTTCTGAGGGAGGACTGGGGTTCAAAATGTTTGACGATTTTAACCTAGCGCTTCTCGCCAAGCAGTTTTGGAGACTGGTTCGTTTCTCAGACTCTTTGTTGGCTCGAGTCTTGAGAGGACGTTATTTCAAGTACTCCAGCCCATTGTTTGTCAAACCGTCTTACCTACCCTCCTATGGCTGGCGCAGTATGCTGGCGGCTAGACCTCTCCTTCTATCAGGGTTGAGGAAAAATATTGGCTCAGGATTTGATACACGAGTTTGGTCTGACCAATGGATTCCGTCCATACCGGCTCGCCCAGCCAAGAGTAGGCTCGCCAATCCGGATCCTAACCTCTTCGTAAATGACCTCATCGATCCCGGGACAAAACGCTGGAAGATAGACAAATTGCAAGATCTTGTCTAACCGGAAGATGTCCCCGCTATCTTAGGTCTGCATCCGAGTTTGACATTCTCGAGAGATTTATTTATCTGGTCTCATACCAAGTCTGGGAATTACACCGTTAAGACGGGTTATCTGGCTGCACAAGCATGCCGCAAAGGAGATTGCGACCTCCCTTTTCAAGGACCTAGTGTTACGGCACTTCAGGCGCAATCATGGAAAATTCCAACCTCAAGAAAAATTAAACATTTCATCTGGCAATCCGCTTCGGGTTGCCTGGCTACTTGCTAACGTTTAGCTGATCGACATCTAGGCACGGATCGTACGTGTCCCAAGTGTGGAACTCTTGAAGAGACCATTAACCACGTTCTTTTCGAGTGTCCCCCTGCGTTTCAAGCCTTGTCGCTTTCGCAAATCTCCATTATCCTGAACGTCTTCCCATCACGGTCCCTGTTTACGAACCTAGACTATCTCTTTTGGAGAGCCAAGGAGTTAGGAGGACGAGAGGAGACCTTAAGGAACTTTCCCTGGATCATGTGGTACATCTGGAAGGCACGCAACTCAAAAGTTTTTGAGAATACAGATATTCACCCTTCTGACACGGTTCAACATGCTTTAAAGGAGGCCGAGTCTTTTCGAGTAGTTAGAGCCTGAGAAACGATCCTTAACCCCCAACCGGGACCTGTTCTCCAAGATCACCCGAATGACTCTATTATCTGCCGGATAGATGGATCTTGGGTGGAGTCTTGTACCCTGAGTGGTATTGGTTGGATTGTTGAGTCAAATGGAAATATGCAGCATATTGGCTTAAGGAGTTTTCGTCGGTGTTTATCCCCGCTTCACACGGAGTTTGAATCCTTACTTTGGGCAATGAGGTCGCTTAATACACTCTCTATTTTTGATGCTGTCTTTGAAACAGATTGCTTGGAGTTAACTCAAGTCTTAGACACTCCCGATGAGTGGCCTGCTTTTGCTTCGGAGTTAGAAGATTTTAGCTCGTTGAAGTCTCTTTTTCCCTCTTTTATGTTATCTTTTATCCCACGCTGTAACAATATCCGTGCTGACTGCCTCGCAAAAAAGGCACGATCACGCGGTTCTATCTTTTCCCATGTAAGCTCTTTTCTACCGGACTGGTTTTCTCCAAAAAAAAACCGTCCGTTTCTAGCTTGAATGGATGAACTTATTTTGCTGTAAAAAAAAAAAAAAAAAAAAAAAAAAAAAAAAAAAAAAAAAAAAAATTATATATGCAGATATATGTTCCATACACTAAAAAAATACAACAAAATGGAGTTTGATGATGCTTTCGTCTTAGCTGCCTAATCTCTGTCAAAATCGTTGGGAATAGATTCTTAAGCATTTCAACATTCCATTCCTTCGTATTCACATCAATGAGATCAACAATCATAAGATTGGCTTGTTGAAGTGGAGCTGGTCCTGTGGTTATGCCGGGAGCTATCAGGGCAGTCCAGGGATCACGCCATACGTTGGTTGATTTACCATCCCCAATTGCAATACCCATGCCTTGTTTTAACAGGTCTCGGCCAGCCAATAAGCCTTTCCAGCCATGAGACGAAGAGGGTCTAGGGCTAACCTCCATGAAGGGTCTATTGCGGCAATATTTAGCTAAGAGCATTCTGGAGAGGAGGCTGGTTGGGTTATTGATGAGTCGCCAGCTGAGTTTAGCGAGGAGAGCTTCGTTAAAACTTTGTATCTCTCGTATGTCAAGTCCTCCTTTGTCTTTTGGTTGTGTGAGTGAGTTCCATGAAACCCATGCCATTCCTTTCTTTTCCTGTTTGCTATCCCAGAAGAACCGAGTTAAGGCTGATTGAATTCTCTTGCACAGACTAATAGGTAGCTGAAAACAAGACATTGAGTAAGAAGGTATTGCTGTCAGGACTGATTTGAGCATGATCAATTTCCCTGCTGTAGAGAGTCTTTTAGAGGACCAGCTTGCTGCTTTCTTCTTAATCCGAGCAACAATAGATTCGAAGAGATCCCTCTTCTTCCTTCCAAAGAGCTCAGGCAGACCAAGGTATTTCCCAGTTCCTCCTTCTTTCGTGATTCCAAGTTGGTTTTTCACTCTGTTTCTGATTTCCTGGCTTGTTTTTGGTGAAAAGGTGATGGAGGATTTGTCCTTGTTGATAAGTTGTCCCGAGGCTTCTTCATAATTTGTGATGATTCGGTGTAGCATGGAGCAGCTATTTGCATCTGTTCTAGCAAACAACATCGTGTCATCAGCAAATAGAAGGTGATTTACCGCCGGTCCTGTTCTTGAGATTTGTAGACCTCTTAGTTTCCCATCATCCTGTGCATTCTGACAAAGGCCAGAGAGGACACTGCTGCAAATAATAAATAGGAACGGGGATAGCGGGTCTCCTTGGCGTATACCGCGTTGAGGGATAACACATCCACGAGGTTGCCCATTGATGAGAAACGAGTATGTGACAGTGGTAATGCTCTGCATCACCCAACCGATCCACTTTGCATCAAAACCCATCTGTTTAAGCACTTCTCGAATAAAATCTCATTCGAGTCTGTCGTAAGCTTTTGTCATATCAGTTTTAATCGCCATTGAGCATCTCTTTGTGGCTTGAGATTTCTGAAGAGTGTGAAGGAGTTCATGAGTGATTAGAACATTGTCGGAGATGGCTCTTCCGGGGACGAAAGCCGTTTGATTTTCTGAGATGAGGGAGTCTAGAAACGGTTGTAGTCTCTTTGTGAGGATCTTGGAGTAGATTTTGTAGTAGACACTGCATAACGCGATGGGTCTATAGTCCTTGACTTTTTGGGGATTTTGGATTTTTGGAATCAGCCTGATGTGCGTCTTATTTGCTTCACCTGGGAGGATACCAGAGGTGAAGAAGCTTCTGACTTCCACGACAATATCCTTTTCCATTGTTGTCCAATTCGCTTGGAAGAAATAAGCTGTAAAGCCGTCCGGTCCCGGAGCTTTGTCTCCATGGATTGAAAAGCAGGCACTCTTAATCTCTTCAGCGCTTGGAATTTGTAACAGAGATTTATTCATCTCATCTGTTACTACTCGTTTGACAGCTCTTTGGATGACTCCCGTTGGTTCCTTTGGTTGGGAGCTATAAATGTTTGAGAAGTACTCTGAGATGACTGCTGTGATGTGCTCTTCTTCAAAAAATACAGTACCCTCATCATTTTCAATTACTAAGAATCGATTGAAAGCTCTTCTACCTCTTGTAGATGCGTGGAAGTATGATGAGTTTTTGTCACCCAGTGCAAGCCACAATTGTCGACTTCTCTGTCTCCAATAGCTCTCTTCAGCCAAATAAGTTTCTCTTAGGGTCTGAGAAAAAGGTCTGAATGCGATCCACATCTGGTGTTAACTCTGCTAGAGCCGGGTCAAGGTCTGCTTTCTTCTCCTTTATTGCTCTTTGATTGTTTTGGTGATGTTTCCTGTGCCACTTTTGAATGGCCTTCTTACAGCTCAGAATGCGATCAGCAACAGTAATGTTAAACTTATTATCCCATGCTCTTTTGACTAGCTCAAAGATCTCAGGATTTTTCTGCAGACTCCTGTCGTATCGAAACATTCTCTTCTCTTTCTTTTTTCGAGCTGCGAAGTAAGCCATGACAGGTCGATGGTCGGATCCTTCAAACTTCATGTATTCAATTCGGCTAGTCGGAAATAGGTCGGACCATTCTCCATTAGCCAAGGCCCTGTCAAGACGGCAAAATACTAGGTGAGTATTTCGTTGTCCTCTCCAGGAGAGGGGATTACCCGAGTGGCGGAGATCGTAGAGGTCATTCTCTGCTATAAAGTTTCGGAAGTTAGTGAATGATCCTTCAGGTCGAAATGGTCCTCCAGATTTTTCCTCAGAGCATGTAATTTCGTTGAAATCACCAATTTTAAACCATGGGCCTTCTCTTAGTGAAGCAATCTCTGTAAGTGCATCCCACACCGGCTTTCGCTTGTCCTTGTCTGGATCTCCGTATATAAATATTGCATAGAATTTCTTCCCTTTGAAGGTGATTTGAGTATCGATGTAATTCTGAGATTCTTGGAGGACTTCCAATTTCACCTCCTCTGTCCAAAGCAAAGCTAGGCCTCCCCCTCCAGGAGAATGTGGAGAAACAAGTTTGATCTGGTTATATTGGAGATCCTCAAGATCTTTTATAACTACCTCATCTGGATTCTTTGTTTCGCTTAAGAAGAAGATCTCGGTGTGTATTTTCTTCTTAGTTCCCGGATTCGCTGGATTGTTGTGGGTGTTTTAAGTCCACAACAATTCCAGCTACACACAGCTAAGGAGCAGGGTTGTGACGGGACCGAAAATCCATCGTTCTCCTCTGGTTGGGTGTACCATTCGTTGCTTCCTCCTGGTTATCCTGGTTGTCCGATAAAGGCTGTTCCAAAGTTTGGTGCTGAGGCCAATCTACTTCTTTGTAATCTCCTGTTTTTCTTAATGAAAGTTTGTCTTTCCATGACCAAAAAAAAATGATGCTTCCGTACATTAGAAATTAGTTTGTCTAGTACTTTTCCTAGTAAATTAAAATAATGTCATATAAATCTATGTAACAGATGTTTTAAGAGTTATTATCTGGATCTCTAAATCATAACAATAATAGGTGATTAGTTTCTGAAGGAGTTTAGAGATTGGTATAGGATAAAGTGCGTACCAAACAATTAAAGGTTTCCGGATTCAATTACCAAAAGTCAAAATATACCTCTAACTATGATTTAAAAAACAAAATGTATGTAATGTCTAACTATAATTTATATTACAGAAGTTTAAGCTATGCATGGTAACACATTAATTTTAACTAGATGAATACCCACGCTACGTGTGGGTTTTTGTTTTGAAAATTGCCGAAAAAAATGTGATTATGGTTTTTGTTGCTTTTTATGTTCATTTTATGTGTGTTATTATGTAATTAATAAATTCATATCTATTTTCTATAGTTATATGGAGTAATTTTTATGATTAGATTCATCCTTGACTTAAAATATCAATTCTACGTTTTTCAAGTATAAATATGATTATTTATGTACTTACAATCCTAATCTTTCACTATCATGAATACATACAATAACAATATATGATATATTGATACAATAGTATATGTAATTATGCTACTTATGTGGTTTGAAACTTGCATAACGAAATTTTAAACAAACAATTCTTTGTTCCATATATTCTCTCGTCACCTAGTACGCCAAGCACATAATGATATATATGCTAGTAATTTAAGTCAACACTTTAGATTTCTTCCCGTTCATATAACCGAAAGTCTCGTGTTTTATATTTCTTGGTATGTCTAACGTTTCAAAAGACCATTAAGTAAAAAAATTTGTATGTCAATATTACCAACTTATCATAACACACAAAAATAAAAAGAGTGAATGTCATATGAAAAATCATATTCACAAAACGTATAAGAAAATATTCAAAGGAAAACTACTAAATTAATATGAGGTTAGGTAGCAAACTTCTAAACTACAACACAAGTAATTTTTTAGCCATTATCGAATAATGATCATTGATAATTATTTTTAATAAAATAAGAATAGTAGAATGAAAAGTAGTGTTTAATACGTTAGTATGATTTTTTATTTTATTTTTTTTAGTTTTTAAAACATCAATTAAAAGTGAGATTAATTGAGAATTTAACACAACAAAAGACTTTTGATTTTCCCTCAACTAATTTTACTAATTTTTTTTATTTAAATAATGTTGTATTGATGGAGGATTGATGCTATGAAGAATTTTTAATTTTTTTCTCATTTAATTTGGCTATTTTTTTTTAAATAATATAAAATGCAACATGTCATTTTTTTGTGTGATGATGTGGCATTCATATGGAGAGAGTTCGCCAACTTTTATATATATGATTTATTATTAAAATATACTCTCTCCTTTCTTTTATGAGAAATTGTTAAAAATGATCATTTTTCAATACCCCTTTTCAAAAATGCCCCTTTTGAGAGTCCATTTTTAAGTTTGCCCTCTTTTAATTTTTAATGACCATTTTACCCTTATTTGAAACAAAATTAGGTCCACAAAATACAAAATATTTTTTGGCGGGAAAAGTGATTCCCGCAATTTTCCCGCCAAAACACTTGTAAAAACCTTTAAAATACCTTGTAAATTTTCCCGTAAAAATTTTTCCCACCAAAAAATTTTCCCGCCAAAAATTGTTTTTTGCGGGAAAAGTGTTTCCTTAATTTTTTTGGCGAAAAGTTTTGGCGGGAAAAATTTACAAGGTATTTTAAAGGTTTTTACAGAGTATTTATAAGTGTTTTGTAAGGTTTTACAATGTATTTTAAAAAGTTTTACAAGGTACTTATAAGGTTTTATAAGGTATTTATAACTTGTAAAACCTTATAAAAAACTTGTAAAACCTTATAACTTGTAAAACCTTATAAAATAGCTTGTAAAATCTTATAATATCTTATAAATACGTTGTAAAACCTTTTAAAATACATTGTAAAACCTTATAAATACCCTGTAAAAAACCTTTAAAATACCTTGTAAATTTTTCCCGCCAAAAATTTAATGCCAAAAAAAATTGCGGAATCACTTTTCCCGCAAAAAAAAAAAATTTTGGCGGGAAAAAATTTTACGGGAAAATTTTACAAGGTATTTTAAAGGTTTTACAAGTTTTTACAAGTGTTTTGGCGGGAAAAATTGCGGGATCACTTTTCCCGCCAAAAAATATTTTGTATTTTGTGGACCTAATTTTGTTATATTTCCTTATATATTTGTGATATCTTTTATTAAAAGAAGGGTAATTTAGTCATTTTGTACATAAAAAATGGTATTTTTAAAAATAGACAGCCAAATGGGGCATTTTTGAAAAAGGGTATTGAAAAATGAGCATTTTTGTGAGTCTCCCTTCTTTTATAAGTGATGTTTTAAGCTTCTAATTTTGTTCTTAAATAGATGATGTTTTCAATTTTCAATGCAAAATTAATTACGTTTTTATTGGTTTTGATGATTTATATTCTGTAGATTGGTTTTTTTTTTTGTTGATTAAATAATAAATGATGTTTAGTTTAGAAATAAACAAAAATTAAATGATTTCTTAATCTATGTACATTCTCCTAAAACATCACTTATAAAAGAACGGAGAGAGTATAACAAATAAATCCAGGTTACAAAGAAAAAAAGGAAGCAATCTCACAATAATTAGAATTTGAATTAACGATATCACATCAATAATATAAATTAATAAAAAATATTTTTCATATTTGATAGAGAATGATTTAGACATATGAAGACATTAATAACCTGGATGTTGTTCACGATGACAATGTGTAGAAATTTCACAACCACGATGGTAAGGGTTGGCTGGAACTTTGACACATTCTTTGGGGTTCTTACTGCCACAAGCTGGAATTATGTCTTTTCTCATATCTCCATAGTTTATATATTTGCTTCCTTCTCCAAATCGGCTGAACAATGATAATATAATCATTATTGAAACAAAGAAAAGACTGGTTAGACTCATTTTGTGTGCAGCCATTGTTTAGAAGAAAAAAAACAATGTATATCTTCTCGTTCTTTTTTCTGTGTTATTATATTTTGTAATTTGAATAGGTGATTAATTATAAATTTATGTTTCATTGATTTATAATGAGGGAGATGATTCTAAAAAAAGATGGCCAGTGCATAATGTATCTGTGCATGTAGACTTTACTGGCTATTTATATGTCATATCGGTTTTTTTGTTTCATTAACAAGAATCTTCAAAATAGAATTTACAATGGATTTCTAGCATGATTTCAGTTTTAATTTGTTCAACAAATTAAGAGCAATTTAAAGTAAGAAAATAAATTAAATTTAGAATAATATTTGAGTTGTCGCGTAACTAAGTTTGATTTTGTAACAAAATATGTTAAGTGGGTATATTTTTGAGAGTATGAAGGAAAGTGGGCATACACATAACAAAATATGAGAATGAATAGAGAGTAGATGGAGATAGTAATTAATGATTAGAGAATAAATATTTGAAATTTACCAAATTGCTTTGCAGCCATGCCGTTATAGCAACATCAAACTAATAATCGAAAAGTAATGTGTTATGACAAAAATAAAATAAAATAGAACAAAAATTTGCTTGAGTTAGTGCATCTTTCATATACTATTTCATTTCATATATAACTTTAAAATATGTTTTCTATTTCCAAATAGAAAATAATATATATATATATATATATATATATATTAATATATGTATATATATATATATATTATATAGGTATTTAACTTAAAACTAAAAAGAAAATAAGACTAAGTTAATCAACTAACAAATGTTCATTGTCAAATGTATTCCGGTTGTAGCCCGGACTAATCCTTAGTGTAACATAATAAATTTTGATAATGTCATCTCAATATCTTGGTTCATACTCGTATATTGCATATTGTAGACAAAAGTAAATATTTTCGAACCATTGAAATTAATTTTGGCATTAAGGTGGTTAACGTTAGCAACTATTATGTGGTGACTTCAAGTTTGTACAATATAGGAATAAGTGATTAACTAATGTCTAATGTTACTTGTAAGTACAAGAGTACATCACAAAGGTTTTTCATACATCTATTGATATCAAATTACTTGCTTGTTTCCTATTTCGGTTCCTCTAATATGTTTTCTTATATCCTAAACATTGTAGTTTCAGGTCACATATTACCATCTAAACATTATCTACTTTTTTGAGAAATCTGAGTTCAAGAAAGTTGTTACGGTGTAGGTTTTAAACAAAGTTTAGACCCATATTTAGACCCAAGCAATCAATTAGATTCCTCGCTTACCATTTAGACTCTTTTTTTTTTCGTAGGCAATTTTTTTTTTTAAGTCATAGGCACGGACCTACGGGTTATCTGTGTGCATAAATAACTCATTTTGCTTTCTACTTGATTTCTCCGGCGAGATCAGGCGACACTGAAGCTCTACAAAGTCGGAAATCATTCAATTTATCCGTCAACCTCATTTCAGTGGCGAGGAACAGATATCTGCAACTGTGAAGGAGATAAGAAAAACATGAACGGAAGAGTCTCTAAGCTTGTGTCTTTGCATAGAAATAATCTCGCTGATATGTTAGAGAATGTGATGTGCATGGTTCGCATTCGCTTGAAACTTAACTTGATTTTATAACAAGACTTATATAATTATATATGTGTGATGTGTCGTTAGGTTAGTGTTTTTTTTTTGTTGGTGTAAGAATTGCTCTGTTCTGTTTCTCACTCTGGTCAGTGCTTAAGAATGAATGTGTATGTACGTTCATCCATATACTCTTCAACGTTCACATGAGATATTTGCCCCCAATGTTCACATAAATTCTAATTTGAACCGAGCCGAAAACTAAGTATAAATTTCAATGTTCTTTGTATTATTGACTTCGATACAAAACCCAAAAACTGAACTAAACCGGAACCAAGCAGGTAGAGCTAAACCAATTAAATCTCTTTTCAGGAGAGTTCAGAGATTACTCTTTCACATTTATCTTCCAATATCTTCACTGCTTCGTTGAAAAGAACGTCCGGAGGCTGTGATCCGGTGGACTCGATCGTAACTGAGAAAGACAATAAGAAACTCAATTAGAATTTCTTTCAGATCATGAATTGCCAGGTTGAAGGAACGGGTTTTTTTTTTTTTCTTTTTCTTTTCTTACATATAAAATGGTTCTTGACACGGCGCAGATCCACTTGTTTCGCCCATTCCACTCCTTCTCTTATGCATTCTCTACACAACGAACAATCACGCGGCCGAGCTACTGTTGCCCTCTTCCTACCTGTTTTCCACTTTTGCAAGTCAAATCAATTTGCAGCCAAAGTTCTCAGGTTTCATCAGAATCTCTAACTGTTACTCAAAAGCATGTAAGAAGATTTGAAGATTTTGAAGGAAACTTGGGAAGGCTTTTTACTTCACCTTGGCCCATGTCTTCAATGTCAAAAACTTTCTTGGGGCATACTTTTACGAGTTCTTCGGCATGTTTACCCTCGAATTCCTTTAGTAGAATCACCTAAGATATTATAAACAAAAAAAGCATTACTGGAAAAGCTTAGGACGAGTTAAGAAAATAATTAACTCCTTTTCCCAGAAGGCTTATGGTGAACTTCTCACCTCAGGAAGCATTCGGTACCAAGCCGTTGCAACTGGGGACCACTTTGCATGTGTTTTACCAATGCCCTTAACCGCATGAGCTTCAAGCTCGATTTCCTGCAAGAAAAAGATAGAAAAAGATGCAAGTCTTTCATCTCTCATAGCAAGGAAAGTCCTCTCAAGTGTCACAAATAAGAGGAAGAGTGTAAATAGAAACAGTACCTGACCAGGGCCGAGTTTTGCTATCAAGATATCTTGAAAGCTTGGCGTGATAGGATTTTTTGCAAATCCAGGGAAGGAATCTTGGCTATGGCTGAATGAAGTGTAAGTTTTTGGCTTTGTGGTTAAACCTCCAGATTCTTTGACAAGCTCACTTCCATTTGGTAACCATTTCAATTCGCTTGTTAAGACTTCAAGAAATAAAAAATGACACCTTTCATGAGAGATCAAGCTAACAATAAAACAAAGACTCTTCTTATGCTAACCAAAGAACATATATTACCTTTACGACGCGGGTCACCTTTTGGACATTTTACATGGAGTTTGAAAACAATGGTGTTCTTTTCATTTGGCTGATCGTTTTCTATGCGCGGAGATAAAAGAAAAAATTAAGCGTGACATAGAGAATTAAATGCTTAATGAGATGGATCACATGCCACTGATATTTCTTACCGGATAAATATTCAAAGAGCCTTGGATCAGCGGCAATTGGAATAAGACCCAACCTGTGAGCAAGAACTTCGTCTTGAATAACCGACGTGTTGTTTGCTACAAACACTTTTTCAATAGCCATTGAAGGAAGCTGCAAGAAATGAACACTTATAACCAAAGACTCTAATAATTAGGGATTCATCAGAGGTTGTGAGACAGTGGACAGACCTCAGCTAGGAGGATTCTTCGGAAAGCATTAGCGATTCCTGCAGGGACACCAATCATATCGAAAACCATATATGTCTCTGTGAGACTAATCACATCAACTTTGAAATCCTCAGAAAAGTTTTCTAGTCTTACACTGTTGTCCACTCCCATAGAGGCATAGGCACCCGAGTAAAGGACACTCGTAGGCTGCAAAGAAACACAAACACAAAGAACATTCAAGACTTCAAATTTCAAACAATCATCACTCAATATCATTCGGATTTCGACAAAACTACCAAACCCACAGTGTAATCTTCTTAAATCGCTAAGAACAAACTCATCAAATTCACAGCATTCTACAGGAAAGTTTTAAACTTTACTCTGTAATCTACACGAAATCGATGAACACAACAAACCCCCATGGGACACATTGAGAAAAGCCAATAAATTTATAGCGAAGAATACATATAGCTTAAAAAGAGTGTAAAATTGATAGAGAATAGTTCTTACATGAATAGGAGCATCATTCTTACAGACAGCGCGAGTTCGCTGGAGCTCAAGATGCGGAGGAAGTCCGGTAGGGACGTCAGGGAGATCAAATATGTTGAAATTCTTGGCGAATTGCTTTTCTTCATCAGTCACAATTCTTGTTACTTCTTTAGTCTCCATTCTTCTCTGAAGCCAAGTTCGATTCTGAGAATTCGAAATTAGGGTTTATAAGAGAAGAGGAAGATGAATTGCACGATTTCACTTTCACTTCAATTTCGTTCTTAATTTCATAAAACTGGAAAATTAGGGTTTATGGACACGTGTGGAACACTGGAAAAAACATCCATTTTTTTTAGTTTACCTTCAAGCGTGCACATGAAAATAATAGCGGCATGGCTTAAATCCGACCAAAACGGCTGAACCGGAGCTAACCGGTGTTTGGTTCATTTGGTTTGGATTCAGTTTAAACTTTTTTAAACCGATCCGTAAAAGGTTTGAACTTTGAACTAGATTAGTTTGGTTCAATTCGGAACAACTTGGATCAATTGGTTCACTAAGGTGGTGTTATTGGTTAGTGAATTTAATGTCAACACCATTAGAGTTAAAGTCTATCAGATTTCAAATGTTTTGGGTTTATTGAAAGTAAACCATTATTCATTTTGTCAAATACATGGAAGTGTATTTTCAATGATACTTGATCTCATTTAGTTTTCTATAACAGATTTAAATTCAATAACAAATGATTTTTATAATCTAATCGAAGTCTATCAAAACTTTTGACCATTTTTTTCTTTTCTTATTTCAAGTTTTTCTAATGTTTTGAAGTTTTAACAAAAAAAATATGCTAAAGAATTAATTCATAAAACTTTGATGATTTCAAATTAAAATTTTAAAAATAAATAAAATGTTTGTTTCACGTAAGTCAGTCTACCACAAGTTACAATTGTATATGGTGCATATAAATGAGATTTTTGATTATTTGAATATATACCTTAGGGAACACTATGTCGAGAAGAAGGAGAGAAGACGTGAAAGGAAAAAAAAGAATTTTTGGTTATTCTCATAAATGAGATTTTATAATTATAAAAATATGATTGTGAAAATCTTGAGTAGAAGATAGGATTTTGATTGCTATAATTTACACATGAAATCAGTATCAGATTCTTTCATATCTTTTTAAATCAAAACATTTGTCAAAATCTGTCAAACAACCACTAACATAGAACTTTAATTGATCATTGTAAATATGATAACCAATAACACTAGATTTCAAACTCTTTTAATATAGATATTAGAATATGAGAACCAATAACACTTGATTTTAAACTCTTTTAATATAGACATTAGAAATATGAGAACCAATAACACTTGATTTGAAATCTGTATTTACAATATGAGAATCAATAACATTAGATTTGAGTTAGAGTTAGACTCTATTAATATCCACTAACGAATAACACCCCCTAAAAAAACTTGAGTGTTTGTTTGATTTTATTCGATTTTCTTTGCCAAATCTTAGTAGTTTTTCAATTTCTAATCTAAACGGACCGAATCATTCATATTTTCCAAATTTAGTTAATCTCATTATAGTAAAGAACAATGTCCGCAGTAATTTTTATTTATTTATTATTCCATATCCATAAGAATGAGCCAAGAAAAGAAAAAAAGTTTGAACTAAGCAAAAACAAAACAAAACTAGAACCAATCAACTCAAACACGAAAGTAGATAAACTAACCACTAAAAAGATTAACCACGAATTCACATTTGACTTCAAATTTAGTTTAATCCATTAAAAAAAAAAAGATTAAACCGGACCATACAGGTTTTTTTGAAACCGTCCACCTCAGAATCTCTACGTGGAATCCAGGATGTCAAATAGAATTCCGTATAATTAAAAAAACAAATTAGTGTTGCTCATTTTGAAAGTTTGAAATCTTCTTAATTTTATAAAATTTATAGACAACGAATTAGTCAAAAAAAAAAAACAGAGAAAAAGGACAGAAGGAAAATGGAGAAAAGTAGAGTAAAATGGCGTCACCAGAGAGGCACAACTCACGGGGAAAATCAGCAGAACCAATACCACCGCCACCGGTTACTATTATTATTCTTGTTTTCATCATCACCCAACATTTTTATTTCTTTTAAAAAAAAAAAATACTATTTTCGATTGTTTTCTCTATTTTCAAGAATTTTTTTTTATAATATCGATTTTGCCACCCAACTTCTCCCACTCCTTCACCACTGTGTCCTGCTGCTGCTTTCTCACCTCTCCATCATTCATTTCTTTCGTTCTTTTTTTCTCCCATCCGTTTCTTTTATTCTTCTTTCCCCTTAAATTAAAATCTTTTAAATTAAATTATTGGATATTGTTGTTTCTCTGCGTTTCTTTCCAAACCCATTTTCTTCCTCTTCAATTGATTAAGCTTCTCTTCGACTTCTTGATTTTACAGGTTTTTTTTTCTGACTTTAACTAATGAAAAGAATCAAACTTTTTTCTTTGTGTCGCTGTGATGATGATTTCTTGTGTGTATGTAGGATCTGAAGGAAGCTTTGGTTTAATTTATTTCTGTAAATCGGATTAATTTTTTGATGGGCAATCATTAAGAGTTACATACATATGTTCTCTTAGCTTCTCTTACAAGATCTTTTGGGTATGTCTTGTTCTTTGAAGTTGCTATCTTTCTTCCATGTTCCAGAGATTTGCCTTATTTTCTCACTTTTGACATAATAATTTCTTTTGCCTGTTTTTGTTACTTGGTTTAAATGAATCTTTGACCATGATCACTAAATTTGGTTCCTAGGCAAGATCAAAAAAAGTTCATCAAATAGGCAAACTTGATTCTCCATATAGATTTACTAGAGTTCCTGTCTGGGTGTTGTTTATGAAGAATCAATCAATTCCTACTTGTTAGTATCTGTAATATATCTGAGGCCTTGATCATGAACTATAGTTTCCTCGAACCATAGTTTCCTCAAAGATCTCAACTGTGTCTCTAGTTGGATTGTAATCTGTATTTCTTACTGTAATATTTCTGAAAGTTCAATACTTTACGGGTATATATACACACAAAACGGTTAAGCTCTAGAGAAGATGTTGGGAGGCAACAATGAGAACCCTGTGCCGCAGGTTTTAATGAACGACAGCCAGTTTCAGTATCAAACAAATACATCGTTGAATCAGCTTCACTTGCTTGGGACAAGTAAGTTTCTGAATTCTGTTCATCATTTGGTTTTAATGTTGTTAGAGCTTTATAGAGCTAAAGCTTGTTCCTTTGTATGTGGAATGTGGTTGCAGTGAGACCTGGTTGTACTATTGATCCCGTAAACTACTTTGCTAATGATAACCTAGCTCCTATGATTCGGCATAATAGCAAACGCGGAAGGGAAACCGAAATCAATAATAATATGCAGAGACAGCAGAAGCTGCAGATCTCTTTGAATTATAACTACAACAACAATAGTGTTGTTCAAGATGAAGTCCCAAAACAGAACTTAGTGTCCACGGGTCTGAGACTATCTTATGACGATGATGAGCGCAACTCTTCTGTAACTTCGGCAAATTTAAGTATCACAACTCCAGTCTTTCAGTCACTCGGTGACAATATCAGATTGGACCTTCATAGACAGAAAGAGGAGCTTGATCAGTTTATCAAATTCCGGGTACCAATTCTATCTCTAAAGCTTATGTTGTTGCCTATATATCTCATGTCGTTGAGATTGTACTCTCTTGGAACAGGCAGATCAAATGGCGAAAGGTGTGAGAGATATGAAACAGAGACATGTCACGTCCTTTGTCACGGCCTTAGAGAAGGATGTGAGTAAGAAGCTTCAAGAGAAAGACCAGGAGATTGAAAGCATGAACAAGAAGAACCGGGAACTCGTGGATAAGATAAAACAAGTGGCAGTGGAAGCTCAGAACTGGCATTACAAAGCAAAGTACAATGAATCTGTGGTTAATGCCTTAAAGATAAACTTGCAACAAGTGATGTCACATGGAAACGACAACAATGCAGCAGGAGTAGTAGCTGATCATCATCAAATGAAAGAAGGGTTTGGGGATAGTGAGATTGATGACGAGGCAGCCTCATACAACTACTTGAACATCCCGGGGATACCAAGTGCTGCGATGAGGTGTAAGTCATGTAACGTAAAGGATGTTTCGGTCTTGCTCGTGCCGTGTAGGCACTTGAGTTTGTGTAAAGACTGTGATGTGTTTACTGGTGTTTGTCCTGTTTGCCAGTCTTTGAAAACTTCTAGTGTTCAGGTCTTCTTCTCCTGAGTTGTCTTCATACTGTTGAAAAGTTAATGATGGAGAAACATGAACATATATGTATGTGATGATGATGATGATGATGAGCTGAAGATGAAAAACTTGCTCGAGTCTTTCTTTGCTTTGCCATTAAACCTATATAAGCATGATTCTGCTATTTCGTAGTTATTAAGCATCCGTTCTTTGCCGATATACTAATTGAGTCCGTGTGCGATATATCAAAGCTGTGGATTTCGTTGCTAGAAGAAATCAAACATGTTTTGGGTTTTGGCTGATTTCTTTCTTCTTAATATTTTTGCTGCAAAACTTCTTTCACAAGTAAGGTTATCTATGTACTAAATCAGACGGATATAGTTTTGCCCAAAAAAGAACCGGATTTTTTTCTAAGTAAATTTACCTCCAAAAAAAATCATAACCAACATAAAATATTCATTACATAAACTTAAAAATAAAAGAAAAAAAATTTATCTTTCAAAACTTTATAGAAAATTTACAACGAGATATTATAATCATTAATTATAATCAACATAACAACATTACAAAATTCAATAAAGAGTAAACTAGTGAAAACTAATCTTACCTTCGTACTAAAAATAAACAATAGAATAAGGTCTTCACATGGTAAAATCCACTGTTGTCTTGCATTCTTTTTATTTGACGTGTATTTTTTTCTGATCTCTTTGAAGACAAGAGTAATAAATGTTTGTTTTCTTGCTTCTATATGTCGTTGATAACATCCTTGAGTTCAATTTCCTGAAATGATAAAAGTTAATTAAGATTAAAAGTATGATCTTGCCAAACTTTGAAAACAAAGAAAAAATGATCGACAGTCTTTGATTCACTCATCTATAAAAAAACACCGTACGAATCATATTTTGTGCATTTACCCAGAAAAAAATTCGCATTAATCTTCGGTACTTAGAATATTGCAAGGAGTTAGAAGACTATAAAACGACGAGTTATTTTGATTTTATTCTTAAAAGTAGTTAATAGTATTTCATAAGATTTAATTTATAAAAAATACTATAAGAGATCTATAATAAGTCTTCAACATGTAAGAAAAAAAAAAAAAAAGATAATGCGATATGAACTCACATGGTGTCGTTCTTAGGATATTGTACCCATATGGTACAAGATATCACAAGAAAACACTATTTAAATGTTGCTTTTTGCATCGCTTGTTATATGAATGTTTTTTTTTTTCTTTTTTGACATTATGTGAATGTCTTCTTCTTAAAACTTGTATGTTTGAAAAAAAAAAATTAATAAAATTGTTGATTAAGTCAAAAGTAAAACCAAGTTTACCTTCATTTGAGTAAAAGAGGGTAGACTAAAATCAAGTCTAATTAGTAAGTTAGATGATTTAAAAACAACACCACATGTCCAGTTCATGAAAAATGAAAAGAAACTTTATAGATTAAATGAAATGCTCCTAATAGCCTTGTTGCTACCAGCTGATAATACATATTTGGGTAACTCTCAAGCAAAAAAAAAAAAAAAAATCATATAAAACTTAAAGATACCATATTTTTAGCTTGCGTTTTTGCGTTCTATCTAATTTTGTTAGAAATTTTGATGATGACTTTGTGTGGTCTTTTTTATAATATGACTTTGAATCATTGCCTAATTTTTTAAGGGGAAAATTCCCAAAAAAAAACCTCATTTATTTTTTATTTGGACGTTTAATACCCAATTATTTTTGGTTGGAAGAAATATACACATATTAATTAAACAGTGCGATTTAATACTCAAACAATTAAATATTGTTATTTTCATACTTACGAACTCACAACAACAAAAAAATTCCAATTTTACCCTTACCATTTTAATTAATTATTAACTTTTAGATGACGTGGCATTAATTTTTTATTTAAATAAAATTTAATTTTATTAATATTTCATTTCATTTTTTATCCCTAAAAAATTCAAAAAATATTTCAAAAAATTTTCAGTTTATTTTACAAATATTTAATTTTTAAATTTGAAATTAAAATTAATTAGCAAAAAAAAAATTTAAAAATAATTAGCCATTCTTATGAATTGATAAATCTTGAGAAAGACTATGAGATTCGAATTGAGATTTTTTCGAAAATAGTTTCATTCGTAAAGGATTTATATTCGAATAGAGAGTTTCTCACGACGAAGAAAAAGTTCATATCGAAGCTCGTTAATATCATATGCATCACGACGAATAAAATCAAATTAGTTTTATTGGCGATGAAGAATTAAAGATTTTGGATACGACTAAAAGGAGATCGTGAACGGTTATCGAATTTGATGGTTGCAAAAGAGGACGACGGAGATTGTTTACCGGCGATTATAGTAGAGATTAATCGAGAAAATTTGAGAATCGATGAAGAAACGTCTCTTTGACATTGCAAAGACGGAATGACTATTTTAATATTTTTAATATTTTTGATTTTCTTTTATGTTTAATTTTAAAATAAAATAATTATATAAAAAAAATTATTTTTTAGGCAACATAAATAAAACATTAGTAAAATTAATTTTTATTTAAATAAAAAACTAATGCTATGTCATCTAAAAATTAATAATTAGTTGAAATGGTAAGGGTAAAATTGGAATATTTTTTTTGTTGTGAGTTCGTGAGTATGAAAATAATAATATTTAATTGTTTGGGTATTAAATCGCACCGTTTAATTAATATGTGTACTTTTCTTCCAACCAAAAACAATTGGGTATTAAACATCCAAATAAAAAATAAATGAGGCTTTTTTGGGAATTTTCCCATTTTTTAAGCAATGTGGGACATTGTACACATATTTTTTGTTTCATCGATTGAGTAATATATGTCTGTTTTTTTTAATTTTAATCACAACATATGCAGAAAATTTTTAATATTTTATTAACTAGATGTATTTTATATAAATTCAAAATAATTTAAATATAATATTAAATAAAAGTGAAAGAAGAATCATATATTTATGTTTAAATTAAGTAGAGAGATTTTAGGAAATTAGCAATTAATCAAATGTAGTTAAGGTATTTTTGTAAAATTTGGTTAGGACAATACATTTGTCAGATAGATTTTGTAGGGACTAAAAGTATAAATATGAAATTGAATAAAGATTTTTGGCCCAAAATCTTCTCCAAAAATGTATATATAGATATGCATCATTTTATGTTTGCAAAAACCAAAAAGACGCAATTGAATATCCCATCTGAATTTTAATTTATTTTTTTGGCATTAATATTAAGAGAAATTGTTAAAAATGCCCCTTTTTCAATACCCCTTTTCAAAAATGCCCCATTTGAGAGTCCATTTTTAAGTTTGCCCTCTTTTAATTTTTAATGACTATTTTACCCTTATTTGAAACAAAATTAGGTCCACAAAATACAAAATATTTTTTGGCGGGAAAAGTGATCCCGCAAATTTTTGGCGGGAAACGTGATCCCGCAATTTTCCCGCCAATTTTTTTTTTTTCGGGAAAAGTGATTCCGCAAATTTTTTGGCGAAATTTTTTTGGCAGGAAAATTTTTGGTGGGAAAAATTTACAAGGTATTTTAAAAGTTTTACAGAGTTTTTACAAGTGTTTTGTAAGGTTTTACAATGTATTTTAAAAGGTTTTACAATGTACTTATAAGGTTTTACAAGTTATAAAATAACTTGTAAAATCTTATAAAAAACTTGTAAAACTTTATAACTTGTAAAACTTTATAACTTGTAAAACCTTATAAAATAGCTTGTAAAATCTTATAATATCTTATAAATACCTTATAAATACGTTGTAAAACCTTTTAAAATACATTGTAAAACCTTATAAATACCCTGTAAAAACCTTTAAAATACCTTGTAAATTTTTCCCGCCAAAAATTTTCCTGCCAAAAATTTAACGCCAAAATAATTGCGGAATCACTTTTCCCGCAAAAAAGTTTTTTTGGCGGGAAAAATTTTTACGGGAAAATTTTTGGCGGGAAAAGTTTTTACAAAATCAAATTGGTAATTTTGATGTGTGCACATACTCATGTTTTCCTTATATATTTGTGATATCTTTTATTAAAAGAAGGGTAATTTAGTCATTTTGTACATAAAATGGGGTATTTAAAAAAATGGACAGGCAAATAAGGCATTTTTAAAAAGAGGTATTGAAAAATGGACATTTTTGTGAGTCTCCCTAATATTAATCTGGTATAGTTGTAAATTTATGTTAAAATTGTTCAAATTTGTAAATCACTACAAAAATAGTTTACTTTGGTGTGTACCACCCAATGACCCAATCAACCCCTCAAACTATTGGGGCTTCAAGGCCCATCTTCTACTTGTATAAAAAATTGGTCAAAGACACGTGAACCTCACGTGATTTTATCTTCTAACGAGAGCTTGTGTTATCCACTTCATCAGCCTCATGTCTCTTCCGCAAAACCCAACATTCAAATTCTTGTCTGAATAAACAAATCCAAACATTGGCATTGCATAGATTCCTTCAAAAGTCCTCTGATTCTGATTCTAGTCACTCAATTCTGACATAATTGGGACACGTTTTTCTCAGTTTTTGTATAAAGTTCATTGAGTTGGTCCTGTGTGCGTTATCTTCTTCAAATTAAGTAAGCTTCCAGATTAGTGATTTCATGGAATCCGCCTAGTTCAAATATTTTTCCAATAAAAGAAGTGATTTTGTTATGATTACGTCGTGGGTTTGATCTGATTCTACCTCCGTTGCTAATAATGCCCTCTTCGAAAGATTCGTGTTAAAAGGTAAAGTTCCAAACTTTATATATGTCTTTCTTCATCTTATTTTTCATTGTCTCTGATTTATGCCAGAACAAAGATTTTAGTTATAGGGTTCCAGAACCTCGGACTTTTAACTCGGAAGTAGTGTTCTTGCTCGGTTAACTGAAAATCTTTCTTCTTCTTATGCAGAGACTTGAAAATGATGAATTTTGGTTCTCTCTGTGACATAAACTATGGGTTTGTGCCCAAAAAGTCAACTGATTTGTTTGTGAAACAGAAAATTCACAAGGTAAGCTTAGTGCTTCTGCTTCATCCAAAGCTTTGTTCTTTGACAACAATCTTTCTGTTGATGTTGATGATGAGTTCATCTACTTTGTACTGTCACTAAAATTACTTAGCTTAGCTTCCCAGCAGAGGAGATGTAATCACAAGATTACCGGTGTTTGGTTCGAATGCACGGGGGATTCTGAATGCTAAAACAAGAAGTAACCTTAGAGCTGGGCCAGCCTTTTGCAAGAGTTATGGAGATACAGCAAAAGTGTACCAAGAAGAGGAAATTCCCAGAGAAAAATTGATATGGAGAGCAATCAAACTACCAATGTACTCTGTCGCTTTAGTTCCTCTTACTGTATGTTTCTTCAAGTGACCTTTCTATTTCCTCCATTGCCTTTATATGCTATGGAATTTTCACTGTTCAAATGTCACAGGTTGGCGCTTCAGCGGCCTATTTAGAGACGGGGTTGTTTCTAGCTAGACGTTATGTTACATTAATGCTCTCATCAATTCTTATCATTACTTGGCTCAACCTAAGGTGATTGATTGATTCCTTTTAACATTTTCGTTGAATGTATTAGCTAACTCTTTCATGTATTTACTCTTTCCAAACATGGTTTTATGGCAGCAATGATGTTTATGATTTTGATACTGGAGCTGATAAGAACAAGAAGGAATCAGTAGTAAATCTGGTTGGAAGGTAAAGTATTATCAAAGGATAGAGTTTGCAACTTTGAAGTTTATGTTTTTCAATTCCCTCCTAATAAATGTGCTTTGTGGGTTTTACTTGGAAAAGCCGGACAGGAACCTTAGCCGCTGCAATCACATCGCTCGTGCTTGGTGTTTCCGGTCTAGTTTGGACATCTTTGAATGCAAGTAATATCCGTGCAATACTATTGCTGGCCTCAGCAATACTCTGCGGCTATGTATACCAGGTGAATACTACTTCCTAGATGACAATTTGATACTAATCGAGGAGATTCTAACTTGAGTAATACTTTGTGATTGGTTCTAGTGTCCACCATTTCGGTTAAGTTACCAAGGATTAGGAGAGCCTCTATGCTTTGCAGCATTTGGTCCATTTGCTACTACTGCTTTTTATCTACTTCTTGGTAGCTCAAGGTAATATCGAAAATTTTACTCAAACCCTCATCAATTTCTGTTTCCATGAGTTAATAACGGAAACTGGTTAATCGGTTTTGGCAGCGAGATGAGGCATCTTCCGTTAAGCGGTAGGGTCCTTTCCTCATCTCTCCTTGTTGGTTTTACTACATCTCTCATCCTTTTCTGCAGCCACTTTCATCAGGTTGGTTAATTAAAAAGGCGGTCTAATGATTCCTGAAACGACCCGCACAATACTGATTACGTTTACATTCTACAGGTGGATGGAGATTTAGCTGTGGGGAAATATTCACCTCTGGTACAAATGTGAAAAAACTCAACAAGGTTTAATATGAATATGGTGATTTGTGTTTATGATTTAGAGTTTTTTTTTTTTTTCGTTTACACAGGTTCGGTTAGGGACTGAAAAAGGAGCTTTTGTTGTGAGATGGGCTATTCGTTTGCTATATTCAATGCTTCTAGTTCTTGGTTTAAGCAGGATTTTGCCACTACCTTGCACAGTAAGTTAACAGATTTGAGAACATGACTGAATTACAAGAACATATAACTAAAAACTCTTTTAAGTTTGTTGTTGGGTTTGGGTGTTTCAGTTGATGTGTTTCCTGACATTACCAATTGGGAATTTGGTTTCAAGCTATGTCGAAAAGCACCACAAGGTAAGAATTTAGAATTGGACAATGTGATACAAAGTTTTGCTAATCTAATCTTTAAATGCAGGATAATGGGAAGATATTCATGGCCAAGTATTACTGTGTGAGACTCCACGCATTGTTTGGAGCCGCACTGTCGTTGGGACTCGTTATCGCTCGCTAAATTTCACTTACCAAACATTTGTTTTTCTCTTTTTCCAAAAATAAACAAACGTTTACTTATGAGCCACTACAGTATGTTGTAGCCAAAAGGAAACATTCGAACTTAGAAAAGTTGTTAAAAGGTCTCAAATCACAAGCATGGTGAGCGAGTATATTCTCTAGGTTGAATTTGGATGTGTCAATTGTTAGGCCAAGTGACGGATATCACCATGGATATGTTGAAAAATGGGCCATGTCGGATTTAGTGCATGTCCCTTGACGTTATGGTTGTAGATGTAAATACATATATAGGGTCTAAATGGTAACCGAGGAATCTGGCTGAATCCGGTTGAATTGCTGAATCTGGCAGAATTTTTAGTGATTTTTAGCTGAATCTGGCTGAATTTTTACATTTTCAAATGGTAACCGCTGAATCTAGCTGAATTTTTTTGTGATTTTAGCAGAATCTGTCGAAATAATTAAGACTTTAATTGAAAAATATCGTCAAATGATTATAAATATTAATATAATAACTAAGAAAAATATCTAAATAAAATAGATAAAATCATCTAATACTAATAGTCTAATTAACTCTTATACTATAAATAAATACTATAATTCATATTATTATTAAAAATATATTGTTAGCAAAATTAAGTTGTTCTTCCAAATTTAATTTTTTGAACTATGTAATTAATTAATAAAAAGCTTTGTCAAAGTTTTATTGAAAATTTAATTGAAAAATAATAATATAGTATAGATTATCTAACTGATTGTTAATTGTTCTCTAGTAGTTTAAAATCATTAATATGATTAGGATGATTAAGAATTTTTTTTAAATTTGATATTTTAAATATTTATTTTAGCATAAGTATGAGTTGTTTTTGCGAAATTTTGAAAAAATATATTTAATTATCTAAAAGTTATTTGAATTATCTAAAGTTATCTACAGTTATCCGAACATAAATTCGTCTCTTGTCTATTTTGATAATGATTTTATGTATCTGAATTATTCATATATCGTATTTGTATGATCTGACTTATTTTAAAATATAAATTTGATGTGTAATTTTTGATATCCAAAATATTTAAATTCGAGTTGTGTAATCGCTATAATCCGAATTTTTACCTGAAATAAACATACTACATATCTTTTGGTGTTGAAAGAACTGTTGAATGTAGCTAAATTCAGCTGAATTTAGTTTTATGCAAATGGTAACTGTGGAATTGCTGAATCTGGCTGAATTCAGCTGAATATTTTTTCGATGTTACCATTTACACTCATAGATAGATGTGGGGAAAAGGGGATTTTTATACCCGTACTATCGGGACCGTGGATTTTTATACCTCGACATTTTTGTAGTGCATTTTCCAACCCAAACTGAAATAAAATTTGAATTTCATACCTGTATTTGACAAATCGTGCAAAAAACGGAGTCAATCTAACGGGTGTTAGTCAACTCCGTTATGATGCTGAGTCATCGTACACGTGTACGCTGACGTGTTTCCCATACGACGTCGTTTTGATAATTGTTCTCAAAAGTTTAATTTTTTTTGCAAAATCGGGGATTCGAACCCGTGTCCCTTGGCCCAACATCAAGTACCTTTACCAATTCATCCCACAACTCTAATCGAACATTGCCCAATCATTTTAAGTTATAAACCTTAATAGTTGTGTGTTTGGAAATAAACCAAACGACGTCGTTTTCAAATACGAAAAACAATTTGGGGCATGAAAAACAAAAACTACTATTTTTTTTTGGCTAATTATGGGACATCCAACATTTTTATTTATTAATTATTTTTAATTTTTGGACATTGTTTGAAAATTATGGGATTTTTTTTACTAAATATGAGACCTTTTTTGTTAATTATGAAGATTTTTTTGCTAATTTTGTGGATTTTTTTTTTGCTAATTTTAGAGCTAAAAAAAAAAACTTATCACAATGGACCTCAAAATTTGTGAGGCTTAATATAAATGTTTCCCACAAATTGGTTAAGAGTCGGACCTACTGTTTAGATCACTTTTTAGAATACTGGATTAATCTAATCAATTATATATATATATATATATATATCACAAAAAATGTGCGTGCACACATATACTGATACATTCTTTATATATATATGCCACAGTTAGTTTTAAATATTAGTTTTAATCATGCTCCAAAGTTGAACTTATTCGATCTTTTTCCAGGAATTGCACATCAAGGATTTGACTGGATCAAGACATTTATCAAACCAAGAAAAAATAAACTGATTAAAAATATTTGCATATTCGGAGAGAGAGTCTATCTGTGGGCTGCATCTCCCCCAGATGATTAGTCTGGACCCCTTCATAAGTCTGAGATTCCCCTGAGTTATAAAAAAAAAAAAAAAAATGGAACCGAAGGGCTAAACGGTCATTCGCCAACCAACGATCGAATTGACAATGGAGTTAACTTCACGCCTCACGGGAACGTTAGGAAAAGAAAAACAAAAACACAACAAATAAATATAATCACGAGCATGTCTTCGCTAAAAGACGGCATATAGAAATATAAGAACGCATATATTTAGTTTTGTAAAGCCATACGAGAAAACAAAAGAGATTAAATAAAATCTAGAAGAAAGTCAGAAAAACAATAGCCACATGAAAAAAAAAAATCTGTGCAGATTATCGTTTCTATGTCTCGTATTCGTTAGTTTTATACTTTTATTACTTCATAATTTGATGTTTTAAAATGAAATTCAACTTCGGAATTAATCATTCAGTTAGTATGTGAAACTATTCAAAAATTTTACCAAAAACTCAAAAACAATGAAAACATTACTTTGATAATAAATAAAAAAGACTCCAACTATTAATTAAGTTTGTAAATTTTAATATCCAAACTATTATAATACTTTAGCAAAAAAAAACTACGTATTATAATAAACTATTGTAATAGATCTTTATGGGAAAACTTCAAATCGTTTTTGGAAAGTTGTCAAATAAAGATTCTGTTAAAATACATAGAAAACTGTCAATTAATTTAGAGCAAAACAATAAACGGTGAAGTGATGATTGGTTTTTTTTCTTTTTGGTATAAACGATAATAAAGTACACACCGTGTATATCAACAAATGTGCACACATGCAGTTACGTGTAGTAGTTAGTGTATCATACACTCATACATAGAATATATTACTATAAATGTTGGAATTTATATGAAAACCTCGAAGACAGGTAACGCATATTGGCATATATAACAGATTACCTGTTTTGGCGTATCAAGAAAGTGGGTACGGTCCACATATATTTTTCGCATGATCAAGAAGATTGCCCAATACCTCAAAGAGTCGAGCTATGAAGTCAAAGGGCTTGTAATATTGTATATATATATATATATATATTCGTATTATCGTATATGTAACTTTATTATATTATTCAATTATTTTTCTGTTAGGAGTGGAACGACAAGGAAAATTCAATTAATTCCAAGAATAAAAAAGATTACCAATCAAGCTAGCTATGAAAGAAAACACAAACCCTATTGATAGAAACGATCATCACTAAAAAGATTTGTTACTTTTAACAAAAAAATATAAAAAAGATCTGTTTACAAAAAAAAAAAATATAGCTTACAATAAAATCCGTGTCTCATATCTACATCTAGCTAAAAACAATCTATACTTGGAATTTCTTTTAAGTTTGAACATATTCTGATTGTGGTGGTGGAAATATACACTTCTCTGTTTTAAGAAAAAAACAGTGCTAGTAAATGGTTGCATGACAAAATTAAACTAACCAATAAATTTATTAAAAATAAGCTAACCAATAAAAAATTTAAACATATGCTGATTGTGGTGGTCTAAATACTTCTCTGTTTCAAATAAAAACAGTTCTAGTAAATGGTTGTATGACAAAACTTCCGATTCTTCAAGATCCTTTAAAAATGAATTGAAAAAGGTTCTTGTTTTTTCTTTTCTTTTTCATTTCTTGTGTTATAAGAGCATAATTATTGGTAGTATCTTAGAAATAAATCTTAGAAATATTTAAGTAATATATTTGTAAAAGTGATAGTTAAGATATAGTATTTTTGGGTTAAGATTTTTGTGTGATTAATGGTAGATTCTTAACATGTGGTTCTTAAAAAAAAATATTAATAAAAAAATAAAATTTATAATTATAAAAAATTTAATAATTGTTGCAAATTAAAAAAATTAAAACATACATGAGATACAATAAATAACATAAAAACACAAATGTTTTAAACTTAATTTCTGGTTTTCCAGAGGCACGTGTATATTGTCCTTTTCAAGAGGTAGAGCAATTCTTCCACTCCCAATCCAATTCTTCGGAAAAAAACGAAGCAACTGACTTTTTTTCTTGTTTTGTTTTTTCTTCTCCCACTCATATCGCGACACATGTGTGCTTCTTAACATAAGAAAAATATCTTAGTTAAGATACAATCTTAGTTGGTTTGATTAATTATAATAGTTTTTAATGTTAAGATTTGGCTAAGATTTGGTCTAAGATATACCGATATTCATGCTCTAAGGGTTCTTGTTTCTTGTACTTAATTACTAATACGCCTCGTGTAGCAATGAACAGTACTAGCATTTTATGAATTTAATGAGAAAGGAACATTAGAAAGTTTTGAAAGCATCTTGATTTGTGTACATATACAGACACACACGAATATGTGATGATGCCCCATGGGATCTATCCCCTCACTCATATTCACACATGCGACTAAAGTTTAATTTTTATATTCTTCTTATTAGTACAGTGTTAATAGCGTTTGTGTTTTCTTTTGTCATCAGAGGCGTTTTTGTTTCATAATAATTTTCTAAATTTGTTTTAGAATATAAGTCTACTCTTATACAGTAGAATTTCTTTTATAATTTTCAACATACTGTAGTATCATATATTACTTTTTCTATTACTTTGGCTGGTATGCAAGGGATAGGAATTCCTCTTCTCCAGGTATATAATTTTTTCTTATCAAAGGTTTTTTTTTTGTTAATTGAAAATTTTATTCGGTATAATAGAGATGGGAGAAATTACTCTCAATTATTCCCATATCATGACCCACCAGTCATAACCTTTATAATAATATAATATCAACTTGGAATATATGATCTTGTATTTTTAAGAGCTAATAATGTTACAAACTTATAGAACAAACTACTAAAGCCAACTATTCTTTTAATAAGAACAAAGGTATAAATTGTGTTTTCTCTCGTGTATAGTGGATTTTTTTTTTTTCATTTAAACTATTTGTCAAATTGACCCTTAAATTTTTTATTATGTATGTGTTGATGAGACAACTTATTATGTAACGCAGCAAACCTTCCAAGGAATGAGTACTTAGACAACTAAGTTTTTATTAGCGGAGATTGTAGGATACGATCATGTCGATATCTACTCACGAGAAGTGAGAAACTCATAAAATTGTTTTGTGCAATCACTTCTCAGCATTCAACTAATGAATTATTTAGGTCGATTTCTTCACATCATAACTAATGAATTATTAAGTGTTACAAGAAAAAAAGATTGAATTGTTAAATATGCATGAATATATATATAAGACAAAGAAAGAAGATAAGAAAAGTTTTTAAAGAGAAAAGTTGGAGGATTGTGGAGGCGATAGCAATTCCCGTGAAGTGGTGCATGTGAGCGCTAAAAGAGATGTTATAATCAACTGCCCATTGACAAAATATTAGACCCAATCACATGTCTCATCCATTTTTACATGCACACACACATATATATTACATAATGTATGCATATGTTTCTCTTGGAAGAAACTAATACGACAAAATTACCTCCCAAGAAACTGTCAAGGTTAGCTCATCATTAAAAGAAAATAACTTTGGATTCATTGAATATCAACTAATTGGGTCTTAATAGACACACATTTTACGATGAATGATTTGTTCAAGTTAGTAATGGAAAACAAATTGAATGAAAGCAGTTAAATGATTTTTTCGTTAAGTTAACATACATCAGAAGATATAACTTACTATGGCCTACGAGAGTACGAGGATATCTATACTTTTTAATCTAGTTAAACATTAGCTACAATATTTTTATCAACGAAAACAATTTCTTTTAATGAAAAAGGTATATCCATGTAAAAAAAAAAAGTATATCCATGTATATATGGTAAATTGCATATATAGATCTTTTACATTTTCATCACTGGTAAATTGCACATCAACATTTCTTATATAAGTTTATAACAAGAATAATTCTGTAGATGTTTCGGATATAAAGTGTTAAAAATCGCAAGCGGTTTGTGTAACATGTAAATTTTTTAAAGTTTGTTGGTCCGTACTACAAAAAATACTTATTTTATAACCATTTTTTTCAAAGTTCACTCAACACACTTGTAAAATGGAGATAATTCACACACAATGAAAATGGATTCGTGATAATTAAATATTCTATAGTAAATATAGAGACCATAAGACACTTATCTGATCACCACGATGACACATCAACAAACACATCTATTGGAATTGTTTAAAAAAAAAAAAAACACATCTATTGGAAAAATGTTTATCCCTATATATGTATATTTTTAAATTTTTTTTTAAAAAAAACACCACCTCATTTTCACGTAGCCCCACTTTATGGTGCATATATGCATATACTATAGTCATATATAAATAAGTAAGTATATATGAATTTGTATGTCGGTTGATGAGGTTTTGCAACAGGAAAGGTATATGTGTTTGTCTGAACCCTTGTTTGAAAAATCGTTAGGCGCTAGTCGGGCGCTCGGCATGGGCCTAGTGATTAATCGGAAAATCGGATTAAAATCGGGGATTAATCGGGGATTAGTTTTAGGGTTATTTTAATATTTTTAAAATATATTAATCTAATATTATTTTCAAAATTGCAGTAAACACATAAAAATGTATTTTTGAGACAAATTTTTATGATTTTTATTTCAAATTTATGATTTTTATTAAAATTTGAACATAAGTTATTTTAAAACATTACAAACTCCCAATTCAAATGATTGAATAACAAAAATAAAAAGTTTTTTTATACTAGTAATCTAAAAATAATCGGGGTATGTAAGATTAGGCGGAGAATAATCGGATTATACGGGAAGTAATCAGATTAGGCGGAGAGTAATCGGATGACTGATTTTTTTAAGGGATTAGTCATTAATCGAAGCGGATAGGGTGGGCCTAGCGATTAAGTAGGGAGTAATCGGGTCTAGGCGGGGATTTTTAGAACAGGGGTCTGAACAGGTGCCTCTTTGTGGTATGTTTGTCTTAGCTTGCGTTAGTGTGTGTTTCAGCCAACCAAAGTGGATGAGTCTCAACCAACCTTTAGTCTACACGTGGCGCACACATATCCCCTGAAATTATATTCCCTAAAACCAGTATTCTCCAAAAACAAAATAAAGAAAAACTAATCATCTCTATAATGCTATCACATTTACGATATATAACAAGAATTATTGTAGATTTGTGTATTTTGCGTCACATAAAATGATTCTACTGGTTAATACCGAATAACACAAACTTTTGAGGTAATTGAATTATTGAAATTACTCGTTAGAATTAGTATAACTTGTTCCATCGGATTAATGCATGGGACTTTAAGCCTAAACTGTCCAAAAACGCCTAAAAATTATTCAAAATTGCTTGAAATATCTGAAAATACCAAAACACGAATCCAACGATTATTCGAATTAATAAGAGTTGGGTAGCGATTAGAAATACCCAATTTTTGAACTCTATCTAATACTCGAATTACACGAACGTAACCATTCTTTAAGGGTATAGTTCGATAGTAATTTTAGATACTCAAATTACTTATCCAATATGTACAACTATTACTCGAAATAGACAGTCCTGACTTTTGGCATCAAATTGTATTTTAGTTTCTGTAGGGAATATATTCCATGACAATTTTCTGTAAACAAAACACTACAGAGGGTAATTTTCTTTTTCATAAAGGGTTGTTTTTTTGAATAATATATAGTTTTACTGAATAATGATAATGATACCAAGATTAGCCGCTATCATAATCAAATTTATTCAAAAATTGGAACCAAAACACACACAAATTTTTTATGTGGATATGTAGTACGGTAGTAGTAGTAACCTTGGATTTTTACGCTTACTATGTCGATGAAAAAAAGAACGCTTAGTGCTTTTAAGTTTATGGGTTAATTTGGTAAATGAAAATAGATAATTTTGTATTACTAGAAATGATTCCCATTATCCATATGATTTGTATTTTGAAAATGACAGTTTCAAAAGTTACTTTTACAAGATAACAAAAGAATATAGCCAAAAAATTGGGATGAAAATTATCGTAATATTTTAGTATTAATTTTTAAAAAATATCATTTAGTATTATTCTCATAAATTGATATAGACTTGTATTATCGTTAATACGGTAAATAATAATATAGCACTTTAAGATAATCGATGTTATATAAGGGCAATAGAATTCAATGGCATAAATAACATGAGCAAAAATTGGGGTAACGTCCAATTGATAAAATTAATTAGATATCAAAATAGAAAATAACATGTTACACAAAAAATCACATATCAGTAAAACCGTACAAGATTATTCCATTTTGTTTCTTGGACAAAGAATTTCCATTGTCATTTTCTAAATACCATCGTATATATATATCTAGTGCAAAATTTCTACGTTTATGAGAAAACAATATTTTTAAAAATTACGACATGAAATTCCATTTTAGGCTCCCGTGAGTCCTTCTATATTCTTGGACCGATTCCTTATATAAACCCCCAGAATTCCTTTTTCTTTTTATTCATTCTATAACAACAACAAATAAACCAAACTCTCTCTGCTTCTGTCTCAAACCATTTACAAAGAGAACATTATTACACAACAACAAAAAGACATGATAACGAGAGAGAGTCTAAGGCTGAGAAGCATCACAATGATGATTTTAGTGACAATCCTGGTCTGGTCTACAACTCTAGAGACTTGCATTGCCAGAAGAGGAAGACATTGGAGACACCACCATAGCAGTTCCTCCTCTTTGTCTGATTCCTTGTCCAGCAAGAAACCAAAAAGCCATGTGAACAACCACAACAATAGTCATTCCCATAAGTCAAAACCAAAACCAAAACCGAAGATGAAAACTCAGCCGCCAAAATCCAGTGACGGTTCACCTGTCGTGTCACAGCCACCACAAGTTCAACAACCACCACCACCATCACCTCTTCCGCTGAAGCCAGTTGATGGGGACTCACAAGAATTCAATGTGCTTGATTTTGGAGCTAAGGGTGATGGCATGAGTGATGACACTGAGGTACAGGCTCAAATGATTTATCATCCATTACAAAATTCAATCTGGTGGTTCTTGACTAATCAAGAATTTTAATCTCGCTTTCGTGAGAATTGTCTTTAAAAATAACCATAATGTGAATTACAGTTGAGAAGGTAACACGAGACAGAACAAGAAACAGAGCACATAAAAGTTTTCTCTCTGTTCTGTAAAGTCAAAAACTTTTTCTTTTTTCCTCTTTTTATATTCCCCAAAAAAACAAACAAACGAGTATAGAGAGAAATAACAACAAAATTACCCGATTTAAGAGGGGACCATACTCTCTGTTCTTTTCCTCCATAATTATGTTTACTCTTAAACTAAACAATGACAAGTTTAACAAATTTTGCAGGCGTTTGAAGCAGCGTGGGCATCTGCCTGCAAAGTCGAGGCCTCAACGATGATCATACCGCCGGACTACATCTTCCTCGTTGGCCCGATTTCCTTCTCGGGTCCTTATTGTCAAGGAAACATTGTATTCCAAGTGAGAATTGATCATAACTATTTATAAAGATTTCCAAACAAAAAATGTACCATTGAATTGAAAGATGTGAGCTTTTCTTTTGGTTGCAGCTGGATGGTATGATTGTAGCTCCCACAGATACTGAATCGTGGGGAGGCGGGTTAATGTGGTGGATTGAGTTCACGAAGCTTAAAGGAATTACAATTCAAGGTAAAGGTGTTATTGATGGAAGAGGTACTGTTTGGTGGCAACAAGATTACCTTTCCGACTATCCTATCGACGATGACTTCAAGCTCATTGTCCCGTTGAACAATTCGGTCCAAGAACGTCCTCCAATGCCGGTAAAAATCTCCTTCATCATCTCATTCTTAACATCTACACAAGTTTCATCTAACACCAAACTCTGTTTTTGTATTTTTGTCATATGACAGATAAGAAGTGAGCTTAATTGGAGAATGCCAAGCATTAAACCAACGGTGAGAAATAGAAATGAATTAGTAGTCTCTACATGTTTTTTAAACTCAGTACATTCTTTTGCTTACCTTGGTTTTAACGGTATAGGCGCTGCGGTTTTATGGCAGTATCGATGTGACTGTGACGGGTATAACCATTCAGAACAGTCCTCAATGTCACCTCAAGTTTGATAACTGCGTCCAGGTTTTAGTTCATGACGTGAATGTGTCTTCTCCCGGAGACAGTCCAAACACAGATGGGATTCATTTGCAGAACACCAAAGATGTCATGATTCACACAACCACACTAGCTTGCGGTACAAACCAATTTTAATCGGAAAAAAACATCATAAAACTCGTAAAAAATTGGGTCTTAATATTGTTGATGGATTCCTCTGTTTTTTCAGGAGACGATTGTATTTCGATTCAAACGGGTTGCTCCAATGTGTATGTTCACAATGTGAATTGTGGACCAGGACATGGAATCAGCATTGGTAGCCTTGGTAAAGATAGTACCAAAGCCTGTGTCTCCAACATAACAGTCCGAGATGTAGTTATGCACAACACAATGACCGGTGTCCGGATCAAGACTTGGCAGGTAACAATACACCCTTTCGTAAAAAAACTGAATGAGCCAATCCACTCATTGCCAATTGATTTTGAATAGGAAGCCGTTAAAACTAACAGCTTGAATGTGAATACAGGGAGGTATAGGATCAGTGAAAGGAATACTTTTCTCAAACATTCAACTCACAGAGGTTCAGCTACCGATAGTGATCGATCAATTCTACTGTGATCACAGCAAATGCATGAACCATACTTCAGCAGTGTCCGTAGAAGGAGTCACATATGAGAAGATACGCGGAACTTACACCGTGAAGCCTGTGCATTTTGCTTGCAGTGACAGTTTCCCTTGCATAGACGTGCAATTATCAGGCATAGAGCTAAAACCAGTGCAACTACAATACCACATGTACGATCCATTTTGTTGGAAAACATTTGGAGAGCTCAATTCGGCAACCGTTCCACCGATTGATTGCTTACAGATCGGAAAGCCAGCCCGAAATGGAGTCCATTCAGATCATGATATATGTTTATAACCTACAGGGGAATGTAAAATGATTAGGAACAAAATAATATTATTACTTCATACGGACTCTATGAATTTGTCCCCTTGTGTGAAAGTGTTGTGGTGTGTTTAGAAGATTAGAATGTGCTTATTTCCTTCTCTAAAGTAATTAAGGCAGACAGAAATCAAAAACAAGAAGTGCCTAATTGCTTTGTTGAAGCAGTATATGTATATTGTTTGTATAACATATAGTTTGATTGTTTCATAATGGTCCAAAATTGTTTTGGTTTATGTTTCTTGAAAACAGAAATTGTAAGAAAGAAGGTGCAAATAGAAATATGTTACCGACTAAACCTTGTGTGTGTTTGGATTAGAGTTTTATGATTCACTATCATATTAATTGATTTAGTCATTCTAATTAGTATAGTTTCTATGAACTATAATGCATTCCTTTAAATCACCATCTACGCAAGTTTTTTTTTTTTTTTTTACACACCCATTTCTATATAGGAATTGGATTATTTTTCCTTTTTTAATGGATTTTTTGGAGAGGCATGTAATGAAGTCAGTGCCTTTGGAGTTTCTGTGGAAGAGATTGGTGCTGGACCTGATGTTTTTGTTTTATAGTTTCTTTTGTTTTGTTTCAATACATTTACGTCGGTAGATATTTTTGGATTTATATCATTTTTATTATTGGAAATTTAAGAGAGTTGAATTTGCAAATTATGATTCAAATTTACAAAAGATAATGCTAATTGACACCACAATCACCTTTTTTTAAGTCTTTTGAATTAGCTTACTATATTGTTGACCAAAAAAACAAAGATAAGAATGAGCTAAACTAAAATAAATCGTTGTATTCCCACCAAAAAAAAAAAAAAAATTGTTGTTCCTTGTTTGTTTGATCATGGAACATTTTTGCTTTCAAGGCAAAAACAAAACTAAACTAAACACTCTGAAAATTGCTAAAAGAAGATTAAGACTAGTTTGCTTAAAGAAGACTCAGATAAAAATTAAGTGAAGCAAGTGTGTTGAATTTGAATATGGTAGGTATATCATGGAGGATACGCATACCAACAAGAAAACCGGCTTAATTCAAGATTACATCGCGGGCCTCATTGAGACATTGAAGAAAAAGAAAACATAATGCCTCACCCAGCATTCTCAGAATGATGATGATGGATCCTCGTCTTCCAATGTCTTCGCCCAGGAACAGATCAACGGCATGGTTCTTGAGATATGTTTCGTTTCATAATTTACATGTATATAACAATTCCGTCGGTAGTCACGACATGGTTGGAGCTTTTTCACTTTGTATATATAAACAAAAAATAAATTTTAAAACAAGTAGTACCAGTGGTCTAGTGGTAGAATAGTACCTTGCCACGGTACAGACCCGGGTTCGATTCCCGTGCTTTGAGATGTGAGGATTAAGGTTTCAGCTATGGTTGGGTCCATTGCACTCATCTGAACGCTCGGATGTGATATAAGCCTTGTACTGAGCTCTAATTTTTTTTTGCCGCCCCTAAAGATGCATTAAGATTTTAGAGAAACATGAACGAAGTTTTAGTTTATTGATGAACGAAATGGTTGCATTCGTGCCAAGCAACTGTGATGCGAAACATGGAGAGAGACATTTAGGCTTCAGTTTACTTGTTAATTGAAACATTTAGACATTTAGACTGGGTTCTTGTGGTTTAGACTATTTTGGTTACAGAGGAGTTATTTTTGTACATGATTTATCTATTTAAAGGACGATGACACAATTTACAAATTACATGCACTCTTTACTTCGATCATGAAATTAACAATAAATTTGCTGTATCATAATCACAACATGTGATTGAATCATGACAGCCTTTAGCACTCCAAAAAAAAAAAAAAGCAACCATCAAAGCATTACAAATGAAATGACGTCTTTGTATTAAACTAAAAACATGATAGAAAATCATCTAACAAAATGATATAAGACCCACAGTGCCGGCCCGGTAAATTTGGGTGCCCTAAGCAAAATTAAAGCCATAAAAAAAAAAATTCTTTTAAATTAGATTTTTACCATTAAAAAAAATGTTGTAGTTGTCTCTAAAAGCCAACAATATTTTTAAAAGGCCCTACAAAAATTATTGTATATAAGAAAACTTAACAAATTTTTAGGTAAAAAGGCCCTCAAATTTTGAGGCCCTAATCGGTGGCTTCGGTGGCTTGCCGTCTGCGCCGGCCCTGAAGACCCACATGAATCACACTAAAGATTCATCACATTCAAATGTGTCTCTTATATATGCCATTCATCAAACGTTGACACAACCGACATACTCAAAATCATATTCCTTAGGAATTGGATTTGGAAGCACTGCATCAAACCACTCCACCTTCCCCCAAATCTCTCCTCTATAACTTCTTTCAAGTGCAATCATCGCACACCAAATCATCCTATTCTCATAGCCACGACCACCACCAGAAGCCACAAACTTGTCCCAAAAAAGTGCCATTTTCCCACCATAATCCGCCAACCTAACATTGGCATGACGAGCAAACTTAGGCAGTTTTCTCATACCATTTAACAAACTTCTCCAGGATCTTGCCTTAGTGTCATACCATTTGATACCTTCTTCGTAATAATAATAGTAAAGCACGTTCTCTATCACACAAGAAGAAAACCATTTCGAACCTAAATTCATCTCCGGTCCTAAACTATCCCATGTATCATCCTTGGGGTTGTAAACAACACCCTTATTCCCAACAACGTATAGATTTCCATCAACAACTACGTTCTTAGTTTTATATAACGTCATTCTGCCTGAACTGCTCAACACAGGCTCCCAAGTTTTGGTTTTCAGATCGAAAACCTCCATATAGTGTGATGCATTTTTGTAACTGGCATGGCCTCCTGTTACGTATATCTTTCCATCAAGGAAATTGGCTGATGGGCGACACCGATCTACCTGCATGCTTGGAGCTTTGAGCCACGTGTTAGACCAGCAGTCTAGGATTGAGACACTATTTGAGCGACAACCGTAGATGGATCCGCCAATGTTGTAGATATTAGAACCAACCGCCACGAGACCCCAACCGTGGGAAGGAGGAGGATGGGGAAATGGGATTGTTTCCAAAACATACCCACTTGACTTATTCTTCTTCTTCTTCTTCCTAGTGTCATTGGTTAGGGTTTCATTAGGTCTCCGACGAAGCATGAACCAGCGAGGGATATGGTCATTATGAGAGAAACGTAAGCACACATAGAGACAATTCTCGGTACAACCTGATAGTGACCGGATCCGGTGAAGCTCCCCTGAAGTAAGGAGCCAGTGGAAGCGCTTGCAGACTAAGGAGAGATTTCGATAAGAAAATCTTGAGACACGGGCTAAGATACTCACTATCAAATCTTCTGGAAGTGAAAGATTCAAGGTTGGTTCTATTGGCAGTTTATTCTTCTTCAGTGGTGGCTCTTCATCGTCGTTCATGGCTCAAGCTTTAGGGTTTGAAATGAATTTTCCCAACCTGTCAACTTCCTTCACGAGAGTATAGATATGGATTTGGACTGCAGACGGGCTGAATCAAAAGTTCTGGCCCAGTAAGTTCCTTAATCAAGCCCCTAGGTAGTTCCACATATCTATATTATTAATTGGGAAGCATTGGATAATAAATAACCTTATAAAGGATAAAGAATTACAAAAAATGCCATTGGTTTTTGGGAGACTCACAAAAATGCCCCTTTTTTAATACCCCTTTTCAAAAATGCCCCTTTTGGATGTCCATTTTTAAAAATACCCCTTTTATGTACAAAATGACTAAATTACCCTTCTTTTAATAAAAGATATCATAAATATATAAGGAAATATAACAAAATTAGGTCCACAAAATACAAAATATTTTTTGGCGGGAAAAGTGATCCCCCAATTTTTCCCGCCAAAACACTTGTAAAAATTTGTAAAACCTTTAAAATACCTTGTAAAATTTTCCCGTAAAATTTTTTCCCGCCAAAAAATTTTTCCGCCAAAAAATTTTTTTTGCGGGAAAAGTGATTCCGCAATTTTTTTGGCGTTAAATTTTTGGCGGGAAAATTTTTCCCGCCAAAAATTTACAAGGTATTTTAAAGGTTTTTTACAAGGTATTTATAAGGTTTTACAATGTATTTTAAAAGGTTTTACAACGTATTTACAAGGTATTTATAAGATATTATAAGATTTTACAAGCTATTTTATAAGGTTTTTACAAGTTATAAGGTTTTACAAGTTTTTTATAAGGTTTTACAAGTTATAAATACCTTATAAAACCTTAAAAGTACATTGTAAAACCTTTTAAAATACATTGTAAAACCTTACAAAACACTTGTAAATACCTTGTAAAAAACCTTTAAAATACCTTGTAAATTTTTCCCGCCAAAAATTTTCCCGCCAAAAAAATTTCGCAAAAAAAATTGCGGAATCACTTTTCCCGCAAAAAAAATTTTTTGGCGGGAAAATTTTTTGGCGGGAAAAATTTTTACGGGAAAATTTTACAAGGTTTTTTAAAGGTTTTTACAAGTGTTTTGGCGGGAAAATTGCGGGATCACTTTTCCCGCCAAAAAATATTTTGTATTTTGTGGACATAATTTTGTTTTAAATAAGGGTAAAATGGTCATTAAAAACTAAAAGAGGGCAAACTTAAAAATGGACTCTCAAAGGGGGCATTTTTGAAAAGGGGTATTGAAAAAAGGGCATTTTTAACAATTTCTCTTGGTTTTTAATGTTTTTAAATAATTTCATTAAAAGTACAATAGTAATCACAAAATTAATATATTTAAATAAAAAATATTTTAATTCTTTTAAATAATTATTAATTTCCAAAAAAATAAACTAATTTTCTCTCTCTTATTAATTATAAACAAAAATTTGAAATTAATTTTTAAAAAATTGTTAACCAATAGGAATTGAAAAACTAAGATTTGATATCCAACTAAGATTTTAATTCAAAAATAAAACAAATTTTAATAGACTATTCTATATCAAAAATAAAAAGAAAAATAATATCATTTTAATTCAAAATTAAAAACACTATCATTTAAAAGATTTATCAATGGAGAACTTTAAAATTAAATTTAAAATTTTGTAAGAAAATTAAATACAAATATTTTAAGATTCAGTTTTGTTATAATATTTTCACAAAATTTAAAATAATTTCACAATTTCTAAAATACAATATTAGGTATTAACAACTCTTTATATTTATGATGAAATAAACTCAAATAATAATAAATTTAAGGGAGACTCACAAAAATGCCCCTTTTCAAAAATGCCCCATTTGGCTGTCCATTTTTAAAAATACCCCTTTTTATGTACAAAGTGACTAAATTACACTTCTTTTAATAAAAGATATCACAAATATATAAGGAAATATAACAAAATTAGGTCCACAAAATATTTTTTGGGCTATCAGATCTAGCCTTACGTCGTTTCAGCCCGCTGACCTGCCGCCTTCATCATTTCCTTCTCTACTTTTTT